>NW_003852406.1:26886153-26894452 GCF_000181295.1 Otolemur garnettii
TTTTTTTTTTTTTTACTTCTTCCTCCTGTAGTGTTCTCTTGCCCCCCATGTAGCTGGGATCACAAGGTCCCGCCGTCTTGTTGTTGTTGTTGTTGTTGAGACGGGGTCTCACTCTGGCTCACTCTGCTTCAGGCGGGTCTTCAACTGGTCTCAAACCTCTGAGCACAGGTGATCCACCCGCCTCGGCCTCCCACAGCACTGTGACAACAGGCGTGAGCCACCACGCCCTGCTGCCCTTACCTTTCCTACTGGGAACCTAGACTAGTTCCTATCAAGGCTGAAGAATATGCAACAATGATAAAAGAACAATGGACCAAAGTAGAGGAATAATATGGGTTATAGTGGAAGGGGGTGGAGAACAGCTTCGTCTGTACTGCCAGTTAGATGGGCTATCTTTCAATGTCAGCAGAGCTGGGTCCCTGCAGGGTAGAACCTGTCAGCCTGCCTTCAGGTCACTGAGCACAAGGAAAATAAAGAAAAAATGTAGGACTTCCTCTGAGTCATTGCTTAGTTTTCTTAGTTTTAACACTTATCAAGCACTCAAGGAGGACATAACTTGCAAACTACCTCAATTTTCTTTGACAGAAACCCAAGAGATTAACCAAGGATTTCCAGGAGAGTAAGAAAGAAATACTGGTGGTGTATTTCCTCAGCACAACTCTTGTCAAAAGAAGTAAGCTATATATGCCAAAAGTTTCTATCCCTGTGTTTCTTTCTTTCTTTTCTCAGTGTTTCACTCTGTCACCCTAGGTAGAGTGCCATGGCATCATATAGCTCACAGCAACTTCAAACTCCTGGGCTCAAGCAATCCTTTTGCCTCAGCCTCCCAAGTAGCTGGGACTACAACTGCCCGCGACCACACCCAGCAAGCTTTTCTATTTTTAGTAGAGATGGGGTTTCGTTCTTGCTCAGGCTGGTCTCAAACTCCAGAGCTCAAGCAATTCACCCTCTTCAGCCTCCTAGAGTACTGGGATTACAGGCACGAGCCAGTCCCATACTTGTGTTTCTATCTGGAACAATAACTCTGGAAATACATCAAGACCAGCCCAGGAATGGTTCAGTCTGAGTCCACATAAATGGAACAACTGAAGGAACAGAAGTTGTCTGGCCTAGAAGAAAGCAAGCTTAGGGGAGGATGGCTGGAGAAGGAATTGGAATGCTGATCTCAGATTAAAGACATCAAATGAAGGCAAACTAGAGTTACTGTGTGACACTGGAAGAGGGGACGAGGACCAGTGAGTCCAGGCTACAAGGATCATTTCAGATTAATAAGGAAGACTTTCTCCACATAAGGAACTGTGTGTAAGGCTCAGCGCCCATAGCACAATGGTTATGGTGCCAGCCATATACACGGAGGCTGGCAGGTTCGAACCCAGCTGGGCCAGCTAAACAACAATGACAACTACAACAAAAAAAAAAATAGCTCGGCATTGTGGTGGGCACCTATAGTCCCAGCTACTCAGGAGGCTGAGGCAAGAGAATCGCCTAAGCCCAAGAGTTTGAGGTTGCTGTGAGCTGTGATGCAACTGCACTCTACTGAGGGTGACATAGAAAGACTCTGTCTCAAAAAAAAAGAAAAGGAACTATGTGTACGATGAGGGGAGGATGAGCAGCAAAGCTTCTTGGAGGTAGTGAGCACCCAATACAAGAGAAAATAAACAGAAAAATAAATAAATATAGAGAGCAAAAATAAACAGCACAAAACAGAGAAAACACTTGGCTGAGATCTATCAAGAGGATTCACTTTCTAAGCTGTGGCCTAGAAGATTTCTGAGGTCATTTCTGGCTCTGAAGGTATATATAGTCTCTTGGATTTTCAACAGCCCTCTTCAGACACCTATACCTCTGACTGGGGGGAAGAGGGCAGAGTGGAAGATTGGAGAACAGACCAGAAGTTTGGGGCAGTGCTGTGCACACAGCAGGCACCAAACAAGCATTTGGCAGTGGAGGTGAAGCTGCCTGCAGACTGGCCCCATGCAGAAAGATGCTCTGGACTTGCCTCTGCAGAGGAATACCCGGAGGAGTATCTGGATTCCAGTTCCCCATCACTAAGAGAAAAGGAAAACAGTCAGTTTAGGGGGACATCTGTGGAACACAGCTGCAAATGGCAAGGTGGAGAGCATGCAAGGGTGTCTGGAAGAGTTACAAAGCATGGACTTCACAGCCTAAAACTCAAACCCAAAATGTGCCTTGAGCAAAAGTAGTTCCTTCAATTGGATCTTGTAGGGACAGGGTCACTCTCATTAACAGTCCAAACATAACAGTGCAGGATGATTCCCCCAGATAACACTGGTTCCCCAAATTCTAGAGCAGCATGATTACCTATGAGTCATCTAACCGAGCCATGAAAGCATAGTGCCCAGAAGGGAACAGACTTGGGATGTACATGAAGGACGGTGGAGGAGACAAGAACAAGCAAAAGCACCAAGCAACCTGCAGTTCTATCCAAGTCACTCCAGAAGGGATGTTTCTTTTTTTTTTTTTTGAGACAGAGTCTCACTATCTCATAGCAACCTCAAACTCAAGCAAGTCTCTTGCCTCGGCCTCCCAAGTAGCTGGGACTACAGGTGCCCACCACAGTGCCCAGTTATTTATTTTTTATTGTTGTCATTGTTGTTTAGCAGGACCAGGCCGGGTTCAAACCTACCAGCCCCAGTGCATGTGGCCAGTGCCCTAACCACTGAGCTATGGGCGCCAAGATCCAAGGGATGTTTCCAAGGAAAGCACTCACCTGTCAGAGTCGAGGGACACCAGGTTTTCATCTGGAGTCTGGCTAAGAGCAGTATAGCCCTTGTTAAACTTCACTGCCCTGAGGAAGAAGAGACTAAGCATTGATGAAAGCACTGGCATTTCAAAGAGTCCTTGCCCCTATAGAAAAAGAACTGTGGCTCAAGGAGCAGGGCACTGGCTCCATATACCAGAGGTGGCAGGTTCAAACCCAGCCCCAGCCAAAGAAAAGAAAAAGAACTGTGCTATTCCTGACTTGCCTTCTATCTGGCCACAAAGCCGCCACTGCCTGCAGCTCCTTGTACTATTTAATTTTTTTTTTTTTTTAGTTTTTTATTTTTTGAGACAGAGCCTCAAGCTGTCGCCCTGGGTAGAGGGCCATGGCATCACAGCTTACAGCAACCTCCAACTTCTGGGCTCAAGAGATTCTCCTGCCTCCGCCTCCCAAGTAGCTGGGACTACAGGTGCCCATAATGCCCAGCTATTTTTTGGTTGCAGCCGTCATTGTTTGGCTGGCCAGGGCTGGATTTGAACCGGCCTGTATATGGCTGGCGCCTTAGCTGCTTGAGCTACAGGTGCCAAGCCTTTTTTTTTTTTAGTGAGGGTCTCACTATGTCACACTCAGTAGGGTGCTATGAAGTCATAGCTCACAGCAACCTCAAACTGTTGGGCTTAAGCGAGTCTCTTGCTTCAGCCTCCCAAGTAGCTGGAACTACAGGCACCCACCACAATGCCTGGGCTATTTTTTTGTTGCAGTTGTCATTGTTGTTTAGCAGGTCCAGGCCAGGCACCAACTAGCCAGTCTCAAGCCACGTACAAATTTCCCTCCACTGCTCAAGGGAAAAAATACACCTCCCCTTTCATGAATCAGGAAAAGCATTCTCCCCCATTCCCACTTTACTTAATCAGAGGACAGTAAAACTGCAAATCCATGGGCAAACTCCTTCACTTCTCCAAGTTTTAACTCTTATCTGTAAAAGGAGGCACTGGATAAGGTATTATCCAGCTCTAAGAGTTTAAAATTCTGTTTTAAAAAAAATCAAACAAGGCTCGGAGCCTGTGGCTCAAGCGGCTAAGGCGCCAGCCACATACACCTAAGCTGGCAGGTTCCAATCCAGCCCGGGCCCGCCAAACAACGATGGCTGCAACCAAAAAATAGCCGGGTGCTGTGGCCGGCGCCTGTAGTCCCAGCTACTTGGGAGGTGGAGGCAGAATTGCTTGAGCCCAGGAGTTGGAGATTGCTGTGAGCCATGACGCTAGGCACTCTACCCAGGGCTACAGCTTGAGGCTCTGTCTCAAAAAAATAAAAAGAAATTAAAAAAAATCAAACAAAAAACAACACTAGCTGTTCCCTCAGTGCTGTCCATCCTCATTCCTGGGGACTCCAGCCACCATTCTCCTCCCTAACTGGAAACTCGGTGAATGAGCCGGTGCAGTGACAGAACCCCCTTATTCCAAAGCCTTTCCCTGATACCATCACCTCTATAAAAGAGGTTGTCCTTCTTCCCATTTTAAAGATAGTGAACCTGACAGACTGCTGTCAAGGGAATTCACTAGCTTGTCCTTAAACGACGTTAGCACCCTGTCTCCCAGTCTGAGTGAGGTTGAAGGACTTTTCTGAAAGCTGTCCGCATAGAGGAGGTGTCGCTCGCTGAGACCTTTTCCCTGAAGAGTCGGGGCGGTTCGGCGAGGCGCCCAGCATGCCTTTTCTCCGCAGAACGGCCTTGGCCAGGTCCCGGTGCTTCTCTGGAAGTTAAAGGGCTCGGGTGAGCCGGATCTTCCCCATTCTGCAGTGTCTCCCGAACTCGGGAGGCCGCTCTTTCCGAACGGATTTTCAGGGGCGGGAGCAGGCTGCAGCTAACCATTCCCTTTGGGAGACTGGCCCCGCTGAGTTCCGGAGCCCGTCCTGGGGAGCCCGCAGCCCGCCGGGGCAGAGACCTCCCCCCACCATCCGGCTACACTCACGGAGCTTGGCCTGAATAGAGGGTGCGCGCGTCACCAAGTAGGGGCCCCTCTTCTCCATGGCGGCGGGAGTGCGCTCCCCCGGCCGGAGGGCTCTGGTACTGCTCTGCACAGAGAGAGGCCCTGCAGCTCCGGCAACTCGGCCGGTGGCCCCGCTGGGCCGAAGTCCTGGGACCTGAGCCGGGATCGCACGCCCGGTGGGCTCCGCGGTCGCCATGGCCTGGCCACGCCCCGCCGTAGCGCAGCCCCGCCCAGTGTCTAAGAAGACGTAGGCCGGGCAGGGGCGGGCCCTCCATTAGCAAAATGGCGGCGCGCAAGCGCGGGCTGCACCATCGGGACCTTTCCGGCCTCGCGCGCTGGAGAGTTGGCCCAGCAGTTCCGCCCTTCTTTGGGACTGGGTGGTGTGGTTCCCGCTATTCCGGTTCAATTCGGAACTTGGTCGGGCTAAACTTGGCAATGTTTAGGCTCAGTTCTGTCTGGGAGGCAGTGGGTGTGGTCAGACGGGCGCCTGCCGTTCATGCCATGGTCACAGCAGAGCTGACTCTGGAGGGCTTGGCTTGCACAGAAAATAGTCGAATGAGGAAGAGAGATATCAGGACCCTTCTCTAGAAAAGGAAACAGGCCCAAGAGATTCAAGGACTTTGCTGACGTGACACAATTAGGGGCAGTTCCTGGGCTGATCTGACGCCAAACCTCGTATTTTTCTCAACATCACTCAGTACCTAAGACTACCAGGCCTGACCCTCTCTGAAGGACTCGGTTAACTTATTTTAAAATGGACCCACTGTCATTACCTGTCTTGCAGTGACAAAGGCAAACAGGCGCTAGAAAAGAGGGTAAAAGTGCACTCGGAGTCTGTGTGGCAGGGTGTATGTCAAAGCTCTTGACCCCCTGGCTCCCAAGGGATGTATGTGCTTGTGGCTGACTGGAAAAAATCTCCAGATTTTTGTAGCAACTGCTAAATCTCATGAGGCTGTCCCTAGGCTAATTTATTGGCAACCACAAGGAGGTCAATAGTGTGCAACCTCTGAGCTTTCAGGGCCACCCACGCTGTTGTGCAGTAATGTGCCTTGGTAGTAGGGTCGAGGTTTTGTGTGTTTTTTTTTCTTTTTTGAGACAGAGTCTATGTTGCCTTTGGTAGAATGCTGTGGCATCATAGCTCATGGCAACCTCAAACTCTTGGGCGCAAGCGATTCTCTTGCCTCAGCCTTCCTAGTACCTGGGACTACAGGTACCCGCCACAATGCCCAGCTATTTTTAGAGATGAGGTCTCGCTCAGGCTCAGGCTGGTCTGGAACCTGTAAGCTCAGGCCAGTCACATGCCTCGGCCTTCCAAGTGTTGGGATTACAGGAGTGAGCCACGGAGCCTGACAGGATCGAATTTTTTTTTTTTTTTTTTTTTTTGGTAAAAACAGAGTCTCACTTTGTTGCCCTCAGTAGAATTCCATGGTGTCACAGCTCACAGCAAGCTCAAACTCTTGGACTTAGGCGATTCTTTCGCCTCAGCCTCCCAAGTAGCTGGGACTACAGGTGCCCACCACAAGGCCCGGCTATTTTTTTTGTTGCAGTTTGGTGGGGGCCGGGTTTGAACCGACCACGCTCTCGGTATATGGGGCCGGCACCCTACTCCCAGAGCCACAGGCGCCTCCCCATAATTTTTTTTTTTTTTGAGACAAAGCCTCAAGCCGTCTCCCTGGGTAGAGTACTGTGGCATCACAGCAACATCCAACTCCTGGGCTCAAGTGATTCTCCTGCCTCAGCCTCCCAAATAGCTGGGACTACAGGCACCTGCCACGACACTCGGCTATTTTTTGGTGCAGCCGTCATTGTTGTTTGGTGGGTCTGGGCTGGATTCGAACCCACTAGCTCAGGTGTATGTGGCTGGCGCCTTAGCTGTTTGAACCACAGGCGCCAAGCCTCTTTTTTTTTTTTAAAGCAGAATCTTCATTTTGTCACTCAGTAGAGTGTCGTGGCGTCACAGCTTGCAGTAACCTCAAACTCTTGGGCACAAGAGATCCTCTTGCATCAGCCCCCCAAGTAGTTGGGACTACAGGCACCCTCCACAACCCCCAGCTGTTTTTTAGGGACCGGGTCTCTCTCTTGCTCAGGCTGGTCTCAAACTCTTGAGTTTAGGCAATCCACGTGCCTTGGCCTCCCAGAGTGCCATTACAGGTGTGAGCCACCACGCCCAGCCCTCAGGCTGAGGTTTTTGAAAAATCAGAAGCACAAAGGAATCCTTACAATTTGGATAGATTCTATGCCTCCCTCCCCACCACCCCCTGGCCCCAAAACCATGGATGATGAGGTTTTTGACCTCCAGAAACAGCAGGTTCATATAACTTAATATTTAGTCCTCAGGACTTTCCAATGAAGTGGGTAGTTACTCCTGTTACAGCAATGAGGGTCAGACTTGGTCAGATTCATCAATTATATGCTAAACCAGGGATTTGTATCCAGGTGGACTCCAAAGGTGATTTTCTCCTGTTTATATCGCCTGAAAAACTGATGGGAGACCTCACCAAGGACCAAAGAAAACGTGATCAAAACCCACTTGATAAACTCAGAGCCTGTAGCACAGTGGTTATGGCGCCAGTCACATACACCGAGGGTGGCGGGTTCGAACCCAGGCCAGGCCAGCTAAACAACTGCAACAAAAAAAAAAGCCAGGCATTGCAGTGGGTTCCTATATTCCCAGCTACTTGGGAGGCTGAGGCAAGAGAATCTCTTAAGCTCAAGAGTTTGAGGTTGCTGGGAGCTGTGATGCAATAGCACTCTACCGAGGGTGACACTAAAACTGTCTCAAAACAAAAAACCCACTTGATGTCATAAAATCACCAGGAACTTACAGCAAAAGTTAGAGCCATCAAACATGCTTACTCTGAATCTTCATCAATGGTGCTCTGTTAATTGTGACTGAACATAAACTCCAAAGCCAGATTATTTGATCTGTCACTGACTGGCAAATTGCCTGTATATGTCTCAATTTTTTAGCTGAGAAATGGGGATAGCAATAGAAACTACCTAATGCAATTGTGAAGTTAAATCTCAAAGTGCTGGCTTAGTGTCTGTAGCTCAGTGGTTAGAGTGCCGGCCATATACACTAAGGCAGGCAGGTTCCAACTCAACCCGGGCAGACTTGCTAAATGACAACAACTGCAACCAGAATTAGCTGGGTGTTGTGGCAGGCACCTGTACTCCCAGCTACTTGAGAGGCTGTGGCAAGAGAATCACTTAAGCCAAGAGTTAAGAGGTTGCCGTGAGCTGTGATGCCATTGCACCCTACCAGGGTTACATTGTGAGACTGTCTCAAAAAAAAAAAAAATTGCAAAATGGTTAGAACAGCCCCTGGCATATAGTAAGTGCTCAAGAAATGTATTAGACTGGGTACAGTGGCTCACTCTTACTAACCCTAAACCCAGCACCCTGGGAGACCCAGATGGGTGGACTGCTTGAGCTTAAGAGTTTGAGACCAGGCTTGGTGCCTGTGGCTCAAGTGGCTAAGGCACCAGCAACATACACCTAAGGTGGTGGGTTCGAATCCAGCCCAGGCCCGCCAAACAATGATGGCTGCAACCAAAAAATAGCCAGGCGTTGTGGCAGGCGCCTGTGG
>NW_003852406.1:26894883-26896605 GCF_000181295.1 Otolemur garnettii
CCATGGCACTCTACCCAGGGGGATAGCTTGAGGCTCCGTCTCAAAAAAAAAAAAAAAAAAAAAATAGATAAATTAGCCAGGTGTAGCAGGCGCCTGTAGTCTCAGCTACTCAGGAAGCTGAGCCATAAGGATCGCTTGACTCCAGTTTGAGGTTGCTATGAGGTATGATAGTGTCTCAGCACTCAACCCAGGGGGTCAGGGCAAGACTCTGTCTCAAAAAACCCCCCAAAAAACAAAGTATGCTATTATTACACAAACTTTATACAGCAGCAAAAGTATTTAGTGTTTATTCTCCCATTTGACTTTGCATTCCCCAAGGGCAGACTGCCTTACTCTTTCTGTATCCATTGTTTCTAGCATAAGGTTACAGTAATAAGTATTTGCCCAATGAATACCCTATTCTCCCTCACTTTTTTTTTTTTTTTTGAGACAACTCACTCTGTCCAACTCCAGGCTAAAGTGCCCAGAAGTCAATATAGCTCACAGCAACCTCCAACTCCTGGGCTCAAGTGATTCTCCTGCCTCAGCCTCCCAAATAGTTGGGACTACAGGCGCCTGCCACGACACTCAGCTATTTTTTGGTGCAGCCCTCATTGTTGTTTGGTGGGCCTGGGCTGGATTCGAACCCACTAGCTTAGGTGTATGCGGCTGGCACCTTAGCCACTTGAGTCACAGGCGCTGAGCCATTTAGTTAGAATCCATTAAGTTAGAACATGTACCGACTTTCTCTAGCACAGCAAAGGGTGTGTTTGGGATGGGGGGAATATTTGATGAGAGTAAGAAATTTATCAGTAGATAGAATTTATCTAGTAACGTTTGCTCCCTAGTAACAGACCTTATAATTTAGAGGTTGCTTGCTTTGAAATAATTTCTATTTTATTATTTAGACAGGGTCTCCCTCTGTCACCCAAGTTACCAGAGTACAGTGGGCAGATCATAGCTCACTGCAGCCTCAAAGTCCTGGGCTCGATCAATATCTCCTAACTCAGTCTCCCAAAGTGCTGGGTTTATAAGCATAGTCACCATTCAGGCCTGATTTCTATTATTTTATATTAAGAGTTGGCAAACTTGGGGCAGTGCCTGTGTCTCAAAGGGGTGGGGCGCTGGCCCCATATGCCAGAGGTGGCAGGTTCAAACCCAGCCCCAGCCAAAAAAAAAAAAAAGTTGGCAAACTTTCTGTAAACAGCTGAACAGTAAGTATTTTTGACTTTATGGATCATGCAGTCTCTGGCCCAACTACTCAACTCTGCAAAAGCAGCCACAGATAATGCATAATGTGAATGTACTTAACGCCACTGAACCATACACTTTAAAATAGTTAATATAGCAAATTTTGTGTATTATTTCACTTCATTTTCTTTTTAAAAAATAGGGAACACTTCACGAATTTGCATGTCATTCTTGGACATGGCTAATCTTTGTATCATTCCAATTTTTAGTATATGTGCTGCCAAAGTGGGCACTCTTTCTTTCATTCTGTTATTACCTCCCTTCCCCTTCTCTTCTTTCTTTCTCTCCTCTCTCTGAGATGCAGACTCACTCTGTTACCCAGGCTGGAATACAGTGGTAGGATCATAGCTCTCTATATAGTCCTTGAACTCCTGGATTCAAGTGATCCTCCCTTGCTAGCCTCCCAAGTGGAAGAGGTTACAGGTATTGAACCACTGTGCCTGGTACCCCGATGGGGTCTCACTCTTCCTCAGGTTGGTCTTTTTTTTTTTT
>NW_003852406.1:26897057-26906744 GCF_000181295.1 Otolemur garnettii
GGCATCACGCTCACAGCAACCTCCAACTCCTGGGCTCAAGCGAGTCTCCTGCCTCAGCCTCCCAAGTAGCTGGGACCACAGGCGCCCATCACAACGCCTGGCCATTTTTTGGTTGCAGCCATCATTGTTGTTTGGCGGGCCCAGGCTGGGGATGTGAACCCTCCACCTTAGGTGTATGTGGCTGGTGCCTTAGCCGCTTGAGCCACAGGGGCCGAGCCACTTTCTCTACTATTGAGAAAAGCTGCTCTCCTCTTTACCGCTATTTTTTTTTTTTTTTTGAGACAGTGTCTCATTATGTCGCCCTCAGTAGAGTGCTGTGACTTCACAGTTCACAGCAACCTCAAACTCTTGGGCTTAACTGATGCTCTTGCTTCAGCCTCCCAAGTAGCTGGGACTACAGGCACCCCCCAAGGCCTGGCTATTTTTTGGTTGCAGTTGTTATTGTTGTTTAGCAGGCGCAGGCAGGGTTCAAACCTGCCTGCCTTGGTGTATGTGGCAGGTGCCCTAACCACTGAGCTATGGGCACTGAGCCATTCTCTTTCCCTCTAAATGTACCTACTTCACAAATTCAGCCTTTAGCCTAGTTCACACCTCCATCCAAATGGTCTCCTTGGAAGTCTTATCTTTTCCTGTTTCAAATCTTATAATCTTCTCTTTAGTCTAAAGTGTCTTTTTAGAGCTAGATCCAGACATACTTCCCTCCCCAATGCCTAAAAATTAAACAGATCCAGAATTAAATGTAGCAACTTCCCCACTCTGCACTAAGCTCTCTTTTTTACCGACTACTATTTTCCTATGAATGGTATCATCATTCAAATCTACGAAACCGGACTACTAAGTTTTCATTTTCCCCTTATTAAATTATCAACTATACCTCAATAATGAGATGCGATGCTCAAATGTCAAATCTTTCCATTTCTATTCCTACACTAATTAAAAATCCTCATTAAGTTATAACCACACTGTACACATACAACTGCATGACTTTTGTCCCTATCTCCAGTGTTTCTGGGCTCCAGATTGGTGTTTCCTGTTGATTGTTCTACCTTCAGTCCCTGGCAAGTTTGATATACAGTAGCTGTTCAATAAGTGCTTGCAGCATGAATACCATCATAGCATTTCTTTCACCCTTATAGATAATTGTGAACCTATATTCCCTCCTCTACTCCGTCCCACAGACCTTTATTCATTTTGCCTTTCTCTTCCCTATATGTTATCAGCCATTGACACAGACAAGATCTTTTATTCAGTTAATTATGGTAAATCTTTTAGATCTTGGTAACCGAGTAAGATTTAAATGGGATTATGTATGCACATATGAGAGCTGTTTAAAAGAGAAGAGAAAATCCATCCTCCTCCCCAAGTTGTGCAAAGCCCAAACATGTCATACAAAATTACCCTTTTGATTAACACCCCACCCTCATCCTCTTCAGGCTTCAACTGAAATGTCATTTCCTCAAAAGCCTTTTACCTACATGTATGTTCGTAAAATCTTCCATGACATATCTATATATGTGGTATTGTTTAATACCACCTCATCCCCCCAACCCCATATTTAGGATTTAGGAGGGCAGAACTATTTGTTTGTTCCTAGAGAAAGCAACATGAAAAGGATCTGGAAAAAAAGTTAGGGAGCAGTGATCACTGGGATACTATACCACATGGAGTGAAAGTGAAAAAGCTGGGCAAGGCCTGTGGCTCAGTGGGTAGGATGCTGGCCCCATATACTGAGGGTGGCGGGTTCGAACCCAGCCCTGGCCAAACTGCAACAAAAAATAGCTGGGCATTGTGGGGTGGGTACCTGTAATCCCAGCTACTCGGGAGACTGAGGCAAGGGAGGCCAGGAGTTGGAGGTTATTATGAGCTGTGACACCCTGGCACTCTACCAAGGACGATAAAGTGAGATTCTGTCTCTAAAAAAAAAAAGAAAAAGCTAGCCAAAAGGGAGACCACATTTTAGAAACACGGCCTACTAACTCACATTAAAGAAACACATGTGCTGATTATTTCACATTTCTACTTCTTTTTTTTTGTTTGTTTGTTTTGAGACAGAGCCTCAAGCTATCCCCCTGGGTAGAGTGCCATGGCATCACAGCTCACAGCAACTCACCTCCAACTCCTGGGCTCAAGCAAGTCTCCTGCCTCAGCCTCCCAAGTAGCTGGGACCACAGGCGCCCGCCACAACGCCCGGCCGTTTTCTTTTTAGTTGCAGCCATCATTGTTGTTTGGAGGGCCCAGGCTGGGGATTTGAACCCGCCACCTTAGGTGTATGTAGCTGGCACCCTAGCCGCTTGAGCCACAGGCGCCGAGCCACATTTCTACTTCTTAAGAAGAGAGGAGTGCTCACGTTGGCAGCACCTAAACTAAAACTGGAAAGATACAGAGAAGATCAGCATGGCCCAGCTCAAGGATGACACGAAAATTCATGAAGTGTTCCACATTTTTAGGACATTCTCCTTAGTAAAGTATCACAAGAATGGAAAAACAAGTATCCAATGCACTTAATACTACTATGAAACTAGTAGATGAATAACTACATGCCCACAGGAGAGAAAAACAACTGAAACCAAGCTGGGGGAGGGGAGAGAGGAGGGAGCTGAGGGGAGGAGGAGAGGGAACTATAAGCTCTCATCTAATGGACATAATGTAAGAAAACATGGCACACATACTGGGTGAGGGGGTCAACTGCAACTCCAACTTTACCTAACAAACACAAACATGTAACTTAATTGTTTACACCCTTATATTAATCTGAAATTAAAAAAAAGAAGAGGCTCGGTGCCTGTGGCTCAAGTGGCTAAGGCACCAGCCACATACACCTAAGGTGGCGGGTTCGAATCCCCAGCCCGGACCCGCCAAACAACAATGGGAGGCGGAGGCAGGAGACTTGCTTGAGCCAGGAGTTGGAGGTTGCTGTGAGCTGAGATGCCACGGCACTCTACCCAAGGGGACAGCTTGAGGCTCTGTCTTAAAAAAAAAGAACCCCACACTTCTCATAGGCCCTAAACCTGGTAAAGGAAACTCCCTGGAGAAAGGATTTTCTGGTAGAGGATCAACCTTTATAAAAAGGTCATTGCTGTTAAAACCTTAACCCAGGCTCAGCGCCTGTGGCTCAAGCGGCTAAGGCACCAGCCACATACACCTAAGGTGGTGGGTTCGAATCCCCAGCCCGGGCCTGCCAAACAACAATGATGGCTGCAACCAAAAAATGGCCAGGCATTGTGGCGGGCGCCTGTGGTCCCAGCTACTTGGGAGGCAGAGGCAGGAGACTCGCTTGAGCCCAGGATTTGGAGGTTGCTGTGAGCTGTGATGCCATGGCACTCTACCCAGGGGGACAGCTTGAGGCTCTGTCTCAAAAAAAAAAAACAAAAAAAAAACACCTTAACCCAAACTGAATTTTAGTAACAATTCCTATATGGCTTTCAGAGAGAAGGTATCTAAATTTCAACCTAACATTAATCCTATTTCCCTGATAGTGCAGTCTGGACTGCTTATATTATAAATCACCTAGACCTACAACTTCTTTCTTTTTTATTTATTTATTTATTTTTTTTTTGAGACAGGAGCCTCAAGCTGTCCCCCTGGGTAGAGTGCTGTGGCATTACAGCTCACAGCAACCTACAACTCCTGGGCTCAAGCAAGTCTCCTGCCTCCGCCTCCCAAGTAGCTGGGACCACAGGCGCCCGCCACAACGCCCGGCTATTTTTTGGTTGCAGCCATCATTGTTGTTTGGCGGGCCCAGGCTGGATTCAAACCTGCCACCTTGGGTGTACATGGCTGGCGCCTTAGCCACTTGAGCCACAGGCGCCGAGCCAAGACCTACAACTTCTAATCTAGCAGCTAGTTTGAAGTATTGTGGGGCTTCTAAATTAAAGCAGGCTTTATGTCTTTACTCAGTTCTTCACTCAGAATGCCTCCAAATCCACAGCAAATGCTCTGATGTCCAAGTCTATACTACATTGTTTGAGACATTTGTAGGGTAGAACAGGTAGGGAAGGAAAGGGGCACGAAGAGAGACACACAGTATGAGAAGGCTTGGATACTGCATAGCACATCCTCAAAACTATCTCAGTGACTACTTTTAAACTTCATTTCACTTGGGAAAGTACACATCCCTACAGATAACCAGTCCTCTAAGCCTAAGGTGTCAACAAAATTCTATACAAATGCCTTCTAGACTTGAGCAAATTTACCAGCACTCAAACATGTTGATGATGTTGAATTTTGTGTCAGATAGTTTCCAAAAAATGAAAGCAGTTCTCTTAGCATGTAGGAAGGCAATAAACTTTGAAATCAATGGCCCTATGGCATTCCATTTACTGTTAAATCTTAAGACAAACACATGAAACAATACCTAATTTCAGTTCAAACTTCATTTCCCTTTTATTAAAGCCCAAGTTACCATTATGGTTTGGTACTCAATAAAGGAAAACCTGTTTGAATAAGGTAATATGTTATCATCAGTATTTCCAGGTGACTGTTTACAATCAAGTAGTATTATCAATAAATCCTTAGGAAGCCCATCTGTAAGAGAAAACACAAAGAATTAGCTAGGAGAGAAGAAGAAAAAGGTAGAAATCTTATGAAAAATAACCTTTTTGTCCTTTTTACTCTTAATCCTGTCTGTAGTCAAATCACAGAGAACTAGCTTTGTATGTTTTTTTCACCACTTGTACCACTGGTACTCACTGAGGTTGTCTTCTTTCCCCAAAACAATAAAATTTGGTAAGGCGGGGCATAAAGGCTCACCCCTGTAATCCTAGCACTCTGGGAGGCTGAAGCAGGCGGATTGCCTGACCTCAGGAGTTCAAGGCCTGAGCCTGAGAAAGAGTGAGAGTCCATCTCCACTAAAAATAGGAAAACTAGCCATGTGTTGTGGCAGGCACCTGTAGTCCCAGCTACTTGGGAGCCTGAGGCAAGAAGATCATTTCAGCCCAGAGTTTGACGCTGCTGTGAGCTATAATGTCACAGCACTCTACCCAGGGCAGCAGAATAAGAGTCTGTCTTAAAAAAAGAAAAAAAAGCCAGGAGCAGTGACTCATGCTTATAATCCCAGCACTCTGGGAGGCCGAGGAGGGTGGATTGAGAGAGCACAGGTTTGAGACCAGCCTGAGCCAGAGCGAGACCTCATCTCTAAAAATAGCCAGGCATTGTGGCAGGCGCCTGTAGTCCCAGTTACATGGGAGGCTGAGGCAAGAGAATCACTTGAGCCCAAGAGTTTGAGGTTGCTGTGAGCTATGATGCCATGCACTCTACTGAGGGCGACAAAGTGAGAAGAGCTGTCTCCAAAAAAATAAAGAAAGAAAAACATTTGGTAGTTGCCCTTAGAAAATTTTTTTTTGAAAAATGTTGGTGGCCACTGGTGTGGCACCTACAGCTCGGTGGCTAGGGTGCCAGCCACATACAGCAGAGCTGGCGGGTTCAAATCCAGCCCAGGCCTGCCAAACAACAATGACAACTACAACCAAAAAATAGCCAGGCCTCATGGCAGGTGCCTGTAGTCCCAGATACTTGGGGGGCTGAGGCAAGAGAAGTGCCTAAGCCCAGGAGTTGGAGGTTGCTGTGAGCAGTACGATGGCAGGGTCTGACAAACAGCAATGAAAACTATAACCAAAAACAGCCGGCAAGGTGGCAGGCACCTATAGTCCCACCTACTCAGGAGGCTGAGGCAAGAGAATCGCTTAAGCCCAAGAGTTGGAGGTTGCTGTGAGCTGTGAAGTCACGGCACCCTGCCAAGGGCGACAAACTAAGACTCTTATCTCAAAAAAAAAAGAAAGAAAAGAGAAAAGTATATTATTGCAGCTAGAATATAACCTATATAACATGGCTCTTCTAGACTAATACGTGAGAAAATTAAGCCCAAGAGTTGAACCACAAATAAAAGCTTCAGAAATGTAAGTAGGCCCCATGTTATGGCTCAAATTGGGCCAACACTTTGGGAGGCTGAAGCAGGACTACTTGAGATCAGGACTTTGAGGCCAGTGTGGGCAACACAGCAAGAACCCATTTCTACAAAAAATATTTTAAAATTAGCCAGGCTTGGTGGTGCACTCCTATAGTCCTAGCTACTTGGGAGGATCCCTTAAGCCTAGCAGTTTGAGATTATAGTGAGCTATAATGGCCCACTGTGCTCCAGTCTGGGTGACAGGATGAGACCTGACAAAAATATAAATATGTAGGCTCGGCGCCTGTGGCTCAAGTAGCTAAGACGCCAGCCACATACACCTAAGGTGGCGGGTTCGAATCCAGCCCGGGCCTGCCAAAAACAACAATGATGGTTGCAACCAAAAAACAGCCGGGTGTTACGGCGGGCACCTGTGGTCCCAGCTATTTGGGAGGCAGAGGCAGGAAACTTGCTTGAGCCCAGGTGTTGGAGGTTGCTGTGAGCTGTGATGCCACGGCGCTCTGCCCAGGGTGACAGCTTGAGGCTCTGTCTCAAAAAAATATATATATAATATAAATATCTAAAATATATATATATACACTTGTTTTTTTTTGAGATAGAGTCTATGTCACCCTTAGTAGAGTGCTGTGGCATCACAGTCCACAGCAACCTCAAACTCTCGGGCTTAAGAGATTCCCTTGCCTCGGTGGCTTAGTGGCTTAGTGGCTTAGTGGGTAGGGTGCCAGCCCCATATACTGAGGGTGGTGGGTTCAAACCTGGCCCCGGCCAAATTGCAACAAAAAATAGCCAGGCCTTGTGGAGAGCGCTTGTAGTCCTAGCTACTCAGGAAGCTGAGGCAAGAGAGTAGCCTAAGCCAGAGTTGGAAGTTGCTGTGAGCTGTGACACCGCCATAACACTCTACCAAGGGCAATATAGTGAGATTCTATTTCTAAAAAAAGAAAAAGAGATTTCCCTGCCTCAGTCTCGCAAGTAGCTGGGACTACAGGCACCCACCATCATGCCCGGCTATTTTTTGTTGCAGTTGCCATTGTTGTTTAGTTTGCCCAGGCCAGGTTTGAACTTGACACCCTCAGTGTATGTGGCTGGCACTGTAACCACTGTGCTATGGGCACCAAGCCCAAAATATAGATTACCTCTGTAATCCTAACACTCTGGGAGACAAAGGCTTAAGATCAGGAGTTCAAGACCAACCTTCTGTCTCTACTAAAAACAGAAAAATCAGGCTCGGCGCCTATAGCTCAGCAGCTAGAGCGCCAGCCACATACAATAGAGCTGCCAGGTTTGAATCTAGCACAGGCCTGCCAAACAACAATGACAACTACAACCAAAAAATAGCTGGGCATTGTGGCAGGTGCCTGTAGTCCCAACTATTAGGGAGGTGGAGGCAAGAGAATCACTTAAGCCCAAGAGTTTGAGGTTGCTGTGAGTTGTGACACCATGGCACTCTAACCAGGGCAACAGCTTGAGATTGTCTAAATAAATAAATAAATATAAAAAAATAATAATAACAGAAAAATTAGCTGGGCATGGCAACACACTCCTGTAGTCCCAGCTACTCAGGAGGCTGAAGGAGGAGGATCACCTAGCCCAGCAGTTTTGAGGTTGCAGTGAGCTATGATGACACCACTACACTCTAACCAGGGCAACAAAGGGAGACTTTGTCTCAAAAAATTAAAAAACAGTAAATAATATCTGAAATCTAAGTGTGGGTACATAGACTCACTATATTGTCCTCTATGATATTTTTTATGCCTACAATATTTGATATAGATTTTTTACTATCTGTATTATAGGGAGCTTTTATTTGCCTTTACATCAGTAAGCAAATAATGATAACAACTAGAAATAATTTTAGCTCATACATTTATCATCATCAGTACCCTCTAAATATATTTATGCTCATGGCCATTACAAGAACATTATAAGGTCTTACTCTTCCTGAGAGCACTAAAATGTCACCCACTCTCCCAGGATTGTTCTTCTGTCTTGTTCAGTGGTATGTTGCTTACCCATGGGGTTTACACTTTGTCAAGGCCTAGTTCCTCTGGAGTGGAGATTCCCAATTCATTTAAAGTTGGTCTAAGTTCCTGGATGACATAGGGGTAGATTTCCTTATGAGGTCCTGCTTTGTCCTGATGGCAAAGAGAATATTCACATTTAACTCTCCAAAATGCTGTCTCTATTAACAAAATGAACTTGAAAATGCTTTTAATTACATATGCAGAGGCTAGTAGCATAGAATTAACACAGATCATCTACTTTTTTTTTTTTTTTTTTGAGACAGAGCCTCAAGCTGTCCCCCTGGGCAGAGTGCCGTGGCATTACAGCTCACAGCAACCCCCAACTCCTGGGCTCAAGCGAGTCTCTTGCCTCCACCTCCCAAGTAGCTGGGACCACAGGCGCCCGCCACAACGCCCGGCTATTTTTTGGTTGCAGCCGTCATTGTTGTTTGGCGGGTCCGGGCTGGGGATTCGAACCCGCCACCTTAGGTGTACGTGGCTGGCGCCTTAGCCGGTTGAGCTATAGGCGCCGAGCCAGATCATCTACTTTTAAGTTAACACATTTGTTCAATAGAGGGTAACTTATATAGGCATTGTTCAGATAGGTTTATAATAACTAAGACAATTATGCAAAAATCCAGAAAAAGCATTTCAAAGTCTTGAATTATTGGAAAGGAAGGTGGTGATGACAGAATTCTATGAAGACAATTAAACATGCCCAGCAGGCAACAGAAATAATTAAGTTAACACAGGAAAAATATATTCATTTGCCTCCAATTTGAGACCCTAACTGAATTAACTACCGGTGCTGAATGGATTGATAGCCTACAGAACCCTTAATTACCTTACCCATCACAGATAAAGTAATGTCACACTTTCTCCCTGACAGATCTTGAATTTCTTTCTCAGAGAGCACAATGTCTTTTCCTGGAGAGTTGCACTTAGGGAATATACACGTCCACAGCAGGAGAACTTTCACCACAACATACCTATATTTCACAAAGTTTCTCAGTAGCAAAAACTCAAATGAACTAAGAAAGTGCCAAGCTGCTATTCTTTTTCTTCAACAAATTCTAGGTCCCTTTTATTTATTCGCAACAGAGTCTTAGTCTGTAACCCTGGCTAGAGTGCCCAGTGGTCAGCCTAGCTCACAGCAACTTCAGCAATCCTCCTACCACAGCTAATTTTTCTGTTTTTCTGAAGAGACAGGGTCTTGCTCTTGCTCAGTCTGGTCTCAAACTCCTGAGCTCAAACGATCCGTCCACCTTAGCCTATAATCTACTCTGTAATTCAGAGTGCTAAGATTATAGGCGTGGGCTACCATGCCAGCTTTAACTATGTTTTTAAAATTTTATTTATTTATTAATTTATTTATTTTTCTTTTGGAGACAGAGTCTCAATATGTCACCCTTGCTAGAGTTCCATGCCGTCACATCTCACAGCAACTGTAAACTCTTGGGCTTAAGCAATTCTCTTGCTTCAGCCTCCTGAGTAGCTGGGACTACAGGCGCCTTCCAAAACGCCTGGCTATTTTTTGTTGCAGTTGTCATTGTTATTTAGCTGGTCTGGGCTGGGTTCGAACCCGCCAGTGTAGGGGGCTGGCACGGTAACCACTGTGCTACGAGCACCAAGCCTATTTTTTCTTTTTTTTTTTGGGAGACAGAGTCTATGTTGCCCTAGGTAGAGTACCGTGGAATACCTCACAGCAACCTCAAACTCTTCAGCTTAAATGATTCTCTTGCCTCAGCCTCCCAAGTAGCTGGGACTTTTTTTTTTTTTTTT
>NW_003852406.1:26909541-26914327 GCF_000181295.1 Otolemur garnettii
TTTTTTTTACAGTTGTCATTGTTGTTCAGCAGGCCCGGGCAGGGTTTGAACTGCAAGTACTGAGTGTATGTGGCCTGAGCCCTAGCTGCTTAGCTATAGGTATCAAGCCTAAGATAGATTCTCAAAAAAAAGGGCCAGGCGTGGTAGCTTACACCTGTAATCCCACCACTCTGGGAGGCTGAAGCAGGCAGATCATTTGAGCTCATGAGCTCAAGATGAGCCTGAGCAAGTACGAGACCTCATCACTAAAAACTAGCCGGGCATTGTGGCAGGCACCTGTAGTCCCAGCTACTTGGGAGGGTGAGGCTAGGGGATCGCTTAAGCCCAAGAGGTTGAGGTTGCTGTGAGCTATGACACTACAGCACTCTATTGGGGCAAGAAAGTGAGGCTGTCTCAAAAAAATTCTGAAAGGAAACTGCTGAACAAAAGGGTATGTACCATCCACAATTTTTAAAGTTTTAGATAAATGCTGCCCAAGTGACCTCTTTAAAGACTGTAACTGCAAAGTACATTTCCTCTCTCTGTACAGGGTGTCCATAAAGTTCGGTGCTTAATTTCATTTATTTATTTATTCATTTAATTGGGGTGAGGGGAAGACAGAGTCTCAGGCTTTTGCCTTGGGTAGAACGCCGTGGCGTCATAGCTCACAGCAACCTCCAACTCAGGCTCAAGTGATCCACTTGCCTCAGTTTTTCTATTTTTTAGTAGAGACGGGGTCTTACTCTTGCCCAGGCTGTCTTGAACCTGTAAGCTCAAGCAATCCACCCACCTTAGCCTCTCAGAGTATTAGGATTACAGAGCCACCTTGCCCGGCCCATTGTGCAATTTTAAATTGCACATGAACTTAATGGCCACCCTGTATAAGAACCAACTGTAGGCATTTTAACAAATTTAAGAACACAGAATATGCTAATATCTGATCAATTGCCCATCCACTTCCAGAACAATTTTAGCATTATTATTTCACTGACCTTAACAACCTCTAGGATGCGAACTGCACTAGCAAAATCATTTAATCGTCTGCACGCTCGCAAAGCAGCATCAATGATTTTGGGTTCTGGAACCAGATCATAGCCAACAAGTGTGTTCATTCCTGCAAAATTAAAATGAGAAGCCAGGTCAACCTGGAACATTGTCTACAACTTAGTTATCTGTATATTTATTGAATATGTTTATGGACATGTGATCTTATCTGTTTGGATCTTTATTCTCTTGTCTATAAAATAAGAGATCTAGGCTCAGCACCCATAGCACAGTGGTTACAGCACCAGCCACATACACCAAGGGTGGTGGGTTCGAACCTGGCCCAGGCCAGCTAAACGACTGCAACAAAAAAGTAGCTGGGCATTGTGGCAGAGGCCTGTAGTCCTAGCTACTTGGGAGGCTGAGGCAAGAGAACAGCTTAAGCCCAAGAGTTGGAGGCTGCTGTGAGCTATGACGCCATGGCACTCTACTGAGGGTGACATAGTGAGACTCTTTCTCAAAAAAAAAGGAGAGAGATCTACCTTTAACAAATTCTAGATAGTAAGATCATGGTGGATCTTCCACAGTTAATCAGTGAAAAAAATAATGCAACAGCATCCAGACTGAAAGAAAAAACCCTAAGAGTTTTCTTAAATGCAAGCACTATTTTCATAATTAGCTTGCTTCTTTTCAAATAAGAGGGTCATTTTCAACCCCTATCTTTAATGGTTAGTACAATGTATGTATTTTTGGATGCCTTAAAACAGATGCAATTGGAAAATAATCTAAAAACCACCAGAGAAAAGCTTAAGGAGAGTTAATGAAGCTCAAATGAGGACATTAAGGAGCTATCATAGAGAATCATTAGTGCACAAACTCACAAACATTCAACCAGAAAATGACTGGGCATGATTACTTTCAAATTTGCACAAAATGACACATCATAAAATTTAAGATTCTCTTAATGGAAACACAGAATTGCTGTTCTTTTCATTACTTCTACTCAAGATTATTTGGTAAGCATTCCCTGGTTGTAGCAAAAAGGAGTCATTACATTCCTGCAGAGAAATTTAAAGCAGTTTGGTCTCTTATTATTTGAAAACATTTAAACCAAGAATACCAGTGAATACAACGCTAGAATGCAGTCACAGCATCTGAATATTTGGTCTGAGATAAATTATCCTACACTTAAAATTAGTATCACTAAATGCTACTTATTCATGTTAAATATGTATCTGCAAACTTAGGAAAGACAAATTCTAGCTTATTTAGACTAGACACTGATTCAGGCAAGACAATTCATAACTGAAAATAAAAATAACAAAAAAACAAACCATGACCCAGAGGGAAAGAGAACTAAATGAGTGCTTGTGTAAATTATTTAAAATGTACATCCATCCCAATACTATTTGAAGAAAGAAAGAAAAGAAAATGTACAAAACTGTTAGCTTTTGCTCATCTAGCCCTATGGCCACAGCAATGGTTTTCTATCAAGGTGGTTTTATCCCCCAGGGAACACTGGGTAATGTTTGCAAACATTTTTAGTTGTCAAAACTGCAGGGATATATATGTGCTGGCATCTAGCAAGTAGAGGCTAATGATGCTGCTAAACATTCTACATTGTAAAGGATCATAGCCCAAAATGTCAATAGTACCTGCTTCAAAACACTTACTATGGAAGCTATAACCTTTCCTACCTAAAGCTGCATGATGTTTACCAGTTTACAGGATACATGTTTTCAAAATAGCTGCTTTCAACAAAGCAGCAGAAAGAGTTTGTATTTACACACTAAAATACACAAGTATGTCTATGTTCCAATTACCTTTCCGCAATTCCCAGGCATCTATATCTGGCTTGTTGAAGTATGTCACCCAGCGAGCATCAAACTCTTCATCTGTCTCATGTGACCCATGGGAATAGCAGCGAATTGACTGGATAGCTACAAAGTGATAAAAGAGCAATGACTTCTATGTATGAAAATAGTACTTGATATATCTTGTTAAATGCAATAAATTTTATTTATTTATTTTAGAGACAGAGTCTCACTTTGTCACCCTCAGTAGAGTGCTATGGCATCACAGCTCACAGCAACCTCCAGCTCTTGGGCTTAGGTGATTCTCTTGCCTCAGCCTACTGAGTAGCTGGGACTACAGGTGCCTGCCATAACACCCAGCTATTTTTTGATTGCAGTTTGGCGGGGGCCGGGTTCAAACCCACCACCCTCAGTATATGGAGCCAGTGTCCTATTCACTGAGTCAGAGGCACCACTCAATGCAATAAACTTTAAATCAACTATATATGTTAAGGCAGAAAAAATATTCAACAGGTCAAATGAAATAAACTATGTATTGATATAGAAAGATATCTTTAAAATTAAACAAAGAAAAGCAAGTAAAACAAAAAGTATCATATTGTATAGGTATATTTATACTTTTTCCTCAATGTGTAATACTAGCTTGAAATTATTAACAGTGGCTCCCTTTTGTTTGGTTTAAGTTGTAAATGATGTTTATCTTTGGCAGGGAAAAACTTTCTGTTATTAGAGATAGGGTCCCACTCTGTTGCCCTGACTAGAGTGCATTGGCATGTCATCATAGCTCCCTGCAACCTCAAACTCCTGGGCTAAAGTAATCTTCCTGCCTCACCCTCCTGAGTACCTGGGACCACAACATGGACCACCACACTCAGCTAATTTTTTTTTAGAGACAGGGTCTTTTATCCTGCTCAGGTTGGTTTTGAACTCCTGGGCTCAAGTGACTCTCCCACCTCAGTCTTCTAGCAGCTAGGATTATAGATGCCTGCCACTTTCTCTGGCTGGATTCATTCTCAACAGCCTCTCAATGAGGTGGGGAATAGGAGGTAAGAACTTTTACCTTTGGGTCCTGGGATGCAGTACAACCTAGTGGTCAGATACCTTCAGGGGTGTCTAACCCCCAGTCCACAGGCTATATGCTGATTATGTGATAACTTTCTTCCTTATCTGTGGTGATGATGGATATCACAAAAATGACACAGGGACTTTTTTTTTTTGCTCATCAGCTTTTGTTAGTGTTTATGTATTTAATGTGTGGCCCAAGACAACTTTTCTTCCAGAGAAGCTAAAAGGATGGACACCCCTATTAGGCTCTTCTTCACTGCCCTACTGTTTGTTTGATCCTAGGAAAACTGAGTTTCATTTTTCTTATCTGCAAAATAACAATACAACTACCTTAGCAGATTACAAAGATTAAATATGAAATCAGGTAGGTAACACTGTGCTCACTGCTGGGCTGGAATTTGACTAGATGAGTGCTAGCTTTGTTTCCTAACTATGAAAAAGATGACCAACAACTGCAAAACTAAGTCAAGACCATTATCTTCGTTAATTTGATCATCTCTCTCTGGAAGACAAATTACAAACTGGTTGTATTTCAAAATCTGTTTAGAAAACAACTATTTGGGTGGTGCCTGTGGCTCAGTGAGTAGAGCGCTGGCCCCATATACCCAGGGTGGCGGGTTCAAACCTGGCCCCGGCCAAACCGCAACAAAAAAATATCCGGGCATTGTGGCAAGCACCTATAGTCCCAGCTACTCGGGAGGCTGAGGCAAGAGAATCACCTAAGCCCAGGAGCTGGAGGTTGCTGTGAGCTGTGACGCTGCAACCGGCACTCTACCCAGGGCAATAAAAAAACAACTATTTGGGCTCGGCGCCTATAGCTCAACCAGCTAAGGCGCCAGCCACGTACACCTAAAGTGGCGGGTTCGAATCCCCAGCCCGGACCCGCCAAACAACAATGACAGCTGCAACCAAAAAATAGCCGGGTGTTGTGGCGGGCGCCTGTG
>NW_003852406.1:26915880-26921101 GCF_000181295.1 Otolemur garnettii
AAGAAGTTTGAGAGCAGCCTAAGCAAGAGCAAAACCTATCTCTACAAAAAAATAGAAAGATTAGCATGGTGGCACAGCCTATAGTCCCAGCTACTTGGGAGGCTGAGGCAAAAGGATCCATCACTTGAACCTACACATTTGAGGCTGCAGTGAGCAATGATGATTGCCACTGCACTCTAATCAGAGTTATTGGGCAAAAGCTCCTAACGTATTAAGGGAAATAAAGGGGTTCATTAATCTCTCAGGTTTGTATTTAGTTAAATCAGATGGCTTTACATCTAATAACTAATTAGCTCAGACAGGCCCAAAGAATGCACATTTTGGTGTTGATGACTCCAAGAATGAGTTATGGCAATAAATAATATACAAGGCACATTAACATGTTAATGACAATTATCAGGGTCATTGAGGGTATTAAAGGTGCAAGTCATGCCCTAGACCTTGGAAACGTGAGAGTGGTGCGAAAGAAGGTTGGAAAGTAATGAAAGTGCTCCTAAAATTCAGCCTTCCACCAAGAAAGACAGGATTCTGACCCTTCCAGGTCTTTCCAGCTCTTAGGGTAAGGATATTAAGAGCCAAGATTTCATAGATTTAAAAGGTTGACCTAACTGTTATTTCTTGAGACAGAGTCTCACTCTGATCCCATACTGTGATGGCCATACCAACACAGCTCACACCAACCTCAAACTCCTGGGCTCAAGAAATCCTCTTGCCTCAGCCTCCCAAGTAGCTGGGACTACAGGAGTCCACAACAATGCCCAGCTAATTTTTCTATTTTTAGTAGAAACAGGGTCTCACTCTTGCTCTGGCTGGTCTCAAATTCTTGAGCTCATGCAATCCACCCACTGCAGCCTCCCAGAGTGCTAGGATTACAGGCATAAGACTCCCCTAATTATTATTTTAAACATTTAATCATCTAATGTGGCAGTTACTGGGCAACAATTATGTTTCAAGCTGAAGGTTTCTTCATGCACCAAATATGGAATTTGGGCTGCTATTTAACTAGAGCAAATTTGAGGCCCTTTAGGTCAATCTTCCCAAACATTTCAAGTATTTGACCTTGGATAGCCTCATCCAAGACCCTCAATTCCTTTTTTGCATCATAACTCAATGCAATCTCATACTCCTGTACTCAAGCAATCTTCCTGCCTTAGCCTCCCAAGGAGACTACCCACTGGGGCTAGATAATTTTTCCATTTTTTGTAGAGATGGGATCTTGCTCTGGCTCAGGCTGGTTTTAAACTACTGACCTCAAGTGATCCTCCCATCTCAGCCTCCCAAAGTGCTAGGATTACAGGGGTGAACCACCATGCCTGGCCTCTTAATTCTTTTCGACTTTTAATTGCATAAAATCACTTAAGTCTCACACTGATAACAAATCCCAATTTATAATAAGAAAAAAATGGAATGTACCACAGTAAAGCAAATATGCACTAAGCAGTTGTGCCAGGTAAGATGCTAAGAGTTACATTATCTCATTTAAACCCCACAACTACCAAATGTTATCCTAAATTTAGAGAAGCAACCGAGGCTTATGGTTAACCATCCAAGGTTACACAGAAAGTACTAGGTGATTCCACTTGGAACCAATACTGCCTCCTTGTGGCAAACTTTATGGACACCCTGTATTTAGATCTACAGGACAAGTACTGAAAATGTTCTTAGTCTATGAATTAGACTCAGGAGGGGGAATACAAGATCTAAGAGATAAACCACTAAGAAAACAAGCATCAGGCTGTGCCTGTAGCTCAGTGGGTAGGATGCCAGCCACATACATCCAGGCTGGTGGGTTCAAATCTGGCCGAGGACAGCTAAACAACAAAGACAACTGCAACAAAAAATTAGTGAGGCATTGTGGCGGGCACCTGTATGTAGTCCCAGCTACGTGTGAAGCTGAGACAAGAGAATCACTTAAGCCCAAGAGTTTGAGGTTGCTGTGAGGTGTAAAGCCATGGCATTCTACCAAGGGCAACATAGTGAGATTCTGTCTAAAGAAAAAAAAAAAAGGAAAAGAAGCATCCCCTTAAGCTACAGTTTACCAAAAACCCTTGCCATTTCCCCAAACTGCCACAAAATGTAACAATTCTTTTCAAGAGGTCAAGACTATGCTTCCAAAATCTAGCTATATAAAAAAATTAATATTGATACCTTACCAATTACATAAGGAAAGAAACACCCCCCCACCCCAAATCTGACAATCTCAGGATGGTCTAAACCTAACTTAACTATGGCTAAAAAACAAAAGTGCTTCCTGGGCAGCACCTGTGGCTCAGGAGTAGGGCGCTGGCCCCATACACCAAGGGTGGTGTGTTTGAACACGGCAGCTACCAAACTGCAACAAAAAAATAGCCAGGCATTGCGGCGGGCGCCTGTAATCCCAGCTACTTGGAAGGCTGAGGCAAGAGAATCAGCTAAGCCCAAGAGCTAGAGGTTGCTGTGAGCCGTGATACCACAGCACTCTACCGAGGGGTGACAAAGTGAGACTCTGCCTCAAAAAAAAAAAAGTGGTTCCACCACTAAGAAAGCAGTCAGTTTTCTAAGGTGGATTTCAGTTTCTGCTTCTGTAAAACAAGATGGTCCCCATAGCCTACAAATGTACTCAAACTTTGCTGTTCTATGATAAATTAAAAATGATAAAGTTGAATGAAGCAAAACATATTCCTTAGGTTCTGAAATATTGAGTTAAAATATACCTAAACCCGTCAGGGAAACAAAGTTGCTAGTTTCAATTTCTGAATTCTCAGATGTAAATACGCATGATTAGGAACTAAATTTCATAATATAGCACATACTACCATCATGGACCAAGAACAAAGTTCAGTTGTTATAATCAAAAGTACAGTACTCAAAAAAAAAAAAAAAACTCCAGATGGGCGGCGCCTGTGGCTCAAGGAGTAGGGCGCCGGCCCCATCTGCCTCAGGTGGCCGGTTCAAACCCAGACCCGGCGGAAAAAAAAAAAAGTACAGTACTGAACACAAAATGTCGCAGAACACATATAATGGGGAGAAAAATAAGACGATGAATTAGCACATCGGCAATCAAGCTCCTAATTCAAAGGTGAAAAAAACACAGTTTTTTCATTCCTGAGTCTGCGGTATCCAATTTTCAAGAGTAATATCATCATAAGATCTATCAATATATTCAGGCTCTCTTCAAACAACCACAGACGTCGATCTATTTTTAACTTGGAAGAATCAAAACGTGGCCCAGCAGTCCTTAAAAATGACAGACAGGCTGTGAAGGTGACACACAAGACGCAAAGAAATGCTTGATTTAAAAGTATAATAATGCGTCCCACAAGGAAGCATAATGAGCCCTCACAAGCGCTGGGGGCAGGCAGCGGTGCTGGGGTCCCTGGAGGGGCCACCCTGCCTCTACGCTTAGGGCGCGCCCGGAGGCTCAATGTCACCTTCGCCAAGGCGCTGCAGGCCGGCGGCAGCCACTCCCGGTCAGGTGGCCGCAGGGTCGGCGCCGGGGCACGGTCACGGCCCGGGAACCGAAGGAGAGCGCCGAGTCCTCTCCTCAGTGCCCTCGGCAGGTCCACACCTGACCCGTCTGCGGGGCCAGCGCCAGAAAGTCGCGTGGAAACAGGCATCGGGGGCGCGTACTCAAGGGCTCCACAACTCTAGGCGGCGAGAGTTGGCCGGGATGGCCCGAAATCACAAGGTTCGGCTGCCGGGCGGCCCGCAGGGCAGGGGCTAGGCCGCGGGGGGAGCCTGCCCTCGAGTGGCGGCGGGGGCCCAGGTCACCGCAAGGACACGAGGGCGCGGGCAGTGGCAGACAAGGGCCTTACCGGCGGTGGGGCCGGGGACCGGGGTGGGGTGCAGGAGGCCTCGAGGGCCGGCCCGGGAGGCTGCGGCTACAGCGCAGCGGCGGAGAGCAGTGCCCAGCATGACGGTGACGGTAGTGAGCAGGAAGAAGCTGGAGAGAAGCAGGCAGAGAGCTCGCGGGGGCCGGACTCACGCAGGGACGCACGGCGGAGGCCCGCCCACTGCGGCGCTCGCGCCGGGGCAAGAGGAAGGAACGCCATGGGAGGGCACGGGCGGGCTACGGTGGCGCGTTGAGGACAAATGGTGTGGGCGTCAGGCCGGCTCTGTCTCAGATCCTAAGACCTGCGGCAGCCGTAGTAAAGCTAGAGTTGAAAGAAGTTGGGTAGGGCTAGCGGTGGAGGTCGTTGGCGTTTCAGTCCGGCTAAGGAAGAGACTCCATCGCCTCAAAATGGGAACAATGGCCATAACAACCATAACTTGGAATGAAAATACCTGCTTCCTCCCGCGTTGGAGGCTAAAATAGAACGAGTGGGAAAATTGACTGTATGTAAGGGATTTTATTAGTAATTATTCTTTCTTTTTTTTCTTTTTTTGAGACAGAGTGCTATCGCGTCATAGCTCACAGCACCTCAAATACCTGGGCTCAAGCGATCCTCTTGCCTCACCCTCCTGAGTACCTGGGACTACTGGCGCCCACCACGAAGCCCCAGCTAGTTTATAGAGTCTCAAGCTGTCGCCCAGGTTGGAGTGTCGTGGCGTCCTAGCTCACAGCAATCTCCAACTCTAGGGCTCAAGCGATTCTCTTGTCTCAGTTTTTCTATTTTTAGTAGAGACAAGGTCTCGCTCTGGCTGAGGCTGGTCTCCCACTTCCGCCTCCTAGAGTGCTATGATTACAGGTGTGAGCCACCGTGCCTGGCCTGGTAACTATTCTAGTTTTTTTTGGGGGGGGGGTTGTTTTTTGGGTTTTTTTTAGAGACGGGGGTCTCGCTCTGGTTCAGGCTGGTCTCAAACCTCTGAGGTCAGGGCAATCCACCTGCCTTGGCCTCCCAGAGCGCTAGGATTACAGGCATGAGTCACCACACCTGGCCCGGTAACTAGTCTTATATCACAAACGCAGTATGACACACACACAAAAAAAATAAAAATTAAAAAACAGAGTGGTGGCAACGGAGGTGGGAGCCATGGCAGGACAAGCATTTACAAAGTTTCTTCCACTCTTGATGGAGTATTGGTCGAAAGGTGTACAGCCAAAACTGTAACCAAAGGAGGCATTATGCTTCCAGAAAAATCTCAAGGAAAAGTATTGCAAGCAACAGTAGAGGCTGTTGGGTCAGGCTCTAAAGGAAAGGGTGGAGAGATTCAACCAGTTAGTGTGGAAGTTGGAGATAAAGTTCTTCTCCCAGAATATGGATGCACTAAAGTAGTTCTAGATGACAAGGATTATTTCTTA
>NW_003852406.1:26925894-26931840 GCF_000181295.1 Otolemur garnettii
CTTGAGCCACAGGCGCTGAGAGTATATTTCCATATTTCAACTGGATCTTTCTTAGCATCAAACAATGAATTTAAAATGTCATCTACTGAGAACTCAATCAAAATTATCTGTATTTTTTTTTCTGACAGTCTCACTTTGTGGCATCAGCCTAGCTAAAACCAACTCAAACTCCTGAGTCCAGGCCTCCAGAGTAGTTGGAACTACAGACACCCACCACAAAGCACAGCTAGTTTTTTGTTTGTTTGTTTTCTGTTTTTCATAGAGACAGGGTCTCACTCTTGCTCAGGCTGGTCTCAAACTCCTGAGCTCAAGGAATCCTTCTGCCTCAGTCTCTCAGAGTGCTAGAATTACAGGCATGTGTCACCTCAGCCAGCCTTCTGTAATTCTTTAGGTGCCTTGATGATATCAACTAGGTGAGCCTGAAATGCTAATTTGAGCATGATGTCATGATTCTCAAAGCCAGTGAATCTTTAATTTTATTTTCCAATTAATAGGTCTATAACAGCTGCATATTCCTCAGGTGATTCACATATATCATCCTGCTCATCAGTGACCTTTGCTAACTGGGGAAACTATTCATTGAAAATTTCCTACTAAGGCTCGGTGACCATTGCACAGTGATTACGGTGCCGGCCACATACACCGAGGCTGGTGGGTTCGAACCTGACCTGGGCCAGCTAAACAACATTGACAACTGCAACAAAAAAATAGCTGGCTTTGTGTTGGACACCTGTAGTCCCAGCTACTTGGGAGGCTGAGGCGAGAGAATCACTTAAGCTCAGGCAGGAGTTGGAGGTTGATGTGAGCTGTGACACCGTGGCACTCTACCAAGGGTGACATAGTGAGACTCTTGACTCAAAAAAATAAAAAAATAAAGAAATATCCTACTGAATGGCTCGGCATCCGTAGCTCAGTGGTTAGGGTGCCAGCCACATACATTGGGGACTGGTGGGTTCAAACTCAGCCCGGGTCTGCTAAACAATAATGACAACTATAACAAAAAAGAAAATAGCTGGGCATTGTGGTGGGCACCTGTAGTCCCAGCTACTTGGGAGGCTAAGGCAAGAGAATCGCTTGAGCCCAAGAGTTTGAGGTTGTTCATGCCTATTAATCCTAGCACTCTCGGAGGCCGAGGCGAGTGGATTGCTTGAACTTATGAGTTTGAGACCAGCCTGAGCAAAAAAGCAAGACCCATGTCTCTACTAAAAAAAAAAGTAGAGGCTCAGCACCTATAGCTCAAGTGGCTAAGGTGGCAGCCACATACACCTGAGCTGGCAGGTTTGAATCCAGCCTGGCCTGCCAAATAACAAGGATAACTACAACCAAAAAATAGCCAGGCATTGTGGCAGGCACCTGTAGTCCCAGCTACTTGGGAGGCTGAAGCAAGAGAATCACTTAAGCCCAGAAGTTGGAGGTTACTGTGAGCTGTGATGTCACACCACTCTACACAGGGCAACAGCTTGAGGCTTTGTCTGAAAAAAGTAAAAAATAAAATAGAAAAACTGGGGCAAAAGGATTGCTTGAGCCTGAGTTGGAGGTTGCCGTGAGCTATGATGCCACAACGCTCTACCCTCTGTCTCTAAATAAATAAATAAAAGCTGTCACTAAGGCAGAGTTTATTTAAAAATAAAGAAATATGTAAATACATAAAAGAAATTTCCTACTAAAGAAGAAGTGATTTGAAAAAAGACAGCTTTAGGTTGGTGCCTGTGGCTCAAAGGAGTAGGGTGCCTGACCCATATGACGGAGGTGGTGGGTTCAAACCCAGCCCCCGGCCAAAAAAAAAAAGAAAAAAAATAGATTTATTTGAAATGTTTGGATTTTTTTTTGCCATGTGTCATAAATAGACTTAGTTTTACCTTGCAAAGAAATAGTCAAGTCATTTTGATTTGACATAATAACACACAGAAATGCTGAACTACTATGGAAATCTTTTAACAATTCACATTGCTGATTCTGTTCATAAAATTTTCCACGTGTTTTCATAGAGATAACAGTTTGACTAACAGCTGTCCTGTGATAGCACTCTAGAATGATAAGGCAAATCCATTACTGAATCCATTATTCATCTTTAGTGTGTCAGGAAACAGGCGATGCCTATCGTGTTGCATTTGCATGAATATAGTTAATAATATTTATAACTTCCACAAAGTGTCACTTTTTTTTTTTTTTTTGAGACAGAGCCTCAAGCTGAGCCCCTGGGTAGAGTGCCCTGGCTCACTGCTCACAGCAACCTCCAACTCCTGGGCTCAAGCAAGTCTCCTGCCTTAGCCGCTTGAGCCACAGGCGCCGAGCCCACAAAGTGTCACTTAAAAGAGTAGCTTTAGCACAGAGATTTTGCTGATGGAAGATACAATGAAAAAAAATGAGGGCATCTGGCCAAATATGTTGGCTCACACCTATAATCCTAGCACTCTGAGAGGCTGAGACAGGTGGATTGCCTGAGCTCAGGAGTTCAAGACCAGCCTAAACAAGAGTAAGACCCTGTCTCTAAAACTATAGCTGGGCATTGTGGCAGGCGCCTGTAGTTCCATCTACTTGGGAGGCTGAGGCAAGAGAATTATTTGAGTCCATGAGTTTAAGGATGCTATGAGCTATGACACCGTGTCACTCTACCAAGGGCAACAAAGTGAGATTCTGTCTCAAAAAAAGAAGGAGAAAAAAGAAATGAAATCATCTGAATCCATTTTTTTTTCTCAAGTGATCCTCTTGCCTCTGCCTCCCAGAGTGATAGGACTATATGTATGAGCCAAATAATACTTTAAAAAAAATTTTTTTTTTTTTGCTTCTTCCTGCTGTAGTGATTCTCTTGCCTCCCATGTAGCTGGGATCATAAGGTCCTGCTGTTTTTTTTCTGTTGTTGTTGTAGAGACAGAGTCTCACTCTGGTTCCCTCTGCCTCCTGCTGGTCTGCTGATCTTGAACTCGGCTGAGCTCAGGCGATCCATCCACCTCAGCCTCCCACAGTGCTGGGACAACAGGCGTGAGCCACCATGCCCGGCCAATACTTTTTTATTTTTTATTTTTTTTAATCTGCAATAAACCCTTCATGTTTTCCTGTCATGGAAGGTGCACAGTCTGAATATACATTCACTACATTTAAAAAATTCAGTCCAACTTCATGACATGACATTTATCTTGAAAGCTGTTGAAAATCTCTATTCCCCTGTCCTGTTCTCAAGAATGCCCAAAGTGAGTAACTCCTCATAGCAAAGAAAATCTTCTGTTATGACCAAAATGAGGTATGAAACTGAGTCAGTAGGATCAGCTGATTTATCCAAAATGATTGAATAATACAGTTTCTTTCTGAATTATTGAATGAAGCTGTTCTGTTAAGTTGAAGGCTAATTCATGCTGCTGATCATTTATGGTTGTCCTTGAAAGAGGCAGTTGTTTGTATTTGGAAACATTATCATGTTTAAGCATTCTACCACTTTGACAATGCATTCTTTCACAATTTCTCTATCACTGACTGGTTTCCCTTTCTCCCTGAGTATATAAGCTACTTTATAAGTTGCTACAGTAGCATTATTTGCAGGTCTTATCTCTGCCTAAAAGAATCCTTTTTGCTTTTCGTCTTTAAATTTCTCTACTACTACCTTTTGCATCCCTCACTGTAGTTTGAAGTGTTTGTGGTCTTTGTGAGTGTTATAGTGTTGATGTGCACGGCATTTCTTTAATTTTTTTTTTAAAGAGACAGAGTCTCAGTTTATTGCCCTGGGTAGAGTGCTGTGGCAGCGTCACACAGCTCACAGCAACCTCCAACTCCTGGGCTTAGGTGATTCTCTTGCCTCAGCCTCCCGAGTAGCTGGGACTACAGGCACTCAGTACAACGCCTGGCTATTTTTTGGTTGTGGTTTGGCCGAGGCCAGGTTTGAACCCACCACCCTCAGTATATGAGGCCAGCACCCTACTCACTGAGCCACAGGCACCACCCCATTTCTTTAATTTTTTTTTTTTGAGACAGAGTCTCACTTTGGGTTATTATTATTATTATTATTTGGGTTTTTTATTTGTTGAGACAGTCTCATTATGTTACCCTCGGTAGAGTGCCATAGCATCACAGCTCACAGCAACCTTAAACTCTCAGGCTTATGTGATTCTCTTGCCTCAGCCTCCCAAGTAGCTGGGACTACAGGCACCCACTACAATGCCCTGCTATTTTTTTTGTAGTAATTGTCATTATTGTTTGGCAGGCCCGGGATGGGTTCAAACCTGCCAACTCCAGTGTATGTGGCTGGTGCCCTAGTGGCTGAGCTACAGGTGCCGAGCCCAGAGTCTCACTTTGTCATTCTTCATAGAGTGCCATGGCATCATAACTCACAGGAACCCCTAACTCGTGGGCTCAAGTGATTCTCTTGCCTCACCCTCCCAAGTAGCTAGGACTACAGGCATCTGCCACAATGCCTGGCTACTTTTAGAGATTGGGGGGAGGGTCTCGCTCTTGCTCAGGCTGGTCTCTAACCTGTGAGCTCAGGGCAATCCACCTGCCTCAACCTCCCAGAGTGCTGGGGTTACAGGCATGAGCCACCTTGCCCTGGCCATTTCTTTAATGTTGATACTGCAATATCACAAAGCAAGCAAATCATCTTTAACAGGAACAAGATAAGATTATAATTACCGATCTTTTTTTTTTTTTGAGACAGAGTCTCACTCTGTCGCCTTCTGTAGAGTGCTGTAGTGTCACAGCTCACAGCAACCTCCAGCTCTTGGGCGTAGGCTATTCTCTTGCCTCAGCCTCCCGACCACAGGCGCCCACCACAATACCCGGCTATTGTTTGTTGCAGTTTGGCTGGCGCTGGGTTCAAACCCACCACCCTCAGTTTACGGGGCCGGCGCCCTACTCACTGAGCCACAGGCGCCGCCCTCAATAGTATTTTTTTATTCTGTCTGCTTCTCAGCCAATCATGTCAAAGAAGACTCTGTCTCAAAAAAGAAAAAATACTGTTGAGCTGTACAACTATTCACAAATTCATAAACCCAGTGCACCATTGTCGAAAGCTGATAACAGACTGGTATACCCTTCCCCCATAAACTCTCAACAGCCAGCTCATGTGGTAGTGTAGCAGTGGCAGCAGTCAGGTGGGGGAATTTAGAACTAAATGAGTGTAACAGTGATCACTTTAGCTGTATGGCTTACTAATGTTGTAATTGTGCTGGTCAATCTGTGAAGTTTTTTTTTTGAAACTTGTTTTATTATCCAGTATTTTAAATATGTTCATTTTAAAAATAATAAAAATATAGAAGGCGAACAAAAATGTATTAATGAAAATAAGAGGAATTGCTTTGTAAAATTTGGATTCAGTCTAAAGTTTGTAGTTAAGGATACAGAACGTTCCCTACCCCTGGCCTGAAGGCTGCGTTCATGTCCTTACCACATCCCTCTTCCGAGGCCCTCGCACAATACCGTAGCTTATTTCTTCAAGGCAACACTTCATCCTCTTTTAAGGACATTACCTGATTAGGTCGGGCCATCCAGGGTAGCTTTTTTGGCTAACTCAAGATAAACTGATTAGTAACCTAGACTTGTGACTCTGACATCTCAACAAATTTACAGATTCTGCCCCCTAATCAAGAGGAGTGTATGAAGCTGGGAGTGGTGGCTCACATCTGTAATCCTAGCATTGTGGCAAGTTGAGGTGGGGTGTTCTAGAATAGGAGTTCTAGAATAGCTGGAGCCAGAGTGAGACCCCTGTCTCTTTTAAAAAAAAAAAAAAAGCTGGCTGAGCTCTTGTAGCTCAAGCAGCTAGGGCGCCAGCCACATACAACAGAACTGGCGGGTTCAAATCCAGCCCAGGCCTGCCAAATGACAATGACAACTAGAACCAAAAAATAGCCGGGCATTGTGGCAGGTGCCTCTAGTCCCAGCTACTTGGAGGTTGAGGCAAGAGAATCGCTTAAGCCTAAGAGTTGAAGGTTGCTGTGAGCTGTGATGCCAGAGCACTCT
>NW_003852406.1:26933652-26934932 GCF_000181295.1 Otolemur garnettii
AAAAAAAAAAAAAAGTTCTTTTTGCCTCACGTATTTCACTTAATACATTTTCAAGATTCTTTCATGTTCTAACATGTATTATTAGTTTGTTTTGGCTGCCATAACAAAGTACTGGTACACAGACTGTCTTAAAGAACAGAAATCAAGGGGGCACCCATAGCTCAGTGGTTAGGGCACCAGCCACATGCACCTGGGCTGGTGGGTTCAAACCTGGCCCGGGCCTGCTAAACAACAACAACAACAAATAGCAGGATGTTGTGGTAGATGCCTATAGATCCAGGTACTAGGGAGGCTGAGGCAAGAGAATCACATGAGCCCAAGAGTTTGAGGTTGCTGTGAGCTATGACGTTACAGTACTCTATAGAGGGCAACAAAGTGAGATGCTGTCTCATAAAAAACAAAACAGAATTAATTTTCTCACAGTTCTAGAAACTAGAAATCCAAGACCAAAGTGTTGACAGGTTGTTTCGTCTGAGGCCTCTCCTTGGCTTCTAAATGGTTGTTTTCTGTGTTGTTACAGTCTTTCCTCTGTGTGCACACATGTCTGTGTCCTAATACCCTCTACTCACAGGGACATCAGTCATATTGGGTTAGAGCCCACCCATACAACCTCATTTTACCTTAATTACCTCCTTAAAGTCCTATCTCTAAATACAGTTATATTTTGAGGTACTGAGTATTAGGCCTTTAACTTAAATTTTGGAGGGACACAAATCAGCCTATAATATAACGTTAATCAGTACTCATTCCCTTCGTAGGGCAGAATTGCACTTCCTGGTATAGCTATACCACAATTTGTTTATCCATTCATCACATGATGAACATTTAGTTTTTTTCCACTTTGGAGCTTATGAATAAGGTTTCTATGAACATCTGTGTATACATTTTTGTGTGGATATGTGTGTTCTTTTTATTGTTGCTGTTATTTTATTTTGTTTTGTTTGAGACAGAGTCTCATTTTGTCACCCCCAGTAGATTGCCATGGTGTCATAGCTCACAGCAACCTCAAACTCTTGGGCTCAAGCAATTCTCTTGCCCCAGCTTCTCCAGTAGCTTGGACCACAGGCATCCACCACAACAACCAGCTAATTTTTCTATTTTTAGTAGAGATGAAGTCTTGCTTTTGCTCAGGCTGGTCTTGAACTCCTGAGCTCAAGGGATCCTTCCACCTCTGCCTCTTAGAGTGCTAGAATTACAGGAATAAGCCACTGTTCTAGGCCTTATAATTTTTTTTTTTTTTTTTTTGAGACAGAGCCTCAAGCTGTCCCCCTGGGTAGAGT
>NW_003852406.1:26937940-26947681 GCF_000181295.1 Otolemur garnettii
TTTTTTGAGACAGAGCCTCAAGCTGTCACCCTGGGTAGAGTGCCATGGCATCACAGCTCACAGCAACCTCCAACTCTTGGGCTCAAGTGATTCTCCTGCCTCCGCCTCCCAAGCAGCTGGGACTACAGATGCCCGCTGCCAGCCACAACGCCTGGCAATTTTTTGGTTGCAGCCGTCATTGTTTGGCGGGCCTGGGCTGGATTCGAACCCACCAACTCAGGTGTATGTATGTGGCTGGCACCTTAGCAGCTTGACCCACAGGTGCCGAGCCATGTGACCTTATCTTAATTTCTTAATTTACACCTTTATTAAATCTACAAAAATCCTATTTTCAAATAAGGTCACATTCACATGTACCAGGGGTTAGGACTTCAACATAAATTTTGGGGGAACACAGTTCAACCCACAGCACCTATAATAATCAGGTGTCAGAAGCAACACTAGAATCCTTAAGCCTAACCACCATGTTGACCCAGGGTGTAAGTGGGTTGAGTGCTGGTGGGACTAGGGGCAGCTTTGCTCATGTACATGGAGCTGAATAGTTAAGAACTGTGATGTGTTGGGCAGTGCCTGTGGCTCAAAGGAGTAAGGCTCCAGGCCCATATACCAGAGGTACTGGGTTCAAACCCAACCCCTGCCAAACTGAAACGAAAAAATGGTCTCATGATTTAGTAGGGTGACTGACATTGTGGCAGGCACCTGTAGTCCCAGCTACTTGGGAGGCTGAAGCAAGAGAATCGCCTAAGCCTAGGAGTTGGAGGTTGCTGTGAGCAGTGTGACACCACGGCACTCTACTGAGGGTGACAAAGTGAGACTCTGTCTCTACAAAAAAAAAAAAAAGAGAGAGAGAACTGTGATGTGGCATCAGAACATTTTAGAAACCTGGCTCAGCATGTCCCTTTCTTCTTCTAGAGACAGGGTCTCACTCCATACGCTGGAGTGCAATGGTGTGATAATAACACACTATCAGCCTAAACTCCTGGACTTATGCAGTCCTCTTGCCTCAGCCTCAAGTAGCTGGTACTATAGGTGTGAGCCACCTTGCTTGGCTAATTTTTTAATTTTTTATAGAAGACAGTGTCTTGTGGTCTCACTATGTTGCCTACACTATCTTGAACTCCTGGCCTCAAGCAATCCTGCTGCCTTGGCTTCCCAAAATGCTGGGGTTACAGGGATGAGCCACTGCACCTGGCCTCAGAAAGTCTTTATTCAGTTGATAATTCTCTAGCAGCTCTTATGTGCCCTGGGCAGGGAGCAAGGAAGGCAGGATCCATTCAGTAATGGTCTCATGGTTTATTAGGGTGACTGACAGACTGACACCAAAAAAGGATCAAACCAATGAAGGCACAATTACAAACTAGTATCTGTGCTCTAAAAGGAAGAAATTTGGCTTGGCACCTGTAGCTCAGCGGCTAGGGTGCCAGCCACATACACCAGAGCTGGCAGGTTCGAATCCAGCCCAGGCCTACCAAACAACAATGACAACTACAACCAAAAAAAAAAAAAAAAATAGGCTCAGCGCCTGTGGCTCAAGTGACTAAGGCGCCAACCATATACACCTGAGCTATCGGGGTCAAATCCAGCCCAGCTTACCAAACAACAATGACGGGTGCAACCAAAAAATAGGCGGGCATTGTGGTGGGCACCTGTAGTCCCAGCTACTTAAGAGGTGGAGGTAGGAGAATCACTTGAGCCCAGGAGTTGGAGTTGCTGTGAGCCATGATGCCACAGCATTCTACCCAGGGCAACAGCTTGAGGCTCTGTCTCAAAAAAAAAAAAAAACAAAACCTGGGCGTTGTGGCAGGCACTTGTAGTCCCAGCTACATGGGAAGCTGAGGCAAGAGAATCACTTGAGCCCAAGAGTTTAAGGTTGCTGTGAGCTGTGACTGCACAGTACTCTACCGAGGGCAATATAGTAAGACTCTATCTCAAAAATAATAAGAGGAAGAAATTTGATATTACCGGCTTGGCCCCCATAGCTAAGTGGTAGGCCACTGGCCACATACACCTGGGCTGGTGAGTTTGAACTGGGCCGGGCCTGCAACTACAACAAAAAAAATAGCTGGGCATGGCTGGGCGCAGGTAGCACTGTGGTTTTGGGTGCCAGCCACATACAGTGAGGCTGGTGGGTTCGAACCCAGACAGGGCCAGCTAAACAATGACAACTGCAGCAAAAAAATAGCCGGGCATTGTGGCAGGCACCTGTAGTCCCAGCTACTTGGGAGGCTGAGGCAAGAGAATCACTTAAGCCCAGAAGTTGGAGGTTGCTATGAGCTGTGATGCCACAGCACTCTACAGAGTGAGACTATCTCAAAAACAAAACAAAACACAATCTTCCTTTGGTTCTGACTTAGCATGTTCTCTGAGCTCCTGGGATGCCAGAAAGGCAGACCAAGTCCTGGACAGGCTAGGGGTAATACTCAAAGAGAAACCCTCCCCTTTCCTGATTGTAATGGTGGGAAATCCTACCTAGCCTGAGTAGCTTTCAAATCTGTCCCCATCTCCATCCACACTGCCATTGTTTCATCTCTTACTCCTTATAGGCTCCAGGGGCCAGTCAGCTCCCTTCTAATCTATCTCCTGCCTACATAGGTGTCAGAGGGACCCTTGTCAAACACCAATCAGACAGGGCCCCATCACTTTCCTGTGATCTGGCTCCCTGGCACTCCAGTCCACCTGCTTCTCTATACTGCCCTCTGCCATCTACTCTACATTTCAGACACATGCAATGTTCTCAACACCATATACTGTTCCATACACATCGTTTCTCTGTGCCGTTTTTTGTCCAGTCCCATCCAGCTGGTTCACACCATCTGATCCTTAGAGAACCAGCTTCATCAGTACCTCTGGGCAAGTTAAATGTCCCTTCTCAGAGCTCCCACCATCTTTCATTATCATCGCATTGTGCCATAACTTCTTACTTCTCTTTCTACTAGTCTTGACCATCTTTGAGGCAGGAACAAAGTCTGATTCTTCTTTGATTCTAGACCCTCATCCCACCCCATGCCTAGACTGGTACAATGGATGCTTATTGAATGGATAAAGGCCCACCACTCATCTAACCAGGAGCTCTGTCCTTGTATTATATACTTTCATGTTCCCAGATGGACTTAGATTTTGTGATTTGACAGTTTTCTGGATAAGAAGCTTCACTGCCACTCCTAGTGTGGAAGTGTCCCAAGGTAAAGCTGAAGCAAGCAACAGGCTGAGCCCAGGAAGCTCCTGGATTGAGGCCACTGTTGGAAAGATGGGGTCTTTCAGGGATGCTCTCCCATTCTGCCACTAGTTGGATCCTGTAGTGGGCCCTGTCTCTGAGATGCTCCCTAGCTCTCCTCCCCCTTATTCTAGGCTCAGGTTTCCACATCAGCCCCAGTGATGGGGAAAAGGTGGAGAACATCTGTCACCTTCCTTTGGAACCTGCTCCTAGGTCATTGGTGCCTGAGCACCAGTAAGACAGAGATGTGGTGCTCACAGGTGCTGGGTTCCATTGGTAAATTGGTAAGTCAGCACACCTTTCTAAACCAAACCTGTTGGGTTGGGTTGGGGATGCAGAAAATAAATCATTTCATGACCTGTTTTCTTTTCTTTCTTTCTTTTTTTTTTTTTTTTTTGAGACAGAATCTCAAGCTGTTGCCCGGGTAGAATGCCTTGGCATCACAGCTCAAACTCTTGGGCTTAAGCGATTCTCTTGCCTCAGCCTCCCAAGTAGCTGGAACTACAGGGGCCTGCCACAACGCTCGGCTATTTTTTGTTGTTTTAGGTGGCCTGGGCTGGGTTCAAACCTGCCAACCTCGGTATATGTGGCCAGTGCCCTAGCTGTTGAGTGCCCAGAAGCTGGGGGAATAACAAGCCCTGATTTCTTCCCACCCCACAGGATTAAGTTTCTTGGCGGAAAAGGAACTTTCCTGACCCATCAAAAAAGAAAGCCACTGCAGCCTCACCTCCCTAACAAGACCAGTAATCTCTGCCTGCATATCCTGGTAACTGACAATACTTTAAACCAATACTGGTCTTAGAAAGTTGGCCCTTTCCCAGAACCAAGACCCATCTCCCTTAATCTTCTACCATGCAGAACTTCGGATGCTGGAACCCAGAAGCAGTCCGGCACATTTTAGTTGTCAGGACAGTTTATGTTCTTTCCAGGCTTGGGCCACCTTTGAAAGGCCAGACAAGCACACACAAACCCCTTAGCCCTCTCCAGGGACTCATCAAGAACAGGAAATTTGGAAGGACAATCAGAGACAAAGTCTAGATGATAGTGCTCACTGATCCAAAGCTCAAGCAGAGATATTGGAAGGCAGGGGGATTGCCCTCGAAAGCCCCTACCTCTGCAAAACCTACCTCTTGTCAACAGGAGGATTTGTTTCAAGGTCCTATCAGCAAAATGACTTACATTCTTCCTCGTGTCTTTCTTTCTAGGGGAGCTGTTGAGTGGCATGGAATGGGGCCTGCTTCTGAGATCCTGAAGCTATATGCCCCCCCCCCCTTACTTGCCAGAGCTCTTCTAGCACACAAGACCCCCACCCCCACCCCAGCTGACTTATTAGAGTTGGGCAGAAAGGCTTACAAGGCTGTTATCTCTCAACAGACAGCTGTGCAGGGCTGGAGGCAACAGCTTATCTGGGAGCCTGCAGTGATTCACAGCCCAAGTCCCAGCTTCTCTGCTGAATAGTAATTTCTAGCAGTGGATTTGTGCTCAGTCTCTCTCCTCCCCCTCTCCCAAGGGTGTGCTGTCCTTTCTCAGAGAGAGGGCAGTGAATGGGGAGATCCTATTCAGGAAGATGGGGACTTTGTGCCAGCTTTCTCGGTAAGGTTGAGTCTATTATCTACAGGCTGCAGGTTTAAGGACCTCAGCAGGGTCTGCCATCCTTGGCAGTGACCTCAGGGAGACTTCATCAATGCTTTTCCTTCCCCTCCCAGAAAAGAGTACTGCTCTCTTTTCCTTGGTAGTGATGCACAAGGTGACATATGCCCTCTTCTGGCCACAAACTCCTGAGGCCAGGGTCACCCAGGAAGGGTGGTGGAGGGAGTGAGAAGCCAGAGACTGGGCAGTGTGCCCCTTGCACCATTTTGAAGCTGCCCAATCAGTGCCTGATCCTGAAGACCAAAAAGGCAAAAAGGATGCAAGGCTGGAAGAGACTGAGACAAAGGGGGCAGGCCAGAGCTACACAGGCAGGTGGTTAGGAAGAAAAGACCTGGAGACAGAGCCATTTTTGTGTTTGTTTTATTGGAAGCAAGATTCCAGCTGCGGGGCTCAGGGGAGGACACATGGAGAGTTCTATACTGGGGTTCTCTCTCTCAGCCAGCATAGGCAATGGAGATGTTAAAAGGGGTGGAGCCCCCAGAGATGCCTCTACCACTGAAATCTCAGGATGCTCCTCAGAGGCAGGGGAAGGAAAACTAGAAAGGATACTGTCCCAGGGTTGGGGGCAGAATAGGATCCCCACATCTCAGACCCCTTGCCCCACCTCTCTTTGTGGTGGGAGTGATTCAAAGAGCTCTCCCAGACTTCTTGGATTCAGGTCCCCTTCAGGATCCAGGCCAAATTACAGGAGAACGAGTGTCTTTAACCCTTGAGGGTTCCAAATAAGGTTCAAAGTCCAGGTTGCCGACCCTCCCCTTGCTGGAGAAGTTCCCAGTATAGCCCAGAACAGGGGAAGGTGGTGTTCCACGTCTTCATGCAGCACAGCTGTAAGGGGTCCCCATCCCACTAAGCTTCCTCATGTTGTAGGGGACCCTGGGGCCCTTCTCTTGTCACCTGGGGGTTCATGCTACCTGTCTGAGGAGCTGTGTCCAGGTTGTGGGCTCCAGATGCTCAACTCATGAAAGGCTGGAGGTGCGTCTGAAGGAGGTGCCGGGAGTAAGGTACTGTCCGTCTAGGTGACCCCAAGACTGGAGTCTGGAGTTCTCAGTCAGGCTTTCTGGTCCTCGTCCGCAGCTCCTGGCTCAGGCTGCGACCGCTTCGCAGAGCCTTCTCCAGCTCCAGGCTCCCCTAGGCTCCTCTTGGACGTTGGCGCGGTTGACGGGGAAAACGGACTGGGATGAGGATTTGGAGGCTGGTAGCCAGGTTGTCGTGGATCCAGTGCGTCCTTGGAAAGTAGAATGGCAAGCCCGGGAACATTCTTAAGTACACTGAGACTGGCGGCCGGCTCACTAGTAGTCTGACCCGGCGTGGACCCAGGCGGGAGGCTCTGCCACACCTCGCGCACGCTCCGGTAGCGCAGCCGCGTGACCTGGTGCAGGCCCGCCAGGCGGCGCTTGAGGATCTCGGCGCACGTGACGGTTTTGGTGGTGGCCCGGCCACAGCCGCTGAAGACGATGGCGCGCGTGGCTGGCTGCGCCATGCTGGCTGTGGCGAAGGCCATCAGGTTCCGGATCTTGCTGCCCTCCTTGACTCGCATGTGCACAGCGCCCGGCGCCAGGTCCGCAAAGGGGCCGGGGCTCGGGCCGCCCCCCTCGGCCCCGCCCCCCACCGGCGCCTCCTCGGAGCGCACCTTACGGAAGTTCTCCATGCGCCGTCGTCGCCGGGACCGCCGGCTTTGCCATGGGGCTGCCTCAACCCCGGGGCTGCATGGCCGCTGGTCGCGCCCTGAAAGGACTAGCAGGGGTAAGGGTGCGGGAACGGCGTGGACGCTGGTGGGCGGGTAGGGACGGCGCGATCTCAGCTCCACTTCTCCCGAGCGGGCGCCGCACTACTCCGCGCTCTCGGGGCCCTGTGCTCAGCGCAGTTAACTGAGGCCCCGCCTGGGAGCCCGGAGGCTCCGCCCCTACCGTCAGACCCCGCCCATAACTCGGCTTGGTCCGCCCCCGTCCCAGCCTCTCTGGCGTTTGGTGTGGAATCTCAGACTTCAGCTGCCCCAGCGTGGGAGCGTTGCTCGCGGCTAGGCGCATTAGCAGTGCTAGAGGGTGGCTTGGAAGGTAAAGTTCCAGTACAATCCCGTCCCCGAGCCAACCTCATAAGCAGGCAACCTAAACAAAAACTGCGCTTGGGGTGCAAGACGCCGCCTTGCAAACGTCAAGCCAGGTCCCCGAGCCCTTCCCTGTTCCAAATGAAAGCTACCCTGGTCCCCTCCCAGGGAGAGATTTCCGAGAGGCTTGCTGGGGGCTTCAGTCTCCCTCCCCTCAGGAAAACATTCCCCCTACCTCACCCCCGTTCCGGTCCGGAGTATTCCAGCCTCAAGGACACCCAGTGCACGGTCAGCAGAGTGCGGAAGGCGCTAGCTGCAGCTCCATTCTGCGCTTCTAGTCGGACGACAACGTCGCAACGTGGTTCTCGCGGGGTTCCAGAGACTCAGGTTTCAGCCTTACCACGCCTGTTCGGAGCTCGAGGTTCGCGGACGCCCGTACGTCCCTGGGACAAGGGGAGTGAGGCTTTGGGCAAGCTATTCCCGGAGGCGAATGGGAAGCTCACGCACAAGACCTCTTCTCCAGAGGCATTATGCTCCCTCTACCCGGGCTTGAAAGTCCGCTATTAGAGCTGCCTACTTAGGATAAGCCAGGCAGGGCTCCCCTCACCCCCACCAGGTGGAATTCGCTGTCAGTGAACCTTGGCCCTTTGAAATCCAATGGGGTTGTTTATCAAAAAGGGTGAAGGTGAAGGCCGGTTTTAAAAGAGGGGAGGAAGATGAGGAGTTGAATGAAGCCTTGGGGGCATTACGAAGGTACTGGATGCCCCTCTTCGGAAACTCCACAGGACCATGAGTAGTCTGGGGTCTCCTGTTGGATGAGAGGAGCAGTAGAGAAAGAGGTGAAGTTGGGTTGAAGGGCTGCTGATGAAAGGGAGGAGACTTGAGGAGCCCGACTCTCCCTAAAACTGCCCTAGGGCCTCGTCTTTCAACCTTTCGCGCCCATCACGCCCAGTCAGAACTGAGGGATTGGGTGCGGGTGGGGATAGTTGTGACCGGGGGTGGGGCACAGAGAGCTGGGGCGAGCGGGGAAACCCGGGGTTGCGGGATCCAGTTTGAGACAGGGCTGCCGGACGCTCCTTTCTGTCCTCACGTGCATCTGTAACCACTGCTATTGGCCCCTGCTATTCAGAACCCAGGGTTTACCTATTTTCCACTCCTCGGGGTGGACCTGTGTGCCCCCAGATATGAATGACTGTCCTCTCCACTCCTGCTGGGATCTTAGGTCCTCGGTGTTTGCTCTGAACTGGGGACTTGGGTCCCGCCTCAATGATCTTGAAGAACAGCCTTAGGTGCTGGAGGCACCTCGGCGCCGGGGCAGACTCAAAGACTGCCCGTGGCACGTGGCCAGGTGTGGGGAGCCGTGGGCTCTGTAACACCAGGCCATGTTAAAGGGCGCCAGTTTTGGCTAGGCTGGAGAAACAGCTCCCGAAAGCCTGGAAGCTACGTTGGAACTGGCTGGTAGGGCGAAGAGCGAGCTTTCGGCCTCGGGGCATGTGCAATCCAGTGCACAACGCTAGTTGAAAGGGTTTATTAGGGCTACGATCTGTAATTTGGAGGAAGGGGCCTGGGAGCTTCAAGGTTTTCCTGGGTGAGGATGCAGCGATTATGCTCAGGCACAGGCTGGCCCTCGAGGGCGCCGTTGCCCCCACTATCCGCCTACTGTCTGCTGTAGCAGACTGGCGGTTCATTTAGCTCCTCCGTCTGAAAAGGGAGAACGCGGAAAGGGCCCACATCCTCTCCTGCTGGTCCCCTCCCCTTCTCCTGCTCCCTTTGCAGCACTTAAAATGTAAATGTACATAGTGATTAGCCGCGGGGTCGCTAATTACAGCTGAAGCCATTCATTACACTGTCAGCGCACGTCGTAGCCCGCTGGCTGCAAGCTCCATCCCAGCCGCCGAGGGGCGAGAGCGGGGGGTGGGAGGGTGCAGAGAGGGGCAAGGAAGGACAGGGGGACTGAGTTAGGGTAACGCAGCAGGCCTGGAGAAAGCGGGGGTGGAAGAGAGGGGCAGTAAGGGGGCAAACGGGGTGGGCAGTGAAGGACAGGGTGGGGTGGCAGGGAGAGGAGAAACGGAGAGGCAGAAAAAAATAGGCTGTGGACGAGGAGTGAGGATAGAGGGGAAAGGGCCACGAAAGGAGGGAAACAAGGTGGGGGCGGGGAGAAAGGAGAAAACGCCAAATCCGGGGGAGGAAGCAGAGCTGGAGGTGAAGGGACGTGGAGGGCTCAACTCAAGGAAGGTAGGTAAATAAACGTGTGCATCTGTGGTGCACATCCCACAATGATTAAAAACGCGGAAGGACAGTCAAGACGTTGTTAAAAGAGCTGGGTGCCAGCCATACACACAATAGGACTCCGAGTATTTTTTTAAGCCATCTGTTTATGCATGTATTTGTGATGTAAATGTATTTTTAAAGTATCTGCGAGAAAACAGCGCACTGACATGTCCTTCTATGGCTGCATCCAGTTTTTATTGCCTTCTTTAAGAAAAGGACTACTGAAAATGGATAAAAGTACAAAGTCTTCCAACAGCCGGTGTAAGAGAGGTACTGACCCTGAAGCCTAAGCTTCATTAGCTTCTTTTTGCTTCTGTGTGACCTTAGACAATTTCCTTAACCCCTCTGCTTTGACTTTGTCACCTGTAAAATGTAGCTAATTATAGTAATCAGCCTCATAGAATGGTTGTAAGACAGACACATAACAGTCTTAGAACCTAGGCTGCTAAGTTCTGAGACAATGTTGGCTGTTATTATTTTTACGTATTATTTACAATTAAAATAAATTTTAAAAATTTAAAAAGGGATTAGGGGAAAGAGGCCTGGTAAAAGGAAAAAAAAA
>NW_003852406.1:26948799-26953328 GCF_000181295.1 Otolemur garnettii
GGCTGGGGATTCGAACCCGCCTCCTTAGGTGTATGTGGCTGGCGCCTTAGCCGCTTGAGCCACAGGCACCAAGCCTTGAGGTTGAATTTGAGGTTGCTGTGAGGTAAGCTGACACCAAGGCACTCTAGCCTGGGCAACAGAATGAGACTCTGTCTCAAATAAATACATAAGTAAATGAAAAAAAAAAAAAAGAAACTTTTGAATGACTTACTACTCAGTAAAGGTATGGGTTGGCTCAGGGAGGAGAGGAAGATCTATTGCTGCATAAAAAATTACCCCACAAGTCAGCAGCTTAAAACAACAAACATTTATTTATTTATTTATTTATTAGAGACAGAGTCTCACTTTGTCATCCTGGGTAGAGTAGCGGGGCATCACAGCTCACAGCAACCTCCAGCTCTTGGGCTTAGGCGATTCTCTTGCCTCAGCCTCCTGAGTAGCTGGGGCTACAGGCGCCCACCACAATGCCCCGCTATTTTTTGTTGCAATTTGGTGGGGGCTGGGTTTGAACCTACCACCCTCAGTATATGGGGCCGGTGCCCTACTCACTGAGCCACAGGTACTGCCCACAACAAACATTTATTATCTCACACAATTTCTGAAGGTCAGAAATCTGTGAATAGCTTAAAGAGGCCCATCTACCTCTAGGTCTCTCCTGAGACTGCTGTCAGGATGTTGGCTGGACCTGGAGGATCTGCTCCCAAGCTTACCTGTCTGCTGGCCAGAGGCCTCAGTTTCTCCACTGGTCTGATCATGACGTAGCAGCCAGCTTCCCCTAGAGCAAGTGATGAGAGAGAAAGAGAAATGAAAGAAGCAGAAAGCTGCAGTGCCTTTTACTGACTAGCCACCTTTGAAATTGCATGCTTCTGTCCTGCTTTCTATTATTCTATTAGTTGGAAGAGAGCCCAAATCACATTCAAGGGGAAGGGAATTAGGCTCTGTTTCTTAGAGGGAGGGGTTTAAAGGAATTTTTAGGCATTTCCAAACCACAACAGAAGGAGAGTATTTCGGAGGCACTTTTAAGAGACGAGGAAAGCAAGGATCAACATATTGAAGCAAATATGTGGAAAGAACATTGGCCTTGAATCAGGAGAGCTGGATTTATTTCCTGGCATACAGCAAGCACTTAATAAATGTTTGCTGAATGAATGCATGAGTCACAACTTCTCTGATATTGTTTTCGTGGACATAAGAGCAGTCACCACTTTACAGGGCTCTCCTGAGAGCTGAGTAGGATTACGGGTGTCAGAGCTCTTGGTAAATTTTAACAGTGTGAGGCAATGATGCCTGGAGGTGAATATGGCCTGGGAGAGGGAGAAATGGCTCTGCCTTATTGGAGTCCCTGCCCAGGCCAGGCATCTTTCTGTCAGATTGAGTCCCAGGCCCTGAGGCGATGCTCTGACTCCAGCTCCCATCTCAACTCTCTCTCGGCCCAATCCGACCTTCTCACCTTGTCTCACTTCTAATCATTGCTTTTCTCCTGGAGCCAGTAAGGACAGGACCCACGAGGCTTATCACCAGCCAAGCCTCTCATCACTTCTCCTCCAGGACTGGCTCTGGCCCTACAGATGGGAAATGGGGTTTTGCACTGCAGACCCAGTGAGCAGTGCCATTTGAGGACAAGAGCCATTAATCTTGCATGAAATTCAATTACTTTCCTAGCAGACAGGCCAAGTCACCTGAGTCCTGAGAGGGAGAGATGTGTGGGGCTAGAATGAATGAGGAGAGGGGTCTGTGGAGGGGGAATAAGAGGCAAAAGCAGCTTTGGGACCTCCTCCATCTCCCCCAGATTGGGATGCTGACATTAGTCTCCCCATTTTCCTTCAGACTCCAGAGGCAAACACAATAAGAAGGCACTCACCTGGGTAAAGCTACTATTTTCAGGAGAGCCCCTGTTCCCAAAAGCCTTCCAAAATACTGCTGAGATGCTTAAAATTCTCCATTATTGCTTCCTACCTTTGGACCAGTTTTACCCTCTGAAGATAAAGTTATACTCCCGATTCCAATGTTGGAACTAATCAAAATAAAAGAATCAGGGTGCTTGAGAACCTGGTGGGGGAGGAAGGTATAAAACTTAGAAGAATAGTGATCCATCACTGCTGACATAGAGTCAGGGAGTACTGTGTACAGGCAGTACTTAGTACTGCCAGACATTGTACTAAGCGTTTTGCACGTAACTCATTCAACACAACAAGTGCTATTAGGTAGCTGCTACCTCCTTTGCAAGTAAGGCAGAGCCAAATCCAAAGTTAAACAATCTGGCTCCAGAGTCTGCTCTTGATCATGGCACTAAGCCACCAGCTGTCATCAGGCCTCCTTAGGTATCCAAAATGAAGAGCCTAGCACTCCAGGGAGGAGTTCTGCTCTGTGCCTGCCTGAGGCAGGGGTGGGGTACCAGGGCCACTATTCCTCCTCTAGCAGCGAGCTAGGGCTGGGCAGCAGAGCATGGTTGGCTGCTTCCCCACAATTATATCATAACTGCCTTTCAGGGGTACTCTGAGGAGGTCTTTTCTATGACTTAGAAAATGCTTGTCTGACTTGGGGCCCGTAGCCCATTGGTTAGGGCACCGACCACATACAAGGCAGGCAGGTTTGAACTCAGCCGGAAGCTGCTAAACAATGACAACAAAAATATCAAACACCTGTAATCCCAGCTACTTGGGAGGCTGAGGCAAGGGAATCACTTATTCCCTTGAGGTTGCTGTGAGCTTTGAGGCCTAGCATTCTACTGAGCGTGACATAGTGAGGCTCTGTCTCAAAAAAAAGAAAATGCTTGCCCATCTGACACCCAGAAGCAGCTAATTGGGTGGTGATGAGTATGGACTCGGGAGCCTGATGATCTGAGATTGAGTCCCAGCTCTGCCATTTACTAGCTGAGCTTGTGGTCAAGCTGGAACCTCTCTGTGCCCAGTTTCCTCCCCTGTAAAATAGAAATGATAACAGCACCTACCTTTTATAGTTGCCTTGGTTTATCTCTAATACCTCATGTGGTTGTCACGCCCATATTTTCTGAAAGAGTCTAAATCCCTCACCCGAAGTCTCTGCTACTGAGCATTAAAGCTTGCAGGCAAGTCTGGAAAGCGGTGAGAGGAAGCAGAGCAGGATATCAGCACCCATGGGCCAGCCTGAGCTGTTGAGCCCCAGCTGTTTGTTGACAGGCAGGCAGGAACACAGTGGTTTTTTTTTTTTTTTTTTTTATTGTGTGTGATTGAACATTTTCTGCTTCATTTCAATGAGGGGTGGCTGTATCAGCTTTTCTGAATGCTACATACAGAGGGCCCTTTTCCCTTCACATCCTGTTGAGTCAGGCTCATCATAAATAGTGTAATTCTGTTGCCATAAAGGCCCTGAGGGACTAGAGTACTGGGAAGCAGCTAGGAAATAGTTTTCGCTTGTCACCTCTCTTCAATTGCTCTTTCCCACCTCCCTGGGGTGGTGAGAATGCAAGCAGCATTTTCACATACTGCCCCTGATACCTATTTCCCAGCCTGCTAGCCCAGAACCTGGCCCCACATCAAGCTAGATGAATTGGGGTTCCTTTAGGTCCAGGAGGACGCTTGGTCAGATTCCCTTATGGCCATGAGGCTGCCCCTGTAGCCCCTAGGCAATTAATTGTCTTCCTTCTCTTGGGCAAAAGATGAAGTTTTGGCAGAATCAAGTATTTCTGCCATCTCTTGTTCTGAAGTAAGTCACCAACTCAGCCTGTACAAACTCTCCCCAGAAGATGATTTTTTTTTTTTGGAGACAGAGTCTCACTATATTGCTCTCGGTAGAGTACTGTGGCGTCACAGCTCACACCCTACCTCCAACTCCTGGGCTTAGGCGATTCTCTTGCCTCAGCCTCCCAAGTAGCTGGGACCACAGGTGCCTGCCACAATGCCTGGCTATTTTTTTGTTGCAGTTTGGCTGGGTCTGGGTTCAAACCTTCCACCCTCGATATATGGGGCTGGCACCCCACCCACTGAGCCACAGGAGCTGCCCAGAAGATAAATTTTATATATTTCAACGTGGGAAAAGAACATATTTTGTTTGAAAAATTCTTGGGAGAACTGTATCTCTGCCTAGAAATGATGAGTACTTGCTGATTGATGACCTGCCTGGTGAACCAGCCTCTCGAGAGATAATAGAGTTATGATTGGATGTCACCAGCTCCCATCATTTCTGCCCTGGGAGAAGTCATGAGAGCAGGGAGAACTCCTCTCCCTTCTGAAGCATTTGTCCTGTTGTAACCACAGAGCTTCACTTGGGTTGTGTTCTGATTCTGCCTTCAAATCCAAGTAAGCCAAACAGATCCAGTGTTTTTCTAAAGAAGGAAAAAAAATCATGTTTTTCTGTGACAGTGTCTGATTTTAATGGTTGTCAACTGTTAAGCATTGCTGGGTAGCAAATCACCTTAAAACTTAGTGGCTGGCTCAGTGCCTATGGCTCAAGTGGCTAAGGCGCCAGCCACGTACACCTAAGGTGGCAGGTTCGAATCCAGCCCAGGCCCGCCAAACAACAATGACAGCTGCAACCAAAAAATAGCCAGG
>NW_003852406.1:26953875-26959503 GCF_000181295.1 Otolemur garnettii
TCTCCTGCCTCAGCCTCCCAAGCAGCTGGGACTACAGGCGCCCGCCACAACGCCTGGCCATTTTTTGGTTGCAGCCATTATTGTTGTTTGGCGGGTCCGGGCTGAGGATTCGAACCCACCACCTTAGGTGTATGTGGCTGGCGCCTTAGCCGCTTGAGCCACAGGCACCGAGCCAATTTTATTATTTCTAATGACTCTGTGGTGTGGGTGTACTTTGCTGGGCAGTTCTCCTGCTCCATGTAGTGTTGGTCATGGTGGGTCACGTGGCTACATTCAGCTGGGAGCTTGACTGGGGCGAGAACACTCAAGATGGCTTCATTGATATGTCTGGTGCCCCAGGTGGGGTGGTTGGAAGGCTGGGGGTGCCTCTCTCTGCATGTTCTCTAGCCCAAGCTTCTTTCTTCAGTGGCTTGATCCCAAAAGGTAAGATGGGGGCTGCAAAGCTTCATAAGGCCTAGACTTAGCAGTCACACATTATTAGTTTCTCTGTATTCCACTAGTCAAACCAAGACATGTGTCCAGCCCAGATTGGGAGGATTTGTTGGCAGCCATCTGCCCATCTCTACAGACAATCTACTATACCAACTAAATCATGATTTTATTTTATTTTATTTTTGGGATAGTCTCACTCTGTCACCCTGGGTAGACTACTGTGGCATCACAGCTCACAAACTCAAACTCTTGGTCTTCCAGCAATCCTCTTGCCTCAGCAAGTTTGAACCTGCCACCCTACCACCTCTGGTATATGGAGGCGGCACCCTACTCCTTGAGCCACAGGCGCTGTCCCAGACTCTCACTTTTTGCACTGGGTAGAGTCCTGTGGCATCATAGCTAACAGCAACTTGAACTCTTGGACTCAAGCGATCCTCTTGCCTCAGCCTCCTGAATAAGCTGGAACTACAGGTACCTGCCACAGCGCCTAAGTATTTTTAGAGACAGGGTCTTGCTCTTGCTTGGGCTGGTCTTGAACTCATGAACTCAAGCGACCTGCCCACCTCGGTCTCCCAGAATTACAGGCATGAGCCACCTCGCCTGGCCCCTAGATACTTGATTTTCTATTCTTGTGATACTTTGCTAAGATGAATGTATTTCAACTCCATCCAGGTTAATACAAAAGAACACGAGTGGATGGGTGGAGGGAGGGTAATTACAAGGGTATATGTGAAACTTACTAAATGTAGAATATAAATGTCTTAACACAATAACTAAGAGAATGCCATGAAGGCTATGTCAACCAGTTGGATGAAAATATTTCAAATTGGATTGGCACCTGTGGCTCAAGCTGCTAAGGCACCAGCCACATACACCTGAGCTCACAGTTCGAATCCAGGCTGGGCCTACCAAATAACAATGACAGCTGCAACCAAAAAAAAAAAAAAATAGCTGGATATTGTGGCGGATGCCTGTAGTCCCAGCTACTTGGGAGGCTGAGGCAAGAGAATTGCTTAAGCCCAGGAGTTGAAGGTTGCTGTGAGCTGTGATGCCACAACACTCTACTGAGGGCAACATAGTGAGACTCTGTCTCCAAAAAAAAAAAAAATTTCAAGTTGTATATAAAACCAGCACATTGTACCCCATGACTACATTAATGTTCACAGCTATGATTTAATTAAAAAAATATACAAAAGAACACTCATTTTCTAGTGAAAGAAGATAGAGACCTTCTTTTTTATGGCTGAATAGTATTCCATAGTATACAGATACCATGGTTTAGTAATCCATTCATGAGTTGATGGGCACTTGGGTTGTTTCTACATCTTGGCGATTGTGAATTGAGTTCAATAAACAGTCTGGTGAAAACAATCTAGTCCTGTGATATTAATGATTTTTTTTCTTCTGGGTAGATGCCTAGTAATGGGATTGCAAGATCAAATGGAAGTCTCTTTTGAGTTCTTTGAGGATTGTTCATACTTCTTTCCATAGAAACTGTATTAGTTTGCAGTCCCACCAGCAGTGTAGAAGTGTTGCCTTCTCTCCACATCCATACCACACCCACCACAGAGTCTAAAAGCTCTGTCTCTTAAAAAAAAAAAAAAAGAATTGCCTTGGCTATCTGGGTTTTTTTGTTTGTAGTTTCATACAAAACGGAAATGGTTCTAGTTCTTCAAAGTCTAATGTTAATATTTTAATGGGGATTGCATTAAATCTGTCCATTGATTTGGGTAGTATAGACATTTTAACAATGTTGGTTCTTCCCTAACTCATGTTTTTAAAACACAACATATCTGCAGGTCGGTTTGGCCCCAGTTGAAACCTCTACGTGAAACTTTTAAGGAATTCACCTTCATAACTAGGGACTTTTGACAGCTGGGATAAGTGTAGGCATGTGCAGGGGAAAGAAACTCTGGGCTCTCTCTGGGATTTTTTTTTTTTTTTTGAGACGGAGCCTCAAGCTATCCCCCTGGGTAGAGTGCCATGGCATCATGCTCACAGCAACCTCCAACTCCTGGGCTCAAGCGAGTCTCCTGCCTCCGCCTCCCAAGTAGCTGGGACTACAGGCGCCCGCCACAACGCCTGGCCATTTTTTGGTTGCAGCCATCGTTATTTGGCAGGCCTGGGCTGGGGATTCGAACCCGCCTCCTTAGGTGTATGTGGCTGGCGCCTTAGCCGCTTGAGCCACGGGTGCCGAGCCTGTTTTGTTTTGTTTTGTTTTGTTTTTTTGAGACAGCCTAAAGCTGTCCCCCTGGGTAGAGTGCTGTGGCATCACAGCTCACAGCAACCTCCAACTCCTGGGCTCAAGCAAGTGTCCTGCCTGCACCTCCCAAGTAGCTGGGACCACAGGTGCCCGCCACAACGCCCGGCTTTTTTTTTTGTAGTTGTCATGTTGTTTGGCAGGTCCGGGCTGGATTCAAACCTGTCACCTTAGGTGTATGTGGCCAGCACCCCAGCCACCTGAGCCACAGGCGCCGAGCCTAAACTCTCTCTTAATACCCTGGAGGCTTCACCAGCTTTGACATTAGCCTAAGGAATCATTGCAAAATTTTAATCAGGCCTGTCTTGATTAGATTAGTATTAAACTATTGGAAAGCTCATATAAGATGTTCAGAGGCTTCTGTTCTAGTTACAGGCTGTTGCATAACAAATGATCCAAATTTAAAGCAATCATTTATTATGCTCATAGATTGTGTGGGTCAGGAATCTAGACAGGGCATGGTGAGGATGGATGGTCTCTTCTCCATGATGTCTGCAGTTTCAGCTTGAAGGATAGGGTTTGGCTAATCTGAAAGCTTGCTCACTGGCTTGTCTCTTAGTTGATGTTGGCTGACAGCTGAAAGCCTCAAAATCTCCATGTGGGCCTTTTCATGCACTCTTTCTGCTTAGATTAGCTTGAACTTCCTCACAAGGTGGCCCAATTCCGTTCGTGAGCATCCCATGACAGAGACAGTGAGGTGTAAACCGTATTGCATTTAATGATCCAGGCTCAGATATCACACAGTGTCAGTCGTGCCACATTCTGTCTATAAAGGAAGCCATAAAGCCCTGCCCAGGTTCCAGGGAAAGTAACAAGGTTCTGGAAAAGTGTGTGGGGCTAGAAATATTGCTCTGGTCATTTGTGGAGAATACAATCTGCTGCATCCTGAAAAGGGGCATTAGTTCAGTGATGTCATCATTCTCCATTAAAAGCATGCCCAGAATCTGAGCATCCCTGTCACCTCTGATTCATCTCCCATCACCCACCCCCTTACTCATTCTGTTCAAGTCTCACCAGCTTCCTTGGTTTTCCCCAAACATGACAGAAACACTTCTGTAGGACTTTTGAATTTCCTACTCCTTGTGCCTGGAATATTGTTCTCCTGGTATACCCCTGGCTGTCTCCCTCCCAGACTTCAGTATCTGCTCAGATGTCGCCTTCTCAGAAAGGCCTCCTGTCCACCCTAATATAGCAGTGCCCTCCTCCCATCTCTTTCTCCTTCTCTGACTTTATTTTTTCTCCTAGCACTTATTACCATCTGGCATAACTTTGTTGGTTTATTGTTTATTACCTCTCCCTCCAAGCTGCACCTCTAGCACCCAGAACAGGGTCTGAGGCCAGGTGTGATGGCTCACACCTATAATGCCAGCACTGTGGGAGGCTAAGTTGGGAGGATCATTTGAGGTCAGGAGTTCAAGACCAGCCTAAGCAAGAACGAGATCCTATTTCTACTAAAAAATAGCTGTGTGGGGCAGCGCCTATGGCTCAGTGAATAGGGCACCGGCTCCATATACCGAAGGTGGCAGGTTCAAACATGGCCCTGGCAGAACTGCAACAGAATAATAACTGGACGTTGTGGCGGGTGCCTGTAGTCCCAGCTACTCAGGAGGCTGAGGCAAGAGAATTGCCTGAGCACAGGAGTTGGAGGTTGCTGTGAGCTATGACACCATGGCAGTCTACCGAGGGCAACCAAATGAGACTCTATGTCTCTAAAAAAAAATAGCTGTGTATTGTGTTGGGCATCTATGGTCCCAGCTATTTAGGAGAATCACTTGAACCCAGGAGTCTGAGGTTGCTGTGAGCTAAGCTTGGGCATAGCACTCTCCCTTGGCCCAGGCAACAGAGTGAGACTGTCTCAAAAAAAAAAAAAAAAAAAGGAACAATGTCTGTTACTCAGCAGATGCTCAATAAACATTTGTTGAGTGAGGGGAAGATGGGTTTATTTGAGTGTGAAAGGCAGCAACTCACCCTTAGAACATGGTGTAAGGGTTATTAAAACGTCCTTAAAGTATGATCTGGGGGCTGTGTGCAGTGGCTCACACCTGTAATCCTAGCACTCTGGGAGGCTGAGGTGGGTAGATTGCTTGAGCTCACAAGTTCGAGAGCAACCTGAGCAAAAACGAGACCCTGTCTCTACTAAAAATAGAAAAAACTGAGGCAAGAGGATCGCTTGAGCCTAAGAGTTGGAGATAGCTATGAGCTATGATGCCACAGCACTCTACCCAGGGCAACAGCTTGAGACTCTGTCTCAAAAAAACAGAGAAACATGTGATCTGGGTGTTTTGGGGAGTCCTCCAAAACCCTTTTGTGTGGGAGGGTCTGCAAGGTCAAAACTATTTTTATAACAATGCTAAAATATCATTTGCCTTATTCTTTCATGAGTATGTTGTGGAGTTTTCCAAAGGTTGCAGGTATTGAATGCAGAAGCAAATATGGAAATCCAGCTGTCTTCTATTAAGCCAGATATCAAAGACATCTACAGAAGGTAAAACAGTGACATTCTTCCCACTACTTTTTATTTGTTTGTTTTAGAAATGTACGCATCATAAATTTAAAAATTATATTAATGTAATGAATTTATTATTATTTAAAATGAATATATAAATATTTTTAAATATCTTAATTTGTAAGTATTGGTTGGTATAACCATAGTTAAAAGTTCTGTGGCTGGCGTCCTCAAACTATGGCCTGCGGGCCACATGAGTCCCGCCCAGGACATTTATCAGGCCCACCGGGTGTTTTTGCCGCCTCTGCTTGTCCTGCTTAGCAGCTAACTTGTCCCGGGGCTGTAGTCTGGCCCTCCAATGGTCTGAGGGACAGTGAACTGGCCCCCTGTTTAAAAAGTTTGAGGACCCCTGTTATCAATACTATTTAAGATTGTAAAATGGTTTCAAGACCAAAAAACTCTAGAGGGGGCTCGGCGCCTATAGCTCAAC
>NW_003852406.1:26961138-26963590 GCF_000181295.1 Otolemur garnettii
TCTGTCTCAAAAAAAAAAGCCAAGAGCACAGAAAGTAGTATTTTTTTCTTATTAAATATTAAATAATGAAAAAAACCCCAAAATTATTAAATAATGGATGGTCACAAATTCATTATTTGCGAAAGAGAGGCTGATTTACTAGCTCACTGGACACCAATGGGTAAACCAGACACAACCATAAAAGGACCTGCCAATCACATCCTCTGTTGTGATTACAGCATGAGGGAAGGCATGGGAGGGTAGGTGATGACCAGAGGATGATTGGTGGATCCTAAGTCAAAGTAAAGTTTTATCACTTACCTGGTACCCTTCCAGTAAATACATTCTCTACTCCTGTGAGCCTGAGTTGGCTTCTTACCCTTACAACCAAGAACTCTGGCTGATCAAGGATTTAGCTACAGTGGGTACTCACTGCCTAGGGAGTGGCTGAAATCTCTCAGGTAAGGGAGTGAAATAATAGCTGGGGTAAACAGGGAATAACAGTTTTGTTTTTTCTGTTGAGAGGTGTTTAAAGACTAAATAAAGGAATGAAGGAGAAGTTGAAGATACTGAGCAAAGAGGATAATTGATGAAGCAAGATTCCTAAGGAGATAAGAAGGGGTGGCCATCACAGTGCAGCTGAAGGACTGGCCTCAGCCTGTGCGGAGTGAGGGGACAGCTCTTCTTCTGAGACAGGTAAGAAGAAGGAAGTGATAGGGGAGCACATTAGTAGGTTTCTCCCCTCAAGATGCTGAGGTTACCTGCTGAGAGTAAATGGAATGGGCAATACTGGGGAAGAATTATCCCTAAAGGACTTTTGGGCAGATACCACATTCAGGGACACGAGGTGATAGTAGTTTATTAAGAGGATACACAGGGGAGAAAGCAACACTATTATTAGTCATTCATTCCAAATATTTATTGGGTCTCTATTACATGACAGGCTGGGGATATGGCAGCTAACAGCTCAAAACATTCCTGCTCTAGGTAGCTCATATTCCAGGGAAAACAAATTTACCCAGTGTGTGTGCTCCTTACCACCTTGGTGGCACTGAGTCACCCTGGGTGCTGATCTGCATTCAGAGCGCCTTGGATGAAACCCAAGCTGCCCTGAATGCGCTCACTTGGTTGCAGGCCACCCTGGAGTGTTCGTGCTCACCAGCTGTTGCAGACACTGCCACTTCCCTCCTCAGTATCCATTCTCCTTTTCTTCCTTCCTAAAACAACACTGATTTTATTGGCAGAGGGGATGTGCCCAGCTGAAAGGCATTTCCCAGCCTTCCTTGCCAAATAGGAGTGGCTATGTGACAGTTCTGGCCAGTGAGAGATAAAGGGAAATTGTTGGGAGGGCTGTCTGAAAAGCTGATTGAATGGGGGTGCAGACTCAGCTGGTTCACCCCTCTCCCCTTGCCTTTTCTTCTTCTAGCTGCCTGCGATGCAGCCACAGTGGCCAGAGTTGAGAAGCCATCTCAACACTGAGCCAATCACCTGTTTTGGAACTTCTTATGTGTGAGAAAAAGAAGACGTGTTTTGTTTAAGCCATTATTATCTGCATTTTCTGCTATGTGCGGCCAAGCTAAATCCGTACCTGATACATTAAGAACCAGCTGTGTTTGTCACCTGTGGCAGCCATGAGACTGGCTTCTTAACTCTCTGACTGCAGGGAGTGTAATTAACCAAGGACTCCAGCTGCTGACTCTGAAATCTGTCACTGCATTTGTGCCAAGGCCAAATTCCCCATGGAGTGCTCCCACTAGGCTACTGGCTGAGCACATTGGGATACTAAAGCAGGGCCATTCCTGGAAGATGGATGGGAGATGGGTGTGTGACTTTAGCTGGAGGATGCTCCAGTGTCTTCCTGAAAACTTTCCTTAGAATTGCACTGCAGTCTAAGATGCTCCCACCCTACTTCCTTCCTCTGTCCTCTCCTCCTCTCAAGGTCAGACTCCTATCATGCTCTGATGTCTCTTTTCCAGCCTCTTCCTCCTCCTTCTCAATTTTCTGTAAGCTCTAATTGTATATAATCCCACTGAAGATTCTAAAAAAAAAGAAGATTCCACCTTCTCTGTGAACCTGGACTAACACATTCCCAAACCTGTCTCTCCCTGTTGTACTGGCTGTTGTAATTACATAATTTAATTAAGCCACAACTAAACCAGAGAAGTATGAGTGCAAAAGCAAAGTGAATTGTTATCTCTACAAAAACTAAGTTGACTGCTTCAGAAAGTCTCTTAAAAGGTAGTCACTGAGAAAAAAGCTATTCACAAAAAGATACATACTGTATGATTCCACTTATATGAGATACCACAATAGTCAAATTTGTAGAAATGGAAAGTAGCATAGTGGCTACTAGGGCCTGAGGGAAGGAGAAGTGGGGAATTGTTTATATTTATTTATTTATTTATTTAGAGACAGAGCCTCAAGCTATCCCCCTGGGTAGAGTGCCATGGCATCACAGCTCACAGCAACCTCC
>NW_003852406.1:26965617-26977587 GCF_000181295.1 Otolemur garnettii
GAACCCGCCACCTTAGGTGTACGTGGCTGGCGCCTTAGCCGCTTGAGCCACAGGCGCCGAGCCCAGACCCTGTCTCTTAATTAAAAAACCCAACAAAACAGGTGGGACACAGTGGCTCACACCTGTAATCCTAGAACCTTGAGGGGCCAAGGTGGGTGGATTGCTTGAGCACAGGAGTTCGAGACCAGCTGAGCAAGACCAAGACCCTGTCTCTAAAAAGCTATCCCCGGGTGGCACCTGTGGCTCAGTGAGTTGTACACTGGCCCCATATACTGAGGGTGGCGGGTTCAAACCTGGCCCTGGCCAAACTGCAAAAACAAAACAAAACTATCCCAGGCCAGGCACAGTGGCTCACCCTATAATTCTAGCATTCTGGGAGACTAAGGCGGGTGGATTGCTTGAGTTCACAAGTTCGAGACCAGCGTGAGCAAAATCAAGACCCCATCTCTACTAAAAATACAAAAACTGAGGCAAGAGGATTGCTTGAGCCCAAGAGTTGGAGGTCTCTATGAGCTCTGATGCCATGGAACTCTTACCCAGGTGTCAGCTTGAGACTCTGTCTCAAACAATAAAATAAATAAATAAACTAGCCAGGCATTGTGGCAGGTGCCTATAGTCCCAGCTACTTGGCAGGCTGAGGCAAGAGAATTGCCTCTTCCAAAAGTCAGAGTTTGCTATGAGCTATGATGAAATGGCATTCTACCTATAGCAACAAAGTGACACTCTGTCTCAAAAAAAAAAAAATTATTTGGTTTGCCTTGGAGGAACCACTGTAAAAGATTGGTAAACTGTATAGAAACCCAAGAGTCTGCTAGATTCATTTGCTTTGCAAGTATCCTAATGGTCTTATTTACTTTTTTTTTTTTAAATATGTATTTTATTTTATTTTTTAAATTTCAGATTATTATGAGGGTACAGATGATTAGGTTACAGTTTTGCGTTTGTTAGGTAAGGTCCCTTATGTAGTTGTGCCCCTCACCCATGAGGTGTGCCCAGTACCCTTATATTGTGCTGATTAGGTGGTTACCTACTTTCTTGAATGTGGAAGTGCAGACCATTCATTATGAGGGTTGCTATGCAAAAAAGATATGTAGGTATTTTGCTATGCAAAAAGGCCTTGGTATTACATCAAAAGATGAGTGCAGGTTTGTATTTTTTTGTTTATTTTTTGTAGGTCTTTTTTTTTTTTTTTGAGACAAAAGTCTCACTTTGTCCCCCTGGGGAGAGTGCCATACCATCACAGCTCACAGCAACCTCAAAGTCCTGGGCTCAAGTGATCCTCTCGTCCCAGCCTCCCTAGTAGCTGAGACTATAGGCACCCACCACAACGCCTGGCTAGTTTTTAGAGATAGCGTCTTGCTCTTATTTAGACTGTTCTGGAACTTATGAGCTCAGGCAATCCACCCTCCTTGGCCTCCCAGAGCGCTAGGATTACAGGCCTGAGCCACCTGGCTCAGCCTAGTTTTCATTTTCTGAAATTATTAAGTACATATACTAGGGAGGCTGAGGCAAGGGAATTGCTTAAGCCTAAGAGTTTGAGGTCGCTGTGATGATGCCCTGGCACTCTACCAAGGACAACATAGTGAGACTCTGTCTCAAAAAAAAAGTACATAGTAGTTAGATTTTTACAAAATAATTTATATTTTTAAATATATCTAATTGAGGCGGTGCCTATGACTCAAAGGAGTAGGGCGCCGGCCCCATATGCTGGAGGTGACAGGTTCAAACCCAGGCTCGGCCAAAAAAAAAAAACTGAAAAAAAAAATCTAATTGAAGTTTCTTGAATATGGTCTTATTTGATTACAGCTAAATGAATGTGCCCTGTCAACGTATAAAGGTTATAAAGGTTCCCTATCCTTGATATTTGGCTTCTGTATGGGCCTGCCATGGAGGCATGCATGGGGGGGCGTGGTCAGTGGTTCTAATCACAGGGGGTGTTGGGCCGGTGGGGGTACCGGCTGAACACACTTAGTTACCTAGGGGGTGCCTGAGAAAAGCTCTGAGGCCCTGGGTCACTCTCACTGAGTCCAGTTCACTCTCACCAGGGCAGAGAGGGTGGTCTGCCTCCTGCTGCTGGTGCTCAGGTTAAAGCTCCTCTTTGGCCTGTAACTATCATCACATCTTCCCCAAGTTCCTGTTTGGTCTCTCGATTTCAGTTATTCTGTCTTCCCTCAAGGCTGCAGGAAATGGCTGCTCTGGTATCCATTGGAAAAGCCCAAGGTCATTGTCATCTTAGGCACTAGTCGTGACAGCAGGAGGTATAAGGAGCAGGACCTTTTCCAAAGGCTCAAATATCTTGGAGCCATTGGCCTTTCCTCCCTAATTTTTCTATTTTTATTTGTATTTATTTTATTTTATTTTTGAGACAGTCTCAAGCTGTCACCCTAGGTAGAGTGCTATGGCATCATAGCTCACAGCAAACTCCAATGCTTGGGCTCAAGTGATCCTCTTGCCTTAGCCTTTCTAGTTTTAGAAGAGATGGGGGGGTTTTGGGGGGTCTCGATTTTGCTCAGGCTGGTCTTGAACTTGTGAGCTCAAGCAATCCATCTGCTTTAGCCTCCCAGAATAATAGGATTACAGGCGTGAGCCACACTCCCAGCCCTTAATTTCCTTAATTTTTCTACTTTTAGTAGAAATGTAGTTTCTTTTCTTTTCTTTCTTTTTTTTTTTTTTTTTGTATCAACAGAGTCTCACTTTGTTAACCCTTGGTAGAGTGCTGTGGCAACACACAGCTCACAGCAACCTCCAACTCCTGGGCTTAAGCGATTTTCTTGCCTCAGCCTCCCAAGTAGCTGGGACTACAGGCACCCGCCAGAACACCCAGCTATTTTTTTAGTTGAAGTTCCACCGGGGCCGGGTTTGAACCCGCCACCCGCCACCCGCCACTCTCGGTATATGGGGCCAGCGCCCTACTCACTGAGCCACAGGCGCCGCCCAAGATGTAGTTTCACTCCTGTTCATGCTGGTCTTGAACTCCTGAACTCAGGCGATCCACCTGCCTCAGCTGGAAGATGCTGTTCTTGGGTGATGGTGACGGATGACAAGACTTCTGGTGAGGCCAGGGCAGTAGGTGGGTGGCTGAAGGGAGACAGAGGTCACTGGAGTTGAGGAAGAATCACAAGTCTGAAGTATTGGGTGGATCATCCAGTGAACTCAGAAGTCTGAAGTCTCTTAGATTGGCTGCAAGATTGGGCTTGGAGAATAAACTGGAGGTCAGGGCCCAAAACCGTGGTGTGCTAGAAACAGCTCATACTGACTCATGAGGGCCAATTATTATTATTATTATTTTTTGAGACAGAGCCTCAAGCTGTCCCCCTGGGTAGAGTACCGTGGCATTACAGCTCACAGCAACCTCCAACTCCTGGGCTCAAGCGAGTCTCCTGCCTCAGCCTCCCAAGTAGCTGGGACCACAGGCGCCCGCCACAACGCCTGGCCATTTTTTGGTTGCAGCCATCATTGTTGTTTTGGCGGGTCTGGGCTGGGGATTCGAACCCACCACCTTAGGTGTACGTGGCTGGCGCCTTAGCCGGTTGAGCTATAGGCCGAGCCATGAGGGCCAATTATTAAATGTTCAATAATATTTATTTTGAACTGGTTGTAAAACATAGTCATTATTAAAAATGTAATTATACAAATTTATAATTAACTAAAGTATATTAAAATAAAGATAGTGCCGTGAAATTTAGACTTCAGTGATGTTGTGGCGCTCTGGGGAATGAAGTTGGTGTGGGCAGGGCCCTGGTACTGAAGTTGCTGTCTGGGTGACCCCTACCTCTTTCCTGCCACCCTTCCTTGGGGGCCTTTTTCCTCCCGCTGCCCGAATGAGGCCACAGGCCTTGGTGAAGGAGCACCCCATAGTGGCTATGGGAACTATGGCTATGCCTGTGAAGAAGAAAATGAGAGACTCACTAAAAGTATGTGAAAGAAAATGAGAAGCAAAGTAACTGCTATAAAACCTCTTTCCATTGAAATAGGCCATGAAATTAAAAATCAAAATACATTATTCGCTAAAATATATTCAGCTGGTACTACAGGCGCCCACCACAAAGGCTGGCTAATGTTAGAGATGGGGGGATCTTCCTCTTGTTCAGGCTGGTCTTGAACTTGTGAGCTCAGGCAGTCCACCCCCTCAGCTTCCCAGAGTGCTAGGATTACAGGTGTGAGCCACTACGTCTGACCCTTCCTAATAAGTTTTGATGATAAGACCACTCTTCTAAGGCTGGGTGCGGTGGCTCACGCCTGTAATCCCAATCCTTTTGGGAGCCCCAGGTGGGCGGATCACTGGAGCTCAGGAGTTCAAGACCAGCCTGAGCTAGAGCAAGACTCCATCTCTAGCACGGGGACCAGAAAAAAGAAAAAAAAAAAAAGACTCCATCTCTAATAGCTGGGCATTGTGGCAGGAGCCTGTAGTCCCAGCTACTTGGGAGGCTGAGGCAAGAGAATCACTTAAGCCCAAGAGTCTGAGGTTGCTCTGAGCTATGATGCCACAGCACTCTACTAAGGGTGACAAAGTGAGACTCAGTCTCAAAAAAATCCAGAAACTGGGTGGTGCCTGTGCCGCAGTGGGTAGGGCACTGGCCCAATATATCCGAGGGTGGTGGGTTCAAACCTGGCCCTGGCCAAACTGCAACAAAAAATAACCCGGCATTGTGGGGCAGGCGCTTGTAATCCCAGCTACTTGGGAGGCAGAGGCAAGAGAATCACCTAAGCCCAGGAGTTGGAGGGTGCTGTGAGCTGGGATGTCATGGTACTCTACTGAGGGTGAGAAAGTGAGACTCTGTCCCTAAAAAAAAAAACAAAAACAAAAAACCGCTCTTCCTTCTCCGCCCAAAGGCCTCCTTCTTTAAATGAAACTTGTTATTTTAGCATATTTCAGGTAGGGCCAAATGCACATGTGTATCAGTATAATTACAGTATTATATTAACTTTGCAAATTTTATTGGCTTATAATAGTTTTATGATTTGGGGTTCTTAGGTAGGCCATTTGATTATCTTTTTTTTGGCCAGGGCTGGGTTTGAACCCACCACCTCTGGCATATGGGGCCAGCACCCTACTCCTTGAGCCACAGGCACCACCCTTGATTATCTTTTGTGATAGAATAACGTGAAGTTAAATAATTGCTAAGGAGTGGTGCCTATGGCTCAAAGGAGTAGGGCACTGGCTCCATAAGCTGGAGGTGGCAGGTTCAAACCCAGCCCCAGCCAAAAACTGCAAAAAAAGAAAAAAATAAAAAAGAACCACTAAGTAATTGCTAAGTTCTGAATGGAAATAAAGTATTCAAGAAGATTAATTGCCTCTGGTTTTTTTTGTTTGTTTGTTTGTTTTGAGACAGAGTCTCACTATGTCACCCTCGGTAGAGTGTGGTGGCATCACAGCTCACAGCAACCTCAAACTCTTGGGCTTAAGTGATTCCCTTGCCTCAGCCTCCTAAGTAGCTGGGACTATAGGTGCCTGCCACAATGCCTGGCTGTTTTTTGTGCAGTTGTCATTGTTGTTTAGCTGGCCCAGGTTGGGCTTGAACCTGCTAGCCTTGGTGCATGTGGCTGGTGGCAGAACCACTGTCCTATGGGCTCCGAGCCAATTGCCTCTGTTTTATTATATGTTCAAAATAGATATTGGAAATACTCAGACATTAAACTTGGAGTTAAGGGTATTTTTGCTATGTGGGCATGGTGGCTCATATGGGTAATCCTAGCACTCTAGGAGGTGAAGGTGGGTGGATTGCCTGAGTTCATGAGTTCGAGACCAGCCTGAGCCAGAGCCAGAGTGAGACCTCATCTTTAAAAATAGCTGGGCTTTGGCTTGGCACCTGTGGCTCAAGCAGCTAAGGTGCCAGCCACATACACCTGAGCTGGAGGGTTTGAATCCAGCCCGGGCCCACCAAACAACAATGATGGCTACAACCAAAAAATAGCTAGGTCTTGTGACAGTCGCCTGTAGTACCAGCTACTTGGGAAGCGGAGGCAGGAAAATTGCTTAAGCCTGGGATTTGGAGGTTGCTGTGAGCTGTGATGCCAAACACTCTACTCAGGGCAACAGCTTGAAGCTCTGTCTCAAAAAAAAAAAAAAAAAAAAAAAAGGAAAAGAAAAAAGAGTATTTTTGCTTTAATCCAGTGTATTTGTTTTTGGAAAACAAAACACAAAGGTGGACTATTGAGTAAGAACCAATGTTAAAGGCCAGACGTGGTGGCTCACGCCTGTAATCCTAGCACTGTTGGAGGCTGAGGTGGGTGGATTGTCTGAGCTCACAGGTTTGAGACTAGCCTGAACCAGAGTGAGACCCAGTCTCTAAAAATAGCTGGCCTTGGGGGGGTGGGTGCGCCTGTAGTTCCAGCTACTTGGGAGGCTGAGGCAAGAGAATCACTTAAGTCCAAGAGTTTGAGGTTGCTGTGAGCTATGATGTTACAGAACTCTACAGAGGGCAACAAGGTGAGACTCTGTCTCAAAAAAAAAAGAAAAGAAAGAAATATTAAAATTTTGTTAAATACTGTGTGGCTACTATTTTGGAATTTATCTATTTGTAGGCTCTCAGAATAAATTTGTAAATAAAATATTTTAAAAACACACCAAAAAAACTCCAAAGGTAATGAATATTCAAAACTCATCTTTTTTTTTTTTTTTTTTTTGAGACATAGTCTCACTATGTCACCCTTGGTTGCAGTTGTCATTGTTGTTTAGCAGGCCTGAGCCAGGCTGGAACCCGCCAGCTTCCATGTATTTGGCCAGCGCCCTATTCACTGAGCTATGGGTGCCGAGCCAAAACTCATCACTTTCTAATAACTTTCCCATGTCTTACATCACTCCTTCTCAGGAATTTTTTGTTTATTGCATCTGTATGGCGGAAATGCTACCCATGGTGTGCCATGATGCATCTCTACCCATCTCCCCATTCAGTGACATCAAATTGTTAGCTTGAAATTGGAGATGGTGGAAATATTTACACCATGGAGATTAGCAAACACTACAAATACAGAGCTTGGATTTATTGTTTTGTGAATTATATCTACATTCATTTATCAAATGCAATCATGAGCCAAAACCCTGTCTTCCCCCAGGGCTACAGGAAATGGCTGCTCTGGTATCCATAGGAAAGTTGGATTACTCTTGGATTACCCAAGAGTAATCATAGGTTGTCTACAGATAAAAGAGTTCTTCATGGCTAGGACACTAGCCACACACACCAGAGTTGGGAGATTCAAATCCAGCCGAGGCCTGCCAAACAACAATGACGAATACAACCAAAAAATAGCTGAGCATAGTGGCGGGTGCCTGTGGTCCCAGCTACTTGGGAGGCTGAGGCAAGAGAATCGCTTAAGCCCAAGAGTTTGAGGTTGCTGTGAGCTGTGACGCCACAGCAATCTACTCAGGGTGACATAGTGAAACTCAGTCTTAAAAAAAAAAAAAAAAAGAAGAAAAGAAAAAAGTTCTGCAAACACCAACAAAAGCATTCTGTGAGAATCAATTGGTTATATGGAATTCATAATAAAGACTATTGTCTATTATGTGTAAGTTCTGTGCTAAACATCTTTTATATCAGTAAAATTTATAACAAATATACTTACACATATACATACATTTTTTTCCTTGAAGCTGGTTGTTAAACATTTACCAACCTGCTTCTCAGCCAAGGTCTTTCCCTGAAGCTGGCCAGGGGTGGGGGGTGGTGAGCACTGCCATCAGGGTGGGCCTGCTCCTCACCCCTACCCCCTATTCACAGTCTTACCTAGGTAACAGCCCTGCTCTGGACGGAGGGAAGGAAGGGGCTGGGACTAGGCAGAGGCAGGGAGGTGTCTAGAGAACGTGAGGCTTGTGCGACTGCTCAGAGAATGAGTAGGAATCAGCCAGCCAGAGGAAAAACATGAGCAAAGGCCTAACTGTTGTCAAAGAGAATGGGAAGTCCAGAAACACAGGACATTATGTGCCTGAAGGTTAGGTGCCTGGAAGGTAGAGAAAGAAAAGCCTCCACTTGAGAGGATTATATGGATCCTGGTCCTCAGAAGAGTAAGATTTTCTGGGCAAAGGGACAAAGACAGGAGGCAAGAGAGGGGAAGAGAGGGAGTTCTGGGCAGAAGGAATAGCACGCGCAAAAGCAAAGAGGTGAGAGGATCGGAATTCTTACAACTCTGAGCTGTTCTGTGTGGCCCGAGTGCCTGTGTGGGAGAGTGCAGAAGAAATGGCTGGAGAAGTGGCTGGGGCTAAGGTCAGGAGGTCTGAGAGCCAAGATAGGGGCAAGGTGTGTATCCACAGGGGCAGTAGTCAGCCTTGGGGGGTCTTAAGTAAGGGGAGGTAACATGCTGGTCCCTGTCGCTACTGTCCAATAGACTTTAAAAAAAAAATCCCTGTGGCTGGTGGGAGGAGAGTGGCTTAGATGTATGTCAGGTGGGGAAAGACTGGAGGATGTGATACACTTGGGAGGATGTTGCAGTAAGATGGGTGAGAGGTGACAGAATAGTGTAGTAGATGTGGGGAGGCAAAAGGAAGGATTGATTCCAAGGATATAGGAAGGCAGAATTTATGGGACTTAACTTTCAGGGTGATTGAAGGTTGATGAAGTCCTTTTTGAAGAGTACTGGTCAGTTATTTTGTAAAATATCCCTCCATTGGGGTTTGTCTGATGTTGCCTTTTTTTCTCCTTCTTTCTTTTCTTTATCTCAAGCTGTCACCCTGGGTAGAGTGCTATGGCATCATAGCTCACAGCAACCTCCAACTCAGGCTCAAGCAATCCTCTTGCCTCATTTTTTTTTCCTATTTTTAGTAGAGATGGGGTCTCGCTTTTGCTCGGGCTGGTCTCAAACTTATGAGCTCAAGCATTCCACCCTCCTGGGCTTCCCAGAGTGCTGAGATTACCCGGCCTCTCTGATGTTTTCTTGTGATTGAATTGAGGTGATGGATTTTTGGAAAAGATCTGTGAATCATATTAGGATCAAAGCTATCACCTTGGCTTATTACTGTGGATAGGGCCATTTATGGAGGCAGCATAACAGAACCAAATACAGATATAGGGAATGGGCCTCCAGTTTGGGATGGGCCTGGAGTGCAGAAGAGAATTCAGACCAGGGACAGAGCTAGGCTGCCAGGGGTGGAGGATGCCAAACTAAAAAGAAGGGAGACAGGGAAAAGCAAGACTGTCTTGGTAAGATATCCAAGAGGTCAGGTAGTCGAGGCCTGGAGTGTGTTCAGATTTGGCATCCAGATGCTTGGCCAATGCCTAAGGGTAGTGCTTACCAGGCTCAGGTGCAGGCTGGGACTTGTGAAAGGCATTTTTTTTCTTTCTAGGCAGTTAACAGAATTAACAGGAGCAGGTTTTTTTTGTTGTTGTTGGTTTTTTTTTTTTTTTTTTTTTTGCTGTTTGTTTGTTTTTGAGACAGAGTCTTACTCTCTTGTTCTGGGGTTCAGCCTAGCTCATAGCAACCTCAAACTTCAAACTCCTGGGTTCAAACGATTCCCCTGCCTCAGCCTCCAGAGTAGCTGGAACTACAGGTGCCACGCCACAACATCTGGATGCTTTTTCTATATTTAGTAGAGACAGGGTCTTGCTCTTGCTCAGGCTTGTCTTAAACTCCTGAGCTCAAGGAATCCTTGAGCCTTGGCCTCCCAGAGTGCTGGCATGACAGGTGTGAGCCCCCATGCCAGGGGAGCAGGTTTAGATGGGCATGTCTGGCTGCATTATTCCTATTATAACTCAGTTAAAGAGTGAGCAGTGAAGAGTGTTCTGGATTCTATGTTCAAAACTGCTGGCTATCGGCGGCGCTTGTGGCTCAGTGGGTAGGGCGCCAGCCCCATATACCGAGGGTGGCAGGTTCAAACCCAGCCCCAGCCAAACTGCAACAAAAAAATAGCCAGGCGTTGTGGTGGGCACCTGTAGTCCCAGCCACTCAGGAGGCTGAGGCAAGAGAATCGTCTAATCCCAGGAGCTGGAGGTGAGTTGTGACTCCACAGCACTCTACCAAGGGCAACAAAGTGAGACCCTGCCTCTCTAAAAAAAATAATAATAAAATAAAACTGCTAGTTAGGGGCAGCACCTGTGGCTCAAAGGAGTAGGGCACTGGCCCCATATGCCGGAGGTGGTGGGTTCAAACTCAGCCCTGGCCAAAACCGGCAGAAACAGGCTCGGCGCCTTGTGGCTCAAGTGGCTAAGGCATCAGCCACATACGTCTAAGGTGGCGGGTTCAAATCCAGCCTGGGCCGCCAAACAACAATGATGGCTGCAACCAAAAAAGAAATAGCCAGGCTGTAGGGGGCGCCTGTGGTCCCAGCTACTTGGGAGGCGCAGGCAGGAGACTTGCTTGAGCCCAGGAGTTGGAGGTTGCTGTGAGCTGTGATGTCACGGCACCCTACCCGGGGGATAGCTTGAGGCTCTGTCTCAAAAAAAAAAAACACAAAAACTAACAAACAAAACTTCTGGCTAAATGTTATGTGGTAGCAATGACGTTGGTTTGTGTATAGGCCGGCAGGCTGCCCAGCATCCAGCACTTCTAGCTGTGGGCCACGCAACCTCGCCGGTGAAAACTAGCTCTGCGGGCGTGGGTGCCCCCACGTGGTCAATTGGAGGCATTGCTAATAGAAGGGGAGCAGAGAGGAGTAGCCACTGAATGACTGAAAGAGGCTGTAGATGGGGAATTGTCCTTGCTCCCCAGACTCAGGGTGCCCAGGAATCCCCGTTTTTTTTTTTTCCGAGACAGAGTATCATTTTGTCGCTCTCAGTAGAGTGCTGTAAAATCACAGCTCACAGCAACCTCCAGCTCTGCGGCTTAGGTGATTCTCTTCCCTCAGCCTCTGAAGTAGCTGGGACTACAGGCGCCTGCCACAAGACCCGGCTATTTTTTTGTTTGCAGTTTGGCCGGGCCGCGTTTGAACCCACCACCCTCGGTATATGGGGCCCGCACCCTACTCACTGAACCACAGGTGCCCCCCCGGACCCCCGGTTTTTTGGTCTGTTTTGTTTGTTTGTTTGTCTTTTTGTTTTTGAGACAGAGTCTCACTATGTTACTCTTGGTAGAGTGCTGGGGCATCACAGCTCACAGCAACCTCCAACTCTTGGGCTTAAGCGATTCTCTTGCCTCAGCCTCCCAAGTAGCTGGGACTACAGGCGCCCGCTACAACGCCCAGCTACTTTTGGTTGCGGTTGTCGTTGTTTAGCAGTCCCCGGCCGGGCTGCAACCCGCCAGTTTCCATGTATGTGGTGGGTGCCCTACTCACTGAGCTATAGGTGCAGAGCTGGCACTCCTGTTTTTATATTTTAATTTTTTTTTTTTGTAGATACAGAGTCTCATTTTGTCGCTCTGGATAGAATGCCGTGGCATCACACTGCTAACAGCAACCTCCAACTCCTGGGCTTAGATGATTCTCTTGCCTCAGCCTCCTGAGTAGCTGGGACTACAGGCACCGACCACAACACCCTGCTACTTTTTTTGTTGCAGTTTGCCTTAGGCCAGGGTTGAACCTGCCACCCTTGGTATATGGGGCTGGCGCCCTACCCACTGACCACAGGTGCTGCCTGACTCCCGTTTTTTAATACTGATAATAGTAATTTACTGAGTTACAGTTTACATACAATAAAATGTGCCAATATAAAATTTTTGGCTTTATGAGTTTTTTTTTGAGACAGAATCTCAACTTTGTCACCCTCCATAGAGTGCCTCCAGATCATAGCTCACAGCAACCTCAAACTCATATGTTTAAGTGATCCTCCTGCCTCAGCCTCCTGAGTGGGCTATTTTTTCTATTTTTAGTAGGCATGGAGGCTCACTCTTGCTTAGGTTGGTCTTGAACTCCTGAGCTCAAGGCATCTTACTGCCTCAGCCTCCTGGAATGGTAGGATTTTTATAGGCATGAGCCACCGTGCCCAGCCACCACAAATATTCTTGGTCTTTTTGTGAAAATATTTTCATTTCTTTGGGGTATACATCTAAAAGTAGAATTTCTGGGTGAAATGGTAGTTCTGTGTTTAATTTTTTTTTTTTTTTTTT
>NW_003852406.1:26977782-26980722 GCF_000181295.1 Otolemur garnettii
TGGCTGGCGCCTTAGCCGGTTGAGCTATAGGCGCTGAGCCCTGTGTTTAATTTTTTAGGAACTGCTAAACTTTTTCCCAAAGTAGCCGCCCCATTTCACAGTCCCTCTAGCAGTGTAGGAAGGTTCTGATTTCCCCACATTTTCAGAACCCTCATACACTGCTGGAGGGACTGTGAAATTGTGTGTGTGTGTGAGAGAGAGAGAGAGAGAGAAATTCTCCTGTTGCTCAGGCTGCAGTGCAGTGGTATCATCATAGCTCACTGCAACCTCAAACTCCTGGGCTCAAGAGATCCTCTCACCTTAGCCTCCAAAAGTGCTAGGATTAGAGGCATGAACCACAATGCCTTGCCTATTATCAGTCTTCTTCTTCTTCTTTTTTTTTTGAAACAGAGTCTTGCTATGTAGCCCTCGGTAGATGTAAGGCCTTGCTGCCCAAGGCTGGGCTCACAGCAACCTCCAACTCTTGGGCTTAAGTGGTTCTCTTGCCTCAGCCTCCCATGTAGCTGGGACTATAGGCACCTACCACAATGCCCAGCTATTTTTTGTTGCAGTTGTCATTGTTGTTTAGCTGACCTGGGCTAGGTTCGAACCTGCCAACCTCGGTGTATGTGGCTAATGTCATAACCACTGTACTACAGGAGCCGAGCCTATTATCAGTCTTTTTATTTCAGAGACAGACTCTCACTTTATCGCCCTTGGTAGAGTGCTGTGGCATCATAGCTCACAGCAACCTCCAACTTCTGGGCTTAGGTGATTCTCTTGCTTCAGCCTTCTACAGGCTCCCGCCACAACTCCCGGCTATTTTTTTTGTTGCAATTTGGCTGGAGCCAGGTTTGAACCCACCACCCTTGGTATATGGGGCCGGTGCCCTACTCAGTGAGCCACAGGTGCCGCCCATTATTATCAGTCTTTTTAATTACAGTCATGCTAGTAGATGTAAAGTAATATCTCACTGTGATTTTTATTTGCACTTTCTTTTTTTTCTTTTCTTTTCTTTTTTTTTTGAGACAGAGCTTCGAGCTGTCCCCCTGGGTAGAGGGCCATGGCATAGCTCACATCAACCTCCAACTCCTGGGTTCAAGCGAGTCTCCTGCCTCCGCCTCCCAAGTTGCTGGAACCACAGGCACCCACCACAACGCCCGGCTATTTTTTTTGGTTGCAGCCATCATTGTTGTGTGGTGGACCTGGGCTGCATTCGAACCAGCCACCTTAGGTGTATGTGGCTGTCACCTTAGCCACTTGAGCCACAGGCGCCAAGCCGATTTGTACTTTCTTGATGACTAATGATTTTGAGCATATTTTCATGTGCTTATGGCCATTTGTACATTTTCTTTTCTTTCTTTCTTTTTCTTTTTTATTTTTTTGTAGCTTTTTGGCCAGGGCTAGATTTGAACCCGCCACCTCCAGCATATGGGGCTGGTGCCCTACTCCTTTGAGCTATAGGCATATTTGTACATTTTCTTTGCAAAAATTTCTATTCAGATCCTTTGCCCATTTTTTTTTTTCTAAGAGACAGAATCTCACTTTGTTGCTTTCGGTAGAGTGCTGTAGCATCACAGCTCACAGCAACCTCCAGCTCTTGGGCTTAGATGATTCTCTTCCTTCAGCCTCCTGAGTAGCTGGGACTATAGGCGCCTGCCATGACGCCTGGCTATTTTTTGTTACAGTTTGCTGGGGCCAGGTTCGAACCCGCCACCCTCAGTATATGGGGCTGCTGCCCCTTTGCCCATTTTTCACTTTCTTCTTCCTTCTTCCTCCTTCCTCCCTTTCTTCTTCTTCCTCCTCTTTTTTTTTTTTTTTTGAGACAGAGTCTCACTATGTCACCCTCAGTAGAGTATTGTAGCATCACAGCTCACAGCAACCTCAAATTCTTGGGCTTAAGTGATTCTCTTGCCTCAGCCTCCCAAGTAGCTTGGACTACAGGCACCTGCCACAATGCCCAGCTATTTTTTTGTTCCAGTTGTCATTGTTGTTTAGCTGGCCCGGACTGGGTTTGAACCCCCAGCCTCAGTGTATGTGGTTGGGACTGTAACAACTTTGCTACAGGCACCGAGCCCTTCTTCTTCCTCTCACTCCTGCTTCTCTACCTCCTCCTTCTTTCTGTCATCCTTATTATTTAAGAAATAGGGTCTTGCTCTGTTGCCCATGCTGGAGTACAGTAGCATGATCACAGCTCACTGCAGCCTTGGACTCCAGAGCTCAAGCAACTCTTCTGCCTCAGTCTCCCCAAAGAGCTGATTTTGTCTTTTTAATTTTTTTTTTTTTACATCTTCCTCCTATAGTGATTCTCTTGCCCCCCATGTAGCTGGGATCACAAGGTCCAGCTGTTTTTTTTTCTGTTGTTGTTGTAGAGACGGGGGTCTCATTCTGGCTCACTCTGCCTCATGCTGGTCTTGAACTCGGCTGAGCTCAGGCAATCCACCCGCCTCAGCCTCCCACAGTTCTGGGACAACAGGTGTGAGTCACCGTGCCCGGCCTGATTTTGTCTTTTTATTATTGAGTTGTATGAAGTCTTCACATAGTCTGGGTGCAAGTCTATTATCAGACATATGATTTACAAGTACTTTCTCAAATTCCATGGGTTATCTTGGGATATTTGTAGTCTGGTTAGGGAGAGAAGACAAGTACAGGGATGGGCATATGAGGCAGTGTGGGGAGGAGAAGTACTGTGTAGGAAAGTCTAGGAAGAGCTCCCTAAGCCTCAGGCTTGGCCCCCTGGGTAGTAAGGGAGCTGTACAATCTGATCTGCCATTTCCATGGCTCTGCAGGTAAGAATGTGTGTCACTATATACTCGGTGCTGTGCAATCATGCGTTCATGCTAAGTGTCAGAGACTTGGCAGCTTGCAAGAACAGGGGCATGGCTTGGCGTCTGTGGCTCAAGTGGCTAAGGCGCCAGCCATGTACACCCAAGGTGGCGGGTTCGAATCCAGCCCAGGCCC
>NW_003852406.1:26981057-26983013 GCF_000181295.1 Otolemur garnettii
TTTTTTTTTTTTTGAGACAGAGTCTCATTATGTTGCTCTTGGTAGAGTGGTGTGGCATCACAGCTCACAGCAACCTCAAACTCTTGGGCTCAAGAGATTTTCTTGCCTCAGCCTCCTTAGTAGCTGGGACTACAGTACCTGCCACAATGGCCAGCTATTTTTTTTTCTGTTGTTGTTTGTTTGTTTGTTTAGCAGGCTTGAGCCAGGTTCCAACCCACTGGCCCTGGTGCATGTGGCCAGTGCCCTAACCGCTGAGTTATGGGCACCAAGCCAGGAAGCTCTTTCTTGAGAAAGGAGACTCCATATTGTGAACATTCACGGGACTAACAGCATGGGTAATAACAGGATTATCTTGGAGGCAGCCTGATATGGCTCAACAGCCAGAGAAACTTGGATTTAGATCCTGATTGTACAAGGTGCTATTACACAGGGCCTTCTCCTACTCCCTTAACCATTCCTGATGGCTATTTTCTTCAGGCACCTGGGATTTTCTGCCTGACGACTTTCTGTGCTCAGAAGGCACGCTGGCTAGGTTAGAGGTGCCAGGTGCAGCTCTCAACTAACAAAAACCCTCAGTCTACTCACCCCTTCAGTGGGATGACTGCATTGTTTTCTGCAGTGTCCCAGGGATCCCCAGTAGGATCAAGCTATGGTTGCCCACAGTGGTAATCTCGTTACTGCATCTGATGTTGGTTTTCTTCATTTCATTGTTTCACTTCCCCCACTCCTTTACTAGCACTTCCTGGAATCCTCTCTTCAACAGACCATTTGTACTAACATCTTTATCTCAGTGTCTGTTTCTGGGGAAACCTAGCCTAAAGATACTCGTCCTTCCATTTCTCTCTCTCTTTTTTTTTTTGCGACAGAGTCTCAAGCTGTTGCCCTGAATAGAGTGCTGTGGCATCACAGCTCACAGCAACCTCAAACTCCTGGGCTTAAGTGATTGTCTTGCCTCAGCCTCCCAAGTAGCTGGGACTACAGGCGCCCACCACAACGCCCAGCTATTTTTTGTTGCAGTTGCCATTGTTGTTTAGCTGGCCCGGGTTGGGTTTGAACCCACCACCCTTGGTGTATGTGGCTGACGCCATAACGTCTGTGCTACGGGCGCTGAGCCAGGTTCTTCCATTTCTTAGACACATCCATTCTATTTCTTTGGGCAGATTTTTCTGAACATCTATTGTCTTATCCATAAAATAAGGATAATAGTGCTTACTTCATAGGAGAGTCATGAGGCTTAGCATCTCACTCAGACATATTAAGGGCTCAGTAAATGCTGTTATTCCTCTCAGTTGTTTACTGGCCTATAACATAGATGCTTTCCTAGAGATTCTTGGAGAGACATGCCTCATTCAGACATAGCTAGGCAGGAAAAGATAAGCAGCCTGAAGCTGGCCCTCTGGGTTATTGATTGAATTACTACTCACAGTTACTTGCTTTCTCCCTACAATGGGATTAAACATCTCTACCATTTGTCATGTGACTTCCCTGGCACCCTGTTGGGGGAAGGGAAGTCATATCTTCCTGTCCTCCATGCATTAATTTTGGGCCTAATCATATGACATGCTTTGATTAACAGCATGTGAACAGATATGACATTCTCTACATCTGAAAAAAAGTTTGAAAATTTTTTTTTTATTTTTTATTTATTTTTTTTGAGACAGAGCCTCAAGCTATCCCCCTGGGTAGAGTGCCATGGCATCACAGCTCACAGCAACCTCAAACTCTTGGACTTAAGCAATTCTCTTGTCTCAGCCTCCCAAGCAGCTGGAACTACAGGTGCCTGCCATAATGCCCAGCTATTTTTCTGTTGCAGTTATCATTGTTGCTTAGCTGGCCAGGGCTGGGTTCAAATCAGCCAGCCTCCATGTATATGGCTGGCCCTGTAGCCACTGTCCCAGGGGCACTGAGCCTTTATTTTTTTTTATTTATTTTTTTTTTTTTTGAGACAGAGCCTCA
>NW_003852406.1:26983843-26990717 GCF_000181295.1 Otolemur garnettii
GTCATTGTTGTTTGGCGGGCCCGGGCTGGATTCAAACCCACCACCTTGGGTGTACGTGGCTGGAGCCTTAGCCACTTGAGCCACAGGCACCGAGCCATTATTATTTTTTGAAACAGAGCCTCAAGCTGTCACCCTGGGTAGAGTGCCGTGACATCACAGCTCTTGGCATCACAGCTTACAGCAACCTCCAACTCCTGGGCTTAAGCGAGTCTCCTACCTCAGCCTCCCAAGTTGCTGGGACCACAGGCGCCCGCTACAACGCCCGACTATTTTTTGGTTGCAGCCATCATTGTTGTTTGGCGGGCCCAGCTGGATTTGAACCTGCCACCTTCGGTGTATGTGGCTGGCGCCTTAGCCACTTGAGCCACAGGTGCTGAGCCAGTTTTTTTATTTTTAGTAGAGACAAAGTCTTGCTTTTGCTGAGGCTGATCTCAAGCTCCTGACTCAAGCAATCCCCTGGCCTCGGCCTCCCAGAGTGCTAGGTGTGAGACACCTGTCTGCTCAGGCTCTTTTACTCCTGCCTTCCATTGTGAGAAAGACATATCCCCAGTGCTAGGCACACAGTATGAACTAGCACTCGTTAGACACTTATTGTGTACCAGACACTGTTGCATGTATTATATGTGTCTGCATGTGTTAATTCCTTTCATCCTCACAGAAACCCTAAGTCATAGGCTCTCTTACCATTTTCCTTATTTGATTTTATTTATTTATTTTTTGAGACAGAGTCTCACTATACCACCCTCAATAGAATGCTATGGCATCACAGCTCACAGCAACCTCAAACACTTGGGCTTAAGCAATTCTCTTGCCTCAGCCTCCCAAGTAGCTGGGACTACAGATGCCCACCACAATGCCCGGCTATTATTTTGTTGCAGTTGTCATTGTTGTTTAGCTGGCCTGGTCTGGATTCGAACCAGCCAGCCTTGCTGTATGTGGCTGGTGCTGTGCTATGGGTACAGAGCTACCATTTTCCTTATTTTTTTTTTTTTCTATTTTTGGCCGGGGCTAGGTTTGAACCCGCCCCTCCAGCATAAGGGGCCAGCACCTTACCCTTTTGAACCACAGGCGCTGCCCACCACCATTTTCCTTCTTTTACATATATAGAAAACTAAAGATCAGTGAGGATGAGTTTGCACTGCAGGGAAGGGGCAGACAGTCTGCTTTCTAGGTCTATATTCTTTTTTTTTGAGACAGAGACTCAAGCCGTCCCCCTGGGTAGAGTGCCGTGGCATAGCTCACAGCAACCTCCAACTCCTGGGCTCAAGCGAGTCTCCTGCCTCTGCCTCCCAAGTTGCTGGGACCACAGGTTCCCGCCACAACGCCAAGCCATTTTTTTTTTTCTGTTGCAGCCATCATGGTTGTCTGGCGGGCCAGGCTGGATTCGAACCCACCACCTTTAGGTGTATGTGGCTGGCACCCTAGCCACTTGAGCCACAGGCGCTGAGCCTAGGTCTGTATTCTAAACCATTGTCCTATGCTGCTTAGTAGGTAGGTGATCACCAAATGCCTGTTAAGTAAAAGTTTGTTTAAATGATTGCCAGTATTGATAGCCTGTCTTCCTTCCATTTACCTACATACAGAAGGTACAAACTACTGAGACAAAGGTAAGCTTCTTACTTTGGACCTGAGTACTCTTCCTACCTTAGTTGTTTGCAATATAGAAGGCAATTCTCCTGATTGGGAAAAAGTCTGTGATCATCAGATGGAACCCCAACATTTCCCCTATAGGACCCACACGAGCCACAGGATATCTCCTGTAAATTCCATATGGATACCTGACATCTTTCCCCCAGACTTCATTGTGGACCTCCAGTCCCTCTCCTAAAGGGCCATGTGAACCCCTGTATGTTTCCTGAACCCACATGGATCCCCAACATTTTTCCTATACCAGCCATGCTTGACAATCCCCAGTGGTTCCCATCTGTCATCTCATTGGCTCCTCATTCGCAGCTCTGTAAATTAGTCTAGGCTTGCATTATAGCAGGGACAGAAAGCAGTGACCACGAGGAACAGGACCAACAGAAAACCTGCTTGGTCATCCTGCCCTGTAGCCCAGGACTCTTCCTTCCTGGTTGGCCTGGGGCCTGGATTATGCTTCCTGTTCAGCCCTTCCCAGGCCCTAAGATTCCCTCCCTCTTCTTCCCTCCCCCTTATTAGTTCTTGCCTGCCTTTCTTCATTTCCACCCTCTTTTCATCCCAGCTGTGGGAGTGAGGCCCCACTTCTGGCAGGCTAGAGCCAGACAAAGGGCCCTTATTCTCTGCAAAGAATCCCTGCAGTGTCTCCCACCCACTAAGCCCCCCTTCCAGGCTCAGGATGGTGTAAGTGGGGGTAGGGGGATCCTCTGGTGAGAAGGAGCAATTGGCTGGCAGGACAGAGAGTAGCCTTGGCTGTAGGCAGACCCCACAGGAGGTTTACTATGTAAACATCGCTCACAATAAAAGCCCGTTTTCACTCCCAGCCCCATCTCTCTAAGTAGGTCTCCCGAAACTCTCCAAAGTTTTGTGTTTTTTTAAAAGATTACTATATTTTAACGTTTTTCTTCATCTTTTTGTTTGGTTTTTGATACAGAGTTTCACTTTGTCACCCCTGATGGAGGGCCATGGCGTCATAGCTCACAGCAACCTCAGACTCCCAGGCTCAAGTGATTCTCTTGCCTCAGCGTCCCTAGTAGCTGGGATTACAGGCGCCCGCCACAAATACCTGCTATTTTTAGAGACGGAGTCTCAATAAGGTTCAGGTTGGTCTTGAATCTGTGAGCTCAATTCATCCGCCTCCGCCTCCCAGAGTGCTAGGATTACTGGCACGAGCCACCGCACCTGGCCACTCTTTCCTGGTCTTGATCTCCGCATGTTTCAGTATCTCTATCCCTCCATGTTTCTATGTCTCTATGTTTGTGGCCTTTATCTCTTGTCTATGTCTTTCATTACGTGTATATGTGTGTCCATATCTTTCTATGTGTGTTTCATTTATGATCTTCTGTCCTCTGTCACTTTGAGCCTGTGGATCTGAATGGCTTCCACCCGTCTCCACACTCCCCTACTCTCAAAGCTCTTTTTCAGTCTTCCTTTCTGCTCCGACCCAGAGGCTCCTGGGATGGGCATGGGAGGTTTTTCTCCCCAGTTTACAGATTTGAAAGCTGAGGCTCTGGCTGCTAGTACCAGGCTCCAATCTCCGGTCTCTTCCTTCCACATTCTGGCCTTGCTCTTGTCCCTGAGGTGCCTGTTAACCAATGGCCGGGGCCCGGGAACTAGCACCTCGGACAGCTCAGAAGGTGCGGAGGCCGGCAAGTCTTCCATTCTCGCGAGTTCAGCAGGCGCGGCCCTCGGAGTGGCGTGTGAGTCTCGCGATAGTGGCTGCTGCAGGCCGTGGAGGCGCGGGCGCGCGTGGAGCCGGCTCCAGGCGCGCGCGCGCTCCCCGCCCCCAGCCCCGGAGCGGCTCGCGGCGGGCTCCGCGCGGCATCGCCCGGTGCAGCTCAGCGCAGCGCCACGGACTTTAGGCAGCTGAACGGCAGCGGCAGGTGAGTCCGGCCTGGAGGCTGGGAGAACAGCTTTGCAGGGAAGCTGGACACGGGCGAGGAGGGTGGTGGTCTAGCTTTGTACCCTCAACGCTTCACCTTTGGATGCAGCAGCAGGCCCAGATGCTGAGAGGTGGGGAGTCGAGGTGACCTTTCCTATTTAAGGTAGGGGAAAGAGCACACCAAGCTCCTCGACTCCTCCTGTCCCCATCTTCGGCTCCTGCAGAGGGAACAGGGCTTTCGGTGACGTCAGACCCCTGGATTCTGGAGCTTGAGCCTTGGGCCCTTCATCCCCCCTAAGCCTACTTGGCATTCCTTGGAAACAGGTTTCTTCTCCTGGGTATGGCGCGCGGCTGGGGATGGGGGCGAATGGAAGCGGGCAATTGTGGCCTCCTTTGGGTCCTTGCAACAGGCGCCTGCAGGTAGACAAGGGTGATGCCTCCCTCTGCTCTGTGGGGCGGCTGACCTTAGGACTGCGGGTCTGAGCCGCCCCAGGGTTGCTGGGGGATGGGTGCACTGGCTTAGGGCCGGACTTCCCCTGGGCGTTTGGTGGTGAGTTGGGGGTGCTTATTCCAATGCTAGTAGGAGTTGGTCACGAGGATGGAGGTGAAGTGTTTGGGAACCGATCCCTGTCTCCATTTCCGGGAGCTCCTGTTTTAGGGGCTTGGGGATCCAAGTAGAGACTCGGCCTGTGAATTCGCCATCACAGGCGAATTACCGGTTTAAACCGGTAATGTCCCAGCTTCCTGCTGGGGAGATCAACGAGGTCCTGGCAGATTTTCCCACGGACACAGGGAGAAAGGGAGGCAAGAGCTAGCGAATAGGAGACTTTCTGGAGGTGGTAAGATTTGAATGGATGGAGAGTCAAGAGGGCATTCCAGGGGAATGGTATGGGCAAAGGCAGAGGCATAGCCATGGAATTAATAACAGCTGTTGGGGGCAGGGAGGGAGGCCCCGCCTGTGAGCTCAGCCTTGTGACTGTGCCTGTGGGGTGGGGTCTGGAGTCTGGAGAATTTTGCAAACTGCCCTACCTGTTCCGTGTTGTGGAGCAGGGCTCTGAAAGGAGAAAGGCCCAGGACTGGCAGAGAGATTTTGAGGGCCTACAGATGTCTTCCTCATTTAGGTTTGATCTGGGCTTGGTGAGCTTTAGGACAAAGTCTTCAGAGAGGACTAGCTCTAGTGAATGGACCACCCCAGTGTGGTCCTGGAAGGGGATCTCTGGATAGGGACCTTGGGCTCTCTGGCTGTTTCTTTAACCCTTTCCCTGGCTGGCCACCTTTGAACAAGTTGAATCCCTTCTCTGGGCATCTCTTTGCCAGCACCCTTCTGTAGGGATGATATAATAGGACTAAGTGGTGACCTCTTTTGAGGAAGTTCCTTGTTCTAGTTTAGAATGTTCCTCCCAGTTTTTCTCCCTCTTCCTTTTCCCTTCCTCTTTGCTCCCTCTGCCTCTCTCTCCCTGTCCTCTCCCCTCCCCACAGCATTTCCTCTGCAGGCTGTACTTCCTTCCCTCCTTCCAGCCTTGGAGTCTCCAAAGGTTTCCTGGAGGAAGTGCTGGAGGAAGTGCGATGCAGCAGAATTGACAGAAGCTGTGCACTTAGCCTGATTGGGGGAGGCATCAGTTGCCTCACTCCTACCCTTTGGGAGAGTGTCCAAGTCTTAAGCAAGTATATGGATTAATTATGCTCTGTGCCTGGTCTCTCCTGGAAATTCTGTCTGTGGGGGAGTGAGAAAGAGATTAGATGAGAATGAGTGAGCACTTAGCACCCAATGACTGGTTCAGAATCTACGCGGTGGGATGCACAGAAGTGTTGTCTGGAAAGACATCCCAGAAGAGGTGGGATGTGAGAAACCAGTAGGATTTAGAGGAGCCAACGGTGCTGCCAGTTTAGGCTCACTGGAAGCAGAGGGGTTGGCTAGACATAATCTCCTGCATGAAGCTGGATGTGTAGGAAGCAGGTCAGCCTGTGGTAGAGAAGCAAAGGGTGGTAGGGAGGGAGGTTTGTATCAGCACAAAGCCTTGAATGCTAGGCACAGGATCTGTAGGAGGCTACTAAAGAGTCATCAGCAAGACAGTGATAGCAGGGCCAGGAAACTGCTGTCTTCTGAGGATGATTCATAGTTCTGGAATTTCAGGACTGGAGATGGGGCTGGTAGTAGGATAAGGAGACCAGAGACAGAGCAGGAAGGAGAAAATTCCATTTTAGGAGATAGGCTCTGAGCAGGTAGAAAAAAAGACCTTTTCTATGCTGGGGATGAGAGGCTCATCCTAGTGAACAGGGATCCCTGGAAGTAGCCCTAGGCCTCTGATCTGATCTGAAAACAGGCTTGACTCCTGTCTGTCTGCCACAGAACCCACTCTCTCACTGTGGGAGCCTCTGTTCCAGCTTCACAGTAAGGAATGAAATACATTATTGTCAGGATTCAGGTAGTGTTTGCTGTAGTACTGATAACTTAGATGTTATCAGTACCTAGGTGTTTCCTTAGGCCTATATCTTTGGGGGGATATATACCCCCCCCCCCCACAATTTCCATTCTGAAAGATTCTTAAATGGGCTGGGCACAGTGGCTCATGCCTGTAATCCTAGCACTCTGGGAGGCCAAGACAGGTGGATTGCCTGAGCTCACAGGTTCAAGACCAGCCTGAGCAAGAGCAAGACCTCTTCTCTAAAACTAGCCAGGTGTTGTAGTGGGTGCCTATAGTCCCAACTACTTGGGTGTCTGAGGCAAGAGAATTGCTTGAGCCTAAGAGTTTGAGGTCGTTGTGAGCTATGACACCACAGCACTCTACCAAGGGCCACAAAGTGAGACTTTGTCTCGAAATAAAAAAAGAAAGATCTCAATTGAAGAGCAAATTGCTATTTCTTCTGTTTTTTAGTTTTAAAACTTTGGGGGTGGCGCCTGTGGCTCAAAGGAGTAGGACACTGTCCCATATGCCAGAGGTGGCGGTTTCAAACCCAGCCCCGGCCAAAAACTGCAAAAAAAAAAAAAAAACACTTTGATTTACAGAAGTCAGAGACTGTTGTCCTCTCCCAGTCTCCTACCCACAATTTCAAAGGCTAGCCTAAAATAAGGGCAGAGAAGCTTAGAGGCTTCCATTTCTGTGACCCCAGGCTCCTGCAGCTCTCCCAAGTCCTGAATTCTCTCTGCTTTAACCTTTATACTAGGGTGAACAGACGTCCTGCTTTTGGTGGGACAGTCCTGCTTTTTAAGAATTTGTCCTGTGTCCCACGGCATTTTTAAAAAGTCCCGATTTTTGGAAAGAATGCACGAACGGGGCTCGGCGCCTATAGCTCAACTGGCTAAGGCGCCAGCCACGTACACCTAAGGTGGCACGTTCGAATCCCCAGCCCGGA
>NW_003852406.1:26991339-26999417 GCF_000181295.1 Otolemur garnettii
AAAGTTTGCATTGTTGTCAGGCCCTGCCCTGCCCCATCCCCTGCCCCGCCCCCCAGCCATGTTGTCCAGCTTTACAAATGTTAAAATCTGGTCACCCTACTTTATATACACACAAGGCATCTTTGCCCTGTGCTCTGGCTTCTGCTCTGAATCATCCGTACTTTGAGCACTGACTTCTCTGTAACTGTGAGCATACATTTGGCTTTTTTTTTTTTTTGTAGAGACAAAATCTAACTCTATCACCCTCAGTAGAGTGCCATGGAATCACACAGCTCACAGCAACCTCTAACTCCTGGACGATTGTCTTGCCTCAGCCTCCCAAGTAGCTGGGACTACAGGTGCCCGCCACAACGCCAGGCTATTTTTTTGTTGCAGTTTGGCCAGGGTCGGATTTGAACCCGCCACCCTTGGTATATAGGGCTCGTGCCCTACCCACTGAACCACAGGTGCTACCCTGTTTTGTTTTGTTTTTTAATTGAGACAGAGTTTCATTCTGTTGCTCAGGCTAGAACGCCATGGCATCAGTCTAGCTCATAGCAACCTCAAACTGAAAGATGGATCACCTGGCTCAAGTGATCCTCCTGAGTAGCTGAGATGATAGGCACCCACATTTTTCTATTTTTAGTAAAGATGGGGGTCTTACTCTTGCTCAATTGGTCTCAAACTCCTGAGTGCAAGTGATCCTCTGGCCTTGGTCTTCCTGAGTAATAAGATTACAGATGTAAGGGTGGCACCCATGGCTCTGTGGGCAAAGTGCTGGCCATATACACAGAGGCTGGTGGGTTCAAATCCAGCCTAGGCCAGCTAATAAAAACAACAATGACAACTGCAACAACAACAAAAAAAATAGATGAGTGGCATGCCCCTATAGTCCCAGCTACTTGGGAAGCTGTGGCAAGAGAATCACTTAAGCCCAAGAGTTTGAGGTTGCTGTGAGCTGTGACACCACAGCACTTTACCTAGCTTGAAATTCTGTCTCCAAAAAAAAAAAATTACAGATGTAAGCCATCATACTCACACAGTGAGCACACCTTTGGGAGACAGGCTGGGACCAGGGACAGGTTAGGCTGGAGCCAGAGTTAGGATGGAGTCTCCTTTGAGGCTCCTGCAATCTAATTATTTACCTCCCTTTTCCCTGTTCCTATAAGTTTCCCATTCCATTTTATTCCATGAGAGGAGTATTCCAAACTGGACTATTCTCCCAAAGCCCTTTACTCATGTAGAAGGTGATTGGGGGGTGTGTGTGGGAGACAGAATAACATCCATGTTTCCCCATTTCTCTCAAATCACAGTAGAAGGAGATTCCTAGTATAATGCGCCCAATCTGTGCTATGGATGCCCACCCAGCCTGTCTACTGAGTGAGGTACCATTGTCCCTCAGTTATTTCCTTCTTCACTGTATCTTCAGCCTATAGTATTTCCCGGAATACCTTCCTCCCACCTTATAAAAATTCTCAAATTGGCTCGGCACCTGTAGCTCAAGTGGCTTAGGTGCCAGCCATGTATACCTGAGCTGGAGGGTTCAAATCCAGCCAGGACTACCAAATAAAGATGTATGCAACCAAAAAATAGCTGGGTGTTGTGGCAGGCACCTGTAGTCCCAGCTACTTGGGAGGTGGAGGCAGGAGACTCGCTGGAGCCCAGGAGTTGGAGGTTGCTGTGAGCTGTGATGCCATGGCACTCTACCCAGGGCAACAGCTTGAGGCTCTGTCTAAAAAAAAAAAAAAGCTCAAATCTGTTATCGTGGAAAAACCTTTTTAACCCTGTCTCTCTCACTGCTGCCATTTTCAACCTGTGACTTTGTCTTACTACAAAAGATGGATATATGACCATTGTAGAAATTTTAGAAAATAAAGATAAGAAGAAAGAAAACAACTTATATCTCTTTATCAAGAGATAGCTACTAGTAATCTTTGGCAATGGTGTTTTGTTATTATCACTGATGTTCTATGTGTGTGTGTATATTGAAAGACTAGTCTGCTAAATCTGTCCCTCTACTTCTCCATCATATTTCCCTAATTTCTTGGCAGCTTGGGTTCTGTACTACCATTTACCTGAAACTGTAACTTCCTAACTACCAAATCAGCTTGTCATACTTGACTACTCCCTGGTCATCAACATTGGTAACCCAGCTGACCGGTCATTGAAAAGATTGAGATAGATCTATATTCATTGACATGAAAAAACTTCATGAGATATTGTTGAGTGGAAAAAAACCAGGTTATAAAACAGCATGTATAGGCTTAGTGCCTATAACTTAGCAGCTAGGGCGCCAGCCACATATACCAGAGCTGGCTGGTTTGAACCCAGCCCAGGCTGCCAAACAACAATGACAACTACAACCCAAAAATAGCCAGGCATTGTGGCGGGTGTCTGTAGTCCCAGCTACTTGGAAGGCTGAGGCAAGAGAATCACTTGAGCCCAAGAGTTTGAGGTTGCTATGAGCTGTGATGTCATGGCACTCTACTGAGGGCAACATAGTGAGACTGTCTCAAAACAAAAACAAAAAACCAGCATGTATAGAATATCTCATTTTTGTTATGTATGTTTATATAGACATTAAAAATGAAAACAAAAAAAAAATCCCCAAACCTAAAGGTCAGACTGTTTAAGGGGTGACCTCTGAGAAGGTAGATTTTGGAAAGACTTTTCTGCTTCACGTATTTAGATTTTTTTAAACTTGTGAGTGTTGGCTTGGCACCTGTAGCACAGTGGTTACGGCGTTAGCCACATGCACTGAGGCTGGTGGTTCGAACCTAGCCCGGGCCAGCTAAACAGTGACAACTGCAGTTGTAATCCCAACTACTTGGGAGGCTAAGGCAAGAGAATCACTTAAGCTCCAGAGTTTGAGGTTGCTGTGAGCTGCGACACAACAGCACTCTACCAAGGGCAACATAGTGAGACTCTGTCTCAAAAAGAAAATAAAAAAATAAACTTGTGAATATTTTTATACATAGCTAAAACAGCATCATTATTTTAAAAATATTCTTTGAGACTATATATATATATATATTTTTTTTTTTTTTAAATGAGAAGACAGGTCGGTACCAGTAGCACAGTGGTTACTTCGCCAGCCACATATACCAAGGGTGGCAGGTTTGATCCTGCCTCAGGCCAGCTAAACAATAATGACAACTGCAACAAAAAATAGCCAGGCGTTGTGGCAGGCACCTGTAGTTCCAGCTACTTGGGAGGCTGAGGCAAGAGAATTGCTTAAGCCCAAGACTTTGAGGTTGCTGTGAGCTGTGACACCACATGTCACTCTACTGAGGGTGACAAAGTAAGACTCTGTCTCAAAAATAAATAAATAAATAAAAATAAGTGAGAAAAAGAATAGAATTCTTCAGTGACTCCTATGACTGAAGATAAGATTCTGCCTATGGCCTTCAAGATCAGGAGGACATGGCCCATCCACCTTTCAACCTTAGTTTTGTTTCTTCCCTCCCTCCACCTTTTTTTTTTTTTTTTGAGACGGAGCCTCAAGCTATCCCCCTGGGTAGAGTGCCATGGTATCACGCTCACAGCAACCTCCAACTCCTGGGCTCAAGTGAGTCTCCTGCCTCAGCCTCCCAAGTAGCTGGGACTACAGGCGCCGGCCACAACGCCTGGCCATTTTTTGGTTGTAGCCATCATTGTTGTTTGGCGGGCCCGGGCTGGGGATTTGAACCCGCCACCTTAGGTGTATGTGGCTGGTGCCTTAGCCGCTTGAGCTACAGGCGCCGAGCCCCCTCCCTCCACCTTGAGCTTTATCCTCTCTCTGCTTTTTTCTGTTCCTTGAATATGCTGTGCTATTCTTCTGACCTTCACACCTGCTGTCCTGACTCCCTGCCCACCCTGTTCATTCTTTAAGATTCAACTCTTGAAATCACCTCCTCTAAGAAGCCCTCCTGGACCCCTCTAAGACAAACCAGGGAGGTGTTGCTCAGTATCCCCACAGCTCCTTTACCTGTACTCCCAGAGAATTTAGGCTGTGTTGCACAAAGCTGGGTCCTCTGTGTTTACCCTCCTACCTGCATCTTGTGTTCTCGATCACAGAGAAAATTGAAGCAGGCACATGGGACTCTTTCTCTTCCATTCCAAGACCTCCAGCCTACCTGCATCTACTTATATACTGTTTTCCTTTTCACCTGTTAGCACTATCCTCCTTGCACTGTCAGGTAACCTCTGTCTCTGCTATAACTGCAATTTTTATCTGGATTCTTCTACCTTATTTCCATGTTAAATGACCCCTAGACATTTAACTGCAGCCTTCTCTAGACACCTTTCCCCTATCCCACCAGGTAGTCCCCTGTCTGTGCTGTTAGCCAGGCTTCTCCACCTGCTCTTGGTTTGCCTACCCGCTCTAATTTGGCTGCTGCTCTCACCACCAGAACAGGTCTCAGTGAACTTACAACTGACTTGATGTTGCTAAACGTAATGAATGCTTTTTCCAGCCCTTTCATACTGTACCTCTTCTTAGCATTGTCACATTTGTACACTCTGTACCTTTGGCTTTGGACACTTCATGCTTTCCTCCTGCCTCATCAACTGCTCCTTCTTTTTCCAGCTCATTTTCTGCTGCTTAATTTTTTCTCCTTTTTCTCTTTTTTGAGATAGAGTCTCACTCTGCTCCCTGGGCTAGAGTGCAGTGAGATCATCACAGTTCACTGCAACCCCAAACTCCTGAGCTCAGGCAGTCTTCATCAGGCCTTGGCCTCCCAGAGTGCGAGGATTATAGGCATGAGCCAATGTGCCCAGGTGGGCACTGTGCTTCTAAATCAGGCGTCCTCAAACTATGGCCCACGGGCCACATGTGGCCCACCTAGGACATTTATCCAGCCTGCTGGGTGTTTTTGCCGCCGCTGCCTATCCTGCTTAGCAGCCAACTCATCCCAGGGCCCACAGTCTGGCCCTCCAACGGTCTGAGGGAAAGTGAACTGGCCCCCTGTTTAAAAAGTTTGAGGACCCCTGTTCTAAATACTTAAGCATTTATCTGCTAAGAACAAAGACATTAACATTGACCAGTGGTATCTACAATATAATCTAGCTGTTCTAAAACTGTCCATTATAGCTATGATTTAAAAAATCTAGGGTGCACCAAAGCAGGAGTCTTCAACCCGTGGCCCTGGGCTGCACGCTGATTTTGTGAGGACTGTTTTCACTTATCTGCAGTGTCAGATAAAAGGAAGAGTATGCATGCATGGACCTTTTTTTTTTTTTCTTATCAACTTTCCTTACTGTTTGTGGATTTCTTTCTTTCTTTCTTTTTTTTGAGACAGAGTCTCACTATGTCGCCCCCGGTAGAATACTGTGGCATCATAGCTCACAGCAACCTCCAACTCATGGGCTCAAGCAATTCTCTTGCCTCAGCCTCCCAAGAAGCTGGGATTACAGGTGCCCGCCACAACTCCTGGCTACTTTTTTTGTTTTAAATTGCATTGTCATTGTTTAGCAGGCCCGGGCCAGGCTCAAACCCTCTAGCCCTGGTGTATGTGGTGCCTCTATAACCACTGAGCTACGGGCACCAAGCCTTCTTTCTTTCTTTCTTTCTTTTTTTTTTTTTCGAGATAGAGTCTCATTCAGTCACCCTGGGTAGAGTGCTGTAGTGTCCTAGAGTGTTTGTGTTTTTTATGTGGCTTAAGACAACTCTTCTAAATGTATGGCAGAGGAAAAAAAAAGGTTGGATACCTCGTGCTAAAAGCTTTCCATTGCATGTGGTTGCATGTCTCTCTAGTGTGTTAATTTAGATGAGGCTGCTCACCAATTTTTGTCTTTCATGACATTAACATTTGTCTTGTAGGCTCGGCGCCTATAGCTCAACCGGCTAAGGCACCAGCCACGTACACCTAAGGTGGCGGGTTCAAATCCCCAGCCCGGACCCGCCAAACAACAATGATGGCTGCAACCAAAAAATAGCCAGGCGTTGTAGCGGGCGCCTGTAGTCCCAGCTACTTGGGAGGCGGAGGCAGGAGACTCGCTTGAGCCCAGGAGTTGGAGGTTGCTGTGAGCTGTAATGCCACGGCACTCTGCCCAGGGGGACAGCTTGAGGCTCTGTCTCAAAAAAAAAAAAATTTGTCTTGTAGAATTTCCCACAATCTGCATTTGTCAGATTGTCTTTTCACAATGATTTTTAGATTAAACATTTTTTGGCAACAGTATTCACTGATGGTCTTGTGTCCTGTGCATATCACATCAGGAGGCACATGCAGTTCTTTCATCCCATTGTCAGAGATGGTAAGTTTGATCACTTGGTCTGCCAGATCCTCTCATTACTGAAGTACTTGCTGTGATTAATAAGTGGGCTGGTTGGGGGGTGACACTCAGACTATGTGACTCTCTTATTCCCTAGCAACTTTTTTTTTTGAGATGAAGTCTTTCTCTGTCACCCTGACTAGAATGCAATAACATCATCATAGCTCACAGCAACCTCCAACTCCTGGGCTTAGGCGCTTCTCTTGCCTCAGCCTCCTGAGTAGCTGGGACTATGGGCGCACGCCACAATACCTGGCTATTTTTTTGTTCCAGTTTGGCTGGGACCACGTTTGAAACTGCCACCTTCAGTATATGAGGCTGGCACCCTACACACTATGCCACAGGTGCCACCCAATTTTTGTATTTTTTTAAGAGGCTGGGTGTTGCTCTTGTTCTGGCTGGTCTTGAGCTTTTGTCCTTAAACAATCCCCCCACCTCAGCCTCCCAGAGAGTTAGGGTTACAGGTGTCAGCCTCTATGTCTGACTGTGTTATCAGTTTAATGTACAGTTAGCTTCATTTGTTTATGTTTCAACTTCAGAGTTTGCTTTTCTTATGGTTTACATTTTTTGGACATCTAAGTCATTATATGTATGAAAGTACACGAAAAGCTTTAACCAAAGAAATCTCTCTATTCATCCTAGCCGTTCCATCATGTAGGTACTATTTCATTAAATTTTTTTTAATTCTTACTGTATTTCTTTTGCAAAAATAAGCAAATTCGTGGGCAGCGCCTGTGGCTCAGAGGAGTAGAGTGCCAACCCCATATGCTGGAGGTGGCAGGTTCAAACCCAGCCCTGGCCAAAAACGGCAAAAAAAAGCAAATTCATTGTGCATATTCTTCTCCTTTTTACTTCTGAGCTCAAGTAATCCTTTTGGCACCACTTCCTGAATAGCTGGGACTACAGGCACACCATTACCATGCCTGGCTAATTTTTTTTTATATTTATTTATTTATAAAAGAAAACATAAAACCAGACTTTCTTGAACATAGCTACCTTTCAGTGGCTCTGATTAGAACATTTTTATTTTTATTTATTTTGTTGTTGTTACAGTTTGGCCAAGGCTGTGTTTGAACCCGCCACCCTCCGTATATGGGGCCAGTGCCCTACTCACTGAGCCACGGCGCCAATATTTTTATTTTTAGTAGAGACAAGATCTCATTATGTTACCCAGGCTGATCATAAACTCCTGGCCTCAAGTGATTCTTCTCCCTTGGCCTTGTGTTGGGGTTACAGGCATGAGCTACACGCCTGCTTATCTTCTTTCTTATATAAGGGGTAGCATACTATTTATACTTTGTACTTTGCTATTTTCACTTACTATATCCTAGAAATCATTTCATAGCAGTTGTGGAGCTCATCCTCATTCTTTTTTATGTGTACATAATACTCTCTTGTATGATGTACTGTTGTATTCAAATACAGCAGAATCTCTGTGAGTGACCCCCCAAGGGACCAGAACAAATTGATCAACATATGGAGGTGGTCAACATAAGGAACTAGGCCACTGTATGTCCATGTGGTATGTGTCTGGTCTATGAAAATTAGGTCAACTTAAGGAAATAGTCGATATAGGGAGGTGATTAACTATCATTGTACTATTACAAATAACGTAGGGTTGAATAATGTGTGTTTGTCATTTCTTATTTGTAGGTAAATAGCTAGAAGTAAGATAGTTGGATCAAAAATAAAATATTTATTTTATTTTATTCTCTCCCCTCTTTTTTTAATGCAAAAGGCAATACACAGACTGTTTTACATCTTGTTTTTGTCAACTACTAGTGGTTTTAGAGATTTTCACATTTCAGTGCATAGAGAACCTCTTCCTCTTTTCTTTTTTTTTTTTT
>NW_003852406.1:27001621-27006122 GCF_000181295.1 Otolemur garnettii
TTTTTTGAGACAGAGCCTCAAGCTATCCCCCTGGGTAGAGTGCCATGGCATCACAGCTCACAGCAACCTCCAACTCCTGGGCTCAAGCGAGTCTCCTGCTCAGCCTCCCAAGTAGCTGGGACTACAGGCGCCCGCAACAACACCCAGCCATTTTTTGGTTGCAGCCATCATTGTTGTTTGGCGGGCCCGGGCTGGAGATTCGAACCTGCTACCTTAGGTGTATGTGGCTGGTGCCTTAGCCGCTTGAGCCACAGGCGCCGAGCCGAAATTCCTTTTTTTAAAAGCAAACTTTTCATTGAAGTGTAACATAAGGGAGTGCACAAATTGTAACTGCATGCTCAAGAATTTTCACAAAGTCCACACATCTGTGTAACCAGCACCCAGGTCAGGAGCAGACTATTACCAGCACCCCAGGCCCCTTAGTCACTATGCCCTCAAGGGTAATACTGTCTTTACTTTGAACAAAATAGATTAGTTTTGCCTGTTTTAAAACTTTAGGTATATCTCTGCTCACCTTTCAAATGTTTCATTGCTAGCATGTGCTCGTGGACCATCTTCTGATTTTTTTTTTTTTTTTTTTGAGACATAGTTTCACTTTGGTAGAGTACTCTGGTGTCAGAGCTCAGGGCAACCTCCACCTCCTGGACTTAGGCGATTCTCTTGCCTCAGCCTCCCAAGTAGCTGGGACTACAGGTGCCTGCCACAATGCCCGGCTATTTTTTGTCAGAGCTGGGTTCGAACCCGCCACCCTTGGTATATGGGGCCAGCACCCTACTCACTGTGCCATAGGTGCCACCCTTTTTTGTTGTTGTTTTGTCTTGTTTTTTGGAGACAGAGTCTTTGTCACTCTTAGTAGAGTGCTATGGTGCCATAGCTCACAGCAACCTCAAACTCAGGCTCAAGTGATTCTCTTGCCTCAGCTTCCTGAATAGTAGGACTACAGGCCCCTGACACAATGCCTGGCTATTCTTTTTAGAGACAGGGTCTTGCTCTTGCTCAGGCTGGTCTCAAACTCCTGAACTAAGTCAGTCCACCTGCCTCAGCCTCCCAGTGTGCTAGGATTACAGGCGTGAGCTAATGCACCCAGCCCCTTTTGTTTTGATTCTGTGTATGTCCATCAAAGTTACTGTTTTTACAAAATGATTGCTCAGTGACTTCCTTGGCCTTAACTCATCAATGATTATTTAAGGTATATCTCAGCCTCCTGCTGAATTCTCTGCATATATAGCATGTCCATAAAGTTCGTGTGCAATTTCCTGTGTTAAATTCTTTTAAGTTGCACATGAACTTTATGTCTACCCCGTATAATAGCGAATTTGTGCATTCCAAATGCCTACATGACAGCCCTGTCTGGGCATCTCCCAGCGCCTGGTGCAGGTGCTTGTCTTCCCAGAGCCCGTCACAGGAGCTCATGATGGGCTCTGTCATCTACTTGGGGCATGAGGCCCCCCCCAAACTTAACTCCTAGGGGTCTCAACGATCACAGCCTACCCACCTCACCTCTCTAGCCTGTGCTGCCTCCACATATGCACTCACTGCCTTGGCCACAGCACCTTGCCTTCCCCTACTTCAGAGTGTAAAGCTCCTCCTGTGTGAAGGTCCAAGCCCAGGGTGCCATCCTGCCCAGGAATTCCTCTTCCTTCTTCAGGTTGTCACTGACTGCTTACATTTAATTGCCCTGACTCTGCAGACTGGGTTATATCCCCTTCACATAGACAATATGTGGTTTCATGGTGGCTTTACTTGTCTTTTGTATGATTTTCTACAGAGGTTTTTGGCTGTCTCATTGGGAGAGCAGGGAGCACGTCTCTCTCCTGGCACTCATCACATAATAAATCCTAATTTTTTATTATTTTTTTTTTTTTTTTGAGACAGAGTCTCAAGCTGTTGCCCTGGGTAGAATGCCCTGGCGTCATAGTTCACAGCAACTTCTAACTCTTGGGTTCAAGTGATTCTCTTGCCTTAGCCTCCCGAGTAGCTGGGACTACAGGCACCGGCCACAATGCCTGGCTATTTTTAGAGGCAGAGTGTGGCTGTAGCTCAGGCTGGTCTCCAACTCTTGAGCTCAGGCAGTCTATCAGCCTCAGCCTCCCAGAGTGCTAGGATTACACGCATGAGCCACCTTGCCTGGCCTTAATAAATCCTAATAATTGAGCAAATGACTGAGGGCAAAAGGCCAGAGGGAAGGGAGTCCAGCCTGTGACAAGCCTGGGGCTCAGCCTGTGTCCAGGGTCAAGGAATAGAATTTCCTCTATTGGGTCTTTTCTGTCACTTGCCCTTCCCAGCATGGAATCCCCTCCCAGGATCCTTTCCTACCCTGGTGTTATTTTTGGGGTTTTCTGAAGATGTACTTTGTGCCTTGAGGCAAAGGATGAAAGTACCTAGAATAATATAGCGGGTAGCAGGGTGGATCTAGGAGATGGGGAGCTGCCTCCATGGGGTGTATCTCACTATGGGTGTATGGAGCCTTCCCCAGGGAGCCCAAAGGGTATAAAGAGGGACTGGTTTAGGTGGAGCCTCAATCCTCATCCTTCTCTGGCTTTTCTTTCCTCTCAGGGCAGGAGAAAGAGGCGTGGACAGGCTGCTGGGCCAGCTGGTGCCATAATGGCAGGTGAGGAGAGGGGTGGGCCATGTGAGTAGGAAATGGCAGTGAGTGTAGGGTGTGCCTCCCTGGTCTTTTTGTTTGTTTTTTTGCTTTTTTGTTTTTTTGAGACAGAGCCTCAAGCTATCCCCCTGGGTAGAGTGCCATGGCATCACAGCTCACAGCAACCTCCAACTCCTGGGCTCAAGCGAATCTCCTGCCTCAGCCTCCCAAGTAGCTGGGACTACAGGCGCCCGCCACAACGCCTGGCCATTTTTTGGTTGCAGCCATCATTGTTGTTTGGCGGGCCCGGGCTGGGGATTCGAACCCGCCACCTTAGGTGTATGTGGCTTGCGCCTTAGCCGCAGGCGCCGAGCCATCCTCCCTGGTCTTTAGAGGTTGGGTTCTTTCTGTCCCAATGTTCAGGTTCTCCTCTCCCCAGGCCTGTGGTCTGAGAAGCTCAGCATGACCCTGTCTAGCGAACTTCTTGACATCCTCTAGTAGGGATGGCTGGTGAGGATAGAATAGCAAATTGGCCAGTGGCCACAGGGACTGAGGAGGTAGTCCAGCCAGAATAAAAACGGGCATATTGGGGACGGCACCTGTGGCTCAAAGGAGTAGGGCACTGGCCCCATATACTGGAGGTGGCAGGTTCCGGGCCCGGGCAAAAAGAAACTGCAAAAAGAAAAAAAAAAAATGGGCATGTTGGATTCACGGGGAGAAAAACATTTGAGGTGATGCCATGCCATGTGCCTCACCCACAGAGAAAGTGAACAACTTCCCACCATTGCCGAAATTCATCCCGCTGAAGCCATGTTTCTACCAAGACTTCGAAGCAGACATCCCTCCCCAGCATCGCAGCATGACCAAGCGCCTCTACTACCTCTGGATGTGTGAGTGCTGTGGGAATGGGGGTGAAATAGGGTAGGTGGAGGCAGGAGGAGGACTGGTGGGGATGCTGGGCAGTGGAGTGGGTGCCGCAGGCCCAGCTGTCCTTCTGCTCTTCCCTTTACGTCCGTGTGAGCCAGTGAATCTTTCCCCACTAGGCTCCCAGCAAGCTTTTTCTTTTTTTTTTTCTTTCCAGCAAGCTCTTTCTATGGGCCAAGTTCCCAGCTAAGCCTCAGTTTCCCTAGACTCCAGCCCTCAATCTAGGCCTCTCTTCCCTTCTCTCCCCTCTCCATTTCCCATTCACAGAGCATCTGTTGGGGACCCTTTGTGCAGTGTGATTCCTCTGTTCTCACCCCCCTTTTCCTACTGGAGCACTTCTCCAAGGAACCTCTGGCAACTGTCAGAACCTCAGGATTCTTGATTTGGAAAGGAGTCCTTCCCTCAAAAAACCTCTTTTTCTTTTTTACTTTCTCTGGAAGATTGCTCGAAGAGAAGAGCATTCATCTGGGAGTTAGGTGGTATGGGATGAGTTTATTTGGTTGCTGCTTTTGGAGCAGCAAATGCCTCATTCCCAGGAAATAGTATTGGCTCATGACAGCTGTGGTTCCCTGTGGCTCTGCATCACAGGGCCTGCACTTCTTTTTTTTTTTTTTTTTGAGACAGAGTCTCATTTGGTCACCCTTGGTTGAGTGCCGTGGTATCTTAGCTCATAGCAACCTCAAACTCGTGGGTTCAAACCAACCTGGGACTACAGGTGCCTGCCTCAAGCCTGGCTTTTTTTTTTTTTTTTTTTAAAGAGTCAGAGTTTCATTTTATTGCCCTCGGTAGAGTGCTGTGGCATCACACATCTCACAGCAGCCTCCAACTCCTGGGCTTAGGTGATTTCTCTTGCCTCAGCCTCCCAAGTAGCTGGGACTACAGGTGCCCACCGCAATGCTCGGCTATTTTTTGTTGCAATTTGATGGGGCCGGGTTTGAGCCCACCACCCTCGGTATATGGGGCCGGTGCCCTACTCCCTGAGCCACAGGCACC
>NW_003852406.1:27006163-27018137 GCF_000181295.1 Otolemur garnettii
CAGAGTTTCACTTTGTCACCTCAGTACCGTGCTGTGATGTCGCAGCTCACAGCAACCTCAAACTCTTGGGCTCAAGCGATTCTCTTGCCTCAGCCTCCAGAGTATCTGGGACTACAGGCACCCATCACAACACCCGGCTATTTTTAGAGATGAGAGTCTCGCTTTGACTCAGACTGGTCTCAAACCTATGAGCTCAGGCAGTCCACCTGCCTCGTCCTCCCAGAGTGCTAGGATTACAGGTGTGCCACCCTGCCCAGCCTGGGCCTGCACTTCTAAGATGCTAGTGTTCTAATGTTGTAAGGTTTTGAGGTCGAGAGTTTAAATGCCCCCTTTTTTGTAGTCTATGGCAGCTTGGTGGGAAAGGTGTTCATTTTGGAGGGATGGGATGTGGCCTTGCTGAGGCTAGGCAGAAAGTACCTCTCAGGCATGTGAGAGGAGGACAGGCCAGCTCCCCTGTGCTGGGAAGAAGCCCTGGAACCTGAGACATTGGCAATGTGATCTCAGTTAGGGTCTGCCATGTGTGATGTTGCCTTGAGTCAGGCCTGCACTTAGCTGCTTGTCTGGGCTGTGGCTGTGTGTACCCGGAAGGTGGTAAAGCAGGTGTTTCATGGCATGATAGGAAGAAGAGAAGAGCAAACAGACTCAATTTCAAGTTCTGGCTTGGCCTTTGGATGGAGAAGGGATCTCTCATCATACAGTCTGAGAGAGGGTGATGGGCCAGTAGGTAGTAAGGGGTAGGGTATAGATAGGTCTATAGATGTTGGGAAGGTTACTTCTGATGGCTTCTATTTTTTTCCATTACATATGTGTTAGGAGTGGGGGTGGAAGCTTTGGGGAGGGTGGGCTCAGAATGAGAGCATGTTTATGCACAGAGGGTGAGGACTGTCTCTAAAGAGACCTGGCCCTGAGATTTCTGGGCCATGCACAGGGCCCTTTGGAGGTTGGCTGCCATGAATTTATAGTCCTTCCAGGCTCCTTTTTGTCTTAATAACATCTAGCTCGTGTACAGATGGGAGTTATCTTTACTGAGGGTGAGTGCGACCAGAAGACAGAGTAGGGAAGGGACTAACAAATTGAGTGTATGAGTTATGGAATCTAAGCTGGACAAGGAGAGGAATGAAGACAGACAGAAGCTGATGGCTGGAAAAGTGTGCCGAGTCAGTGGGTGTCCATTCCAGATAGGTAGTGGAAAAATTTCAGCATGAGCACTAGAACAAGGGGGCTGGAGATAGGTGGGACTGGGGAGAGAATGTCAGGTTAGTGCCTTTTCTATGTAAAGAACAAATAAAATCAGTGATAACACCTTAAGACATTTTGAGGCAGTGAACAGAGATGGAGGAAATATAGGTATTTCTTTTGTGCACAAAAAGAAATGCCCACCCTTATCATGAGGGGCCCTGAGATGGGTGTACGTGCACAGGTGACAGGGTTGCCAGGCCAGGCCAGACTTGGGGAGGACTCTGCCTGACCCTGTGCTCTAGGCATTCCGCTCCTGGGAAGATTTCATCTGGAAGCTGGATTTAAGATCTATAAATATCTCCCTAAGTCCTCACTAGGTTCCCGCCAGTTGCTTTACTCCCAAGAAGTGTGTATAAAACCTCGAGATGCTTATGGGTTCTACTCAGAAGACAGGATCACAGATGCTGGCTGTTTGAGGCCAAGATTGAACTGGCCTTCTTTTGTTTGTTCAGCAGTCTTTGTAGACTCAGCCTTGTGTTCAAAGAAGGGAGTGCCCTGATATCAAGAGACCTGGGTGTGTGTTAGTGCCAGCACCAGTTTTCTTATCTGTAAAATGAGTCTTTGAAGTCCCTGCCAGCTGTGTCTCAGTGAAACTGTGATTCCTAGATGCAGCTAGATAATGTGGGGACATAGGAAGGGGAGCCTGAGTCCCACTCTTGGGAAATTTCCAGTGTGGTTGATGGCCTGGGATTTGGTATTTGGGACAGCAGCCCAGGTCTATGCAAAGTCAGAGGGATGGGAGATGGTAAGGTTGTAATATTGAAGGAAGGCTTCTTGAAGCAGATGATGTAGTTGTCTAAGAAATAGATTAAATAAAGACAGATCCCAGACACCCATACCTGCCCCATTTAAATGAAGGGTAGATGTTCTAAGGGCTTGAAGAGTCTTGCTGTGTTGCTCAGGTTGGAGTGCAGTGGCTGTACATGGGGGATCATAGTGTACTACGTCTCCAACTCCTGCCTGGCATCAAGCGATCCTCCTGCCCTCAAGTGATCATCCTGCCTCAGTTTTCCAAAGTGCCAGGATTATAGGCATGAGCTACTGTACCCTGCCTGAGGCCGTTTTTTTTTCTTTTTTTTTTGAGACAGAGTCTCACTATGTCACCCTTGGTAGAGTGCTATGGAGTCACAGCTCAGAGCAACCTCAGACTCTTGGGCTTAAGCAATTCTCTTAAGCCATTCTCTTGCCTCAGCCTCCCAAGTAGCTGGGACTACTGGCAACCGCTACAATACCGGCGACCACTACAATACTGGGTTTGTTATTGTTGTCATTGTTGTTTAGCAGGCCCTGGCCGGGTTCGAACCCACCAGCCCCAGTGCATGTGGCTGGCACCCTAACCATTGAGCTATGGGAGCTAAGCTGCTGAGACCATTTTTTTTTTTTTTTGAGACAGAGCCTCAGGCTGTCCCCCTGGGTAGAGTTCTATGGCATCACAGCTCACAGCAATCTCCAACTCCTGGGATCAAGCGAGTCTCCTGCTTCTGCCTTCCAAGTAGCTGGGACAACAGGCACCCACCACAATGCCCGGCTATTTTTTGGTTGCAGCCATCATTGTTGTTTGGTGGGCCTGGGCTGGATTCAAACCCACCACCTTAGGTGTATGTGGCTGGCGCCTTAGCTACTTGAGCCACAGGTGCCGAGCTGAGACCATTTTTATAAGAAAAGCATTCTACCACCCTGAGGCTTTGGGGCCCTAAAAGAGGGCTTGCTGGGCAGAAGCTCTGCTGCTCTTAAGACTCTTTGCTTTCCAGATTTCTCAGATCCTTAGGAGGGGGATCTGGGTGGGGGTTGGTTAGAGCTCCCAGCTCTCTTTTCTTACAGCCTGTACTTCTTCTGTGTGTGTTGTATGTGTCTCTGTCTATGTATTCACCAATATGTATTGTGGGTCTTCTGTATGTGTGTGGATCTGTAAATGTGGCTTGCATTTGTGTATGTATATCTGTGTTTTCATCTCTCTGTGATTGTGGGTCTGTGATGAGTTATGAATGTGTGTGTTCATGTCTGGGTGCCCATGTACCTCTGTGTGGGCTCGGGGGTCTTTCTCTGTGTGTATGTGCTCCTGGGCCTGCAGTGAACAGCGTCACGCTGGCCGTGAACCTGGTGGGCTGTCTCGCGTGGCTGATCGGAGGCGGGGGAGCTACCAACTTTGGCCTCGCCTTTCTCTGGCTCATCCTGTTCACACCCTGCTCCTACGTCTGCTGGTTTCGGCCCATTTACAAGGCCTTCAAGTAAGTGGTTGGCACTCACCCCAGTTCCTAACCATGTCTTTTTGCCCTTCTCCTCTCTCTCTCTTCTACATGCTTACTCACTTTTTTTTCCCATCCCCCAAACTCACTTTCCTTTGTTCACTGTTGGCTCAGACTACCAGATGGGGCATGGGTTTCCTGGGGGCTCCAGGTCTGAGAATGCTGAGAGTTAGAACCTTCCATTCAGTTCCTTGCCTCCTCATTCTACCCTTGGGTGGGAGCAACACAGAGAGAATAGGTCTGTTTTTGTCTTCTCCCATCACCTTCCCCAGGAAGCTGTATGTTGACCACATGTCTTGGTGGAGCTGCCCATTCTTGTACTAATGGGGCTAGCTGACTTGGTGCCAAGAAGATCTATCTATCCATGTGCCAATGAGGTCATCCAACTCTGTGCCAAAGGGACACCCAGCCATGTATCAGTGGGACTAGCTGTCTTGGTGCCAGTGGGTGTCCACCTAGTGCCAAATGAGGTTTCAATCTTTGTGCCAATTATTCATCCATGTACCAACAAGGCTATCAGTCTTGGTGCCTGTTGAATATCCATCTCAATGCAAATGGGACCTTAAACCTCTTTGCCATTTGGGCCACCCAGCTAAGTGTCAGTTAGGTCCTATTTTGGTGCCAATAGGGTGTCTAGTCTAGTGGCAATGGGATTCCATCTCTGAACCCATGGGGCCATCCATCTATGTATCAGTGATACTAATTGTCTTGATGCCAGTGTGGCTGTCCATCCCCTCAACAATGGGACTATTATTCCTGCCACAATGGAGCCATCTATTTGTATGCAAGTAGGCTCATCATGTCCAGTGGGTGGTCCAGTTATGAGGAGATCCCTCCCTATGTAATGTTGCACACACAAGCCTAACATGTGGAACCTTGCAAAGATCTATAGATAAATACTGTCCCATTCTGGCCTCTCAAGGCCTTTAAGGGTCTTCTATCCATTCTTCATTTACTTAAACTTGGAAGGGCTTGGGGGCTTTGAAGGCAAGGAGACCCTAGCAATCTGCCCTGGTGATGGGAGCCATCTCCTCTGCTTCAGGACTGACAGCTCGTTCAGCTTCATGGCATTCTTCTTCACCTTCATGGCCCAGATGGTCATCAGCATCATCCAGGCCGTGGGCATCCCAGGCTGGGGCGTCTGGTAAGAGGCAGGAGTCTGGCTTATGGCTGGCAGGGGTGGTAACTTGGGTGTGTCTTGTGCTTACCTCCATGTGTTAAGCTTCCTAGGCTGTGGGGCACAGCATGACTGGTCATTGGAAGAGTAAGAGGATTCAGCATAGTGTAGCAGCACAGCTCTTGCATTAGAGGGGAAGGAGAACCCGTCAGTTGTTTCTAGGGGATTAAGGGGTATCAAGCGTTGTTGGTAAAACCAGGAGATGGAAGCCTTGCATCTGAGGAGCATATCTGAGCGACTGACACAGGCCATTTGGGGTTGGTAAGATGGTCCCTCTGAATCCAGTGGTATGGTTCCTCCCTGTGGCAATAAGATAGTCCCTTGCTCCAGCGGGGTGGCTCCTGGGGCACCCCTCTTCCTGCCCACAGCCCCACAGCTGGCCTCTTCCTACAGCGGCTGGATCGCCACCATCTCCTTCTTCAGTACGAACATTGGCTCAGCAGTGGTGATGCTCATTCCCACCGTCATGTTCACGGTTATGGCTGTCTTTTCCTTCATTGCCCTCAGCATGGTATGTGGTCCCCTCAAGGGTGAGAGGGTGGCTTTGGGAGGTGGCTATGATCCGAAACAACTCCTCCTCCAAGTTATAAGAGCATCCAGAGGTCTTTCTTCCAAGGGTCTCACTCTGGAATTGCCTGCTGGACTTTCCTACACAGACCTGGTGGAGAGGGAAGACTATTTTTTTCACAAATGATCCTATCTAGTTCCTAGATGGGCTGCCTCTTCCCTTCGATTAATTCTTCTTTGTGCTCCTCTTCCTACAGGTTCATAAATTTTACCGGGGCAGTGGAGGCAGTTTCAGCAAAGCTCAGGAGGAATGGACCACGGGGGCATGGAAGAACCCGCATGTGCAGCAAGCAGCCCAGAATGCAGCCATGGGGGCGGCCCAGGGAGCCATGAATCAACCTCAGACTCAGTATTCCGCCACCCCCAACTACACGTACTCCAACGAGATGTGAACCAGCCATGCCTATCAGGAGGCACGGCTGGGGCCACTGGGACAGGGGGCTCGAGCCACATCATCTGTTGTGGTGACCAAGCAGGGTTCCCCCTTCCCTTTTCTCCTCCCCAACTTTGTACAAAGAATCAGAGTTATATATGTATATATGTATATGTCTGTCCCCTGCTCCCCACCTGTTGGATTCTGCTCTTGGCACTCCAAGAGCTGTGGGCTGTACATGGAGCTGTCCTGTGCAGTAGTTACTGTCTGTGTCCCCTTGTGAAATAGTGTGCAGTTGAGGTCTCTTGTTGTGGTGCTAGATATATGTTTAGAACTAAACCCGTCCCCCACCCGCCCCTTCTGACCCTGGCCCAGGGACCTCATGGGGTAGGGGGAGGCATAGCAGAAAGTCTGGCCCCTTCCAGGGTCATGAGCTGATACTGTTTCCATTTTTGGTCTTCCTGGGAAGCAATAGTATTTAGCATTCCTGGTGGTGGGTGGAAGAGTGAGGACAGGCCGGGGATCTTCCCATGTTCCTTCTGATCCAGCCAAGTCTCCCCTCCCTTATCCTCTGCCTTCCTCATCTCTTTCCTGCTGTCAGAGTCCCTGTGCTATCTTCCCTTGCCCAGGGTCTTTCTCTTTCCCATGTGGCTTTTGTTTTCCCTAAGGCTGATTATCCCAGCTGTGTCTGCTTCTGAGACTGAGCCTGGATTCCTCAATCTGATCTAATTCCCAGATCCAGGGAGCTGACAGTGGAGCTGAGCCTTAGTACTAATGTGGGAAGGGAACATAGCTAGAGATGCAGAGCCCTCCTGGGTCTTTGACTCCCAGGGAATGGAAACGCAGGGTTGGTCTTCTTGGCTCTGCGAGGTTGGCCTGCGGAGGCAAGATCTTCTCTCTCCTGCCTTCCCCTTCTCCCCAGAGACCCCTGGAGCCCTCTGCCTCCTCCCCATACCCCAGCTGCTATGGCTCAATTCCCTTTCCTTGACCCCACCATGTGCCAGGTGTCATCTGCCCTTGTAGATGGCAGATTCCACGTCCTTCCCTGAGGTACTAGGTCATGTCAGGCAGTTGTCCTGTGTGCCGGAACAAAGTGCATTTGGGTAATTATTAGTCCTCAGGGGAGGTATGATTGCCCTCAGCCCCTTGGGGCATCTAGGTTTCTCCAAGTGATCAATCATTTTATTCCTGGGAGCAGCAGCAGCAGCAATATTTCTGTTTGGATATAGTAAAGGGACAGGGCTCAGAGCACTAAGCCTGGAGGGGAGGTCAGAGGAGGAGGGCCCCTGTGGGAGGGAAGCATGCCTCTTCCACTTTACCTGCTGTCGTTCACAGGGCACTTCTGGGCATTTGAACTCAGTGCCCAGGAAGAAGCACAGGCCCAGTCTAAGCTGTAAGCACAATGGCCTAAAAAGGATTTCAGCTTAGGTGGGGTGGGAAGGGATGCTCTCTGGATTTATTTATTTTTTTCTCTCCAAATCAGGAAGACTCCCTGACCTTATCAGAATCTCCTTCCCTTTTCAGGAAAGTTATTTCAGGATCAGGGGCTGTTCTGTTCCAAGCAGTGTGAGAGCATTGCTGGTGGAGGTTCCAGTCCCATCTGAGGCCTGGCAGGGAGTGGGTTCTCACTCAAGGAACAGGACTGCCCATTTCCCACCTTCCCTTCTCCCAACAGAGGCTGTAGAAGGAATAGCTGGGCTATTTAGACAACCCCCCCAAATCTCAGTTGGCTACTCTGGGTTGACTCCGGCTTGGAACCCAACACCTGGGCTTCCAGGTACTGAGTTTTGAGCTCTAGGTACTTTGTTCCTTTCCCTGCAAGGGGAGCCAGGGGCCTTTCTTCCTAAGGGTCTCTTAGGCTTGGGTCACAAAGTATAATTGCCTCTCTGCACTCCCATTTTCTCTCTGGAAAGCAGTTGTCACAGTCCCTGGCACTGGAAAAGAGACCTTAGGTCTAGGCCTTTCCTCCCCTTTCTTCTTCCCCACCCCAGACTTCTGGCTTCCTTTCCCTTAGTCTCTCTGGTAGCTCCACAGGCCTATGGTCCAGCCTAGCATCTGTGACCCACTGGGTATCACCTCTAATTGATTTCCTGTGCTAGCTGCCTCTCCTCTTTCCTGGCTCAGACCTATTTGGTCATACCCTGACTCTACCCTCAGGAAAGCCTGTTACATGTATATGGCCCAGTTTGTTCAAACCTTGGGATGCTGCATCTCCAGGCATCTATGCACTTTCCCAGGGAGAGAGTCAGTGTGAGACGTGGAGACTGGGTACAGATTCATCTCTTCTGAATGGTCTGGCTTGGGGTAGGTCCAGGAGGGTCCAGGTCAGTTCCGGGGTTTCTCAGGTCTGGTGCCAGCCAGTGACCTGCTTTGGCATTCTCCTGGTGCCCACTGTTCCTCCTCATTTCTGGGAGACGGACCATCCCCCAGCTGGCAGTTGACCTGCCTGAGCCAATGTGTCTGTCTGTGGTAACTGAATGAACCATAATAAAGGGAACATTTGCCCTGTGTGTTCTGTGTCATGTGTCTTCATGTGAGTCTCCATGGAGCTCACCCTGGGCAAGGGGATGATAGTAGGGGAGATGGGTGGGTCTGTAGCCTGTCATTCCCTGGGGCCTAAATCCATGCAACTAACTCTGTGTGGCTCTTTTTCTAGAGCAGCCTGCAGCAGGCATTGAAATTGCCACCTGGGCCTTAGGAGGAGGAAGGTCCAAGAGATGGCTGTAGAAGGACTAGTTGGATCAGCTCCCAAGAGGGGGGAGGGATGGTTTGGTCCTGCAGCAAGGGCTAGAGGGTAGAGCAGGGAGTCCCCACCCCAGTTCTGACAGTGGAGCAGCTTCAGTGAACACAAAGGCTACTGGGGGCCTGAAATACCAGGGAAGGAAGAAGGGAAGGGAATATACCCTTGTCCCTTCCACCGCTCTCTCTTTGCCAATGCTGTGCCCTCCAACTGGAATGTTCTAAGATCTAGCTAAATTACTGGCTCACCTCACGACTCACTCAAATGAGACTACTTTGAGAGGGCCTCCTGCCCGGAGTAGTTGCTTAGTGCCCTCTGCTTCCTCATGGTGGACCTTATCCTGTGATTTTCTGTGTCCCAGCTTGTCTCAAAAGCAGGGACAAGTCTGATTTGTCTCTGTATCCTATGCATCTGAAACAGAAGAGGTAAATATTAAATCTTCGGAGCAAAGAGAAGTATGTGTGTGACGGGCCAGGCCCTCCTGGCAGAATCCCAGAAATACAAGGTTTCTCCGGAATTTGCCCTTCTGGTCCCCCAACCCCGGCTCAGTGGACTACAGCTCCCAGGAGGCAAGACAGATGTACTACAACTCCCAGAAGGCCGCGCGATCACGCAGCCTTTCAGGTGCCTCGTGAGGCTGCGCGCCAGTCAGACTCGACAGGAGGGGCTAGCGAGATACCGCGATATTTGGAGGATTCCCGGGATGCGCCTGTCCTTGGTGAGCCACTGGAGGGGATTCGGATGCTGAGTCCTCGCGGCAGGGCGGCCGGGAGGGACCTGTTCCTGCGACCGTGGGTCCGCGGCTGTGTTAGCGGGTGCCATCCCTTTTCTGTCTGTGCCCGCGAAGCTCTGCTCGCAGCTGTGTGTGTGCAATCTATGGGACCTCATTTTCCTACCTATGCGGGTGAAGCCACCCGGAGCATAAGGGACTCCCGAGCCTGAGTAGAGGATTTGCGTCTGTGCCCGCTCATGCCGACTTTGTACTGCTCTGAGACTCTTTGTGCAGTGCCATACGATCTAGTTTAAAAGGTGTCCCTGTCAGCTCCTCACACGTACCACTAGCTTTAAAAAAAAAAGTAATGAATCCGCTTCCAAAAAGGATTAGGGGCTGCTCAAAGTACAAACTATTTCAATAGAAAAAGGAGAACCATAGGATATTGGAATTAACACTAGACCCTCCTAAAAGGGCTGCATGGCATTTAAAAATTAGAATGAGGCCACGTTTTGTCAGAAAAGATCTTCCTGCTGTTTTTTGCAGTAGTTGGAAGCAGGTGCTAGATAATGGGCTGGAGAGTCTCTAGTTAGGCAAGTTGTAGGTATCTTTGAGCAGGGTTGGAATTTCCACATCTCTCCTAGTGTCTGGGAGGTAGCAATACTAAGCCAGTAGCCAGTACATATATCTCTGGTAGCGTGTGTGTGTGTGTGTGTGTGTGTGTGTAGTGTAATATGTTGTCCCTCAGTATCCCCAGGGGATTGGTTTCAGGACCCCCACATATCAAAATCTATAGATGTCTAAGTTCCTTATATAAAAATAACAATATTTGCATATAACCTAAGCACGTCCTTCCGTATGCTTTAAATCATCTCTGGAGTATTCATAATACTTCAACCAATGTAAATGTGATGTAAATACTTACATTGTTTTTTTTTTTTTTTGTTTGTTTGTTTGTTTTGAGACAGAGCCTCAAGCTGTCCTCCTGGGTAAAGTGCTGTGGCATCAGAGCTCACAGCAACTTCCAACTCCTGGGCTCAAGCAAGTCTTTTGCCTCAGCCTCCCAAGTAGCTGGGACCACAGGCACCCGCCACAACGCCCAGCTGTTTTTTTGCTTGCAGCTGTCGTTGTTTGGCAGGCCCCAGCTGGATTTGAACTCGCCACCTTGGGTGTACATGGCTGGTGCCTTAGCCACTTGAGCCACAGGCGCTGAGCCCTTACATTGTTTTTATTTATATTTTTATTTATTATTATTATTTTGAGATAAAGTCTCAAGCTGTCACCCTGGGTAAAGTGCCATGGCATCATAGCTCACAGCAACCTCCAACTCTTGGACTTAAGCAGTCCTCTTGTCTCATTTTTTTCTAATCTTAGTAGAAATGGGGTCTCACTTTTGCTCAGTTTGGTCTTGAACTTATGAGCTCAAGCTATCCACCTACCTCAGCCTCCCAGGGTGCTAAGATTACAGGCATGCGCCCCTGTTACTTCGCCCAGCCTATTTATGTTTTTTTTTTTTTTTTGAGACGGAGCTGTCCCCCTGGGTAGAGTGCCATGGCATCACACTCACAGCAACCTCCAACTCCTGGGCTCAAGCGAGTCTCCTGCCTCAGCCTCCCAAGTAGCTGGGACTACAGGCACCCGCCACAACGCCCGGCCATTTTTTGGTTGCAGCCATCATTGTTGTTTGGCGGGCCCAGGCTGGGGATTCGAACCTGCCACCTTAGGTGTATGTGGCTGGCGCCTTAGCCGCTTGAGCCACAGGCGCCGAGCCTTATGTTTTTATTATTATAATACTTTTATTCAAATAAAGTAGACTGACCATAGTTGACCACTTCCCTACATTGATCACCTCCTTAAGTTGACCTAATTTTCATAGACTGGACATGCACCGCAGGTATGTATCAGTACAGTAGACCTAGTTCCTTATGTTGACCAGTTTGTTACAGTCCCTTAGGTGGTCAACTTACAGAAGTTCTATTGTATTTTCTTTCTTTCTTTTTTTTGCAGTTTTTGGCCAGGGCTAGGTTTGAACCTGTCACCTCCGGCATATGGGGCCGGATCCCTACTCCTTTGAGCCACAAGCACTGCTCAGTTCTATTGTATTTTCAATTTATGGATGTTGCCTTCATAGATAAGGAAGGCTGAGTATGCATCTTACATGTGGCCCTGGGAGGGTGCCTTATTGGGATTCCAGGAGCAGTGGTGTCAAGCATGCCTGCCTCTAGTCTGAGTGATGAGTAGTTTGTTAGGATCCCAAGGCCTTGAACTCTCCGTGAAGGGTTCCTAGCTTCTCCTAGGATCAGGGGAAAAGGGTCCCTGTGTTAAGGGACTCCTTTTAATTTGTCTTGGGTTTTGGTGCTGTTGACACTCTGGGGAGTTACAAGTTGTTCATTATTTCTGGGACAAAGAGGAGAGTATGTTGACTGGTAAGAGAGATGGGACTAGAGCCAAAGCCTAGGCCAGCAGTGAGGGGCTTTGATGTTAGGCCAAAGGAGTCAGGCTCTAAATGGATCCTGGATCCCTACCCACCCCCTCACCTACTTCCCTTGTTTGCTTCTGCTTTGTCCTAGGCCCCAATCCCTCATCTTTTCTGTGTTAGGCTGAGCTTATACCCTGCTGGACATTGCTTTCCTTGTCCCTCCCCCCCCCCTTTTTTGTAGAGTGCTGTGGCATCAGTGCTCACAGCAACCTCAAATTCTTGGGCTCAAGTGATTCTCTTGTCTCAGCCTCCCTAGTATCTGGGATAACAGGCACCCACCACAAACCTGGCTGTTTTTGGAGAGGAGGGTCTCACTCTTACTCAGGCTCGTCTCAAATTCCGGAGCTTAAGCAATCCACCTGCCTCAGCCTCCCAGAGTGCTGGCATTACAGGCGGGAGCCACTTTGTTCCCTTCTTTAGCCCTAGTTCTATCCTGGCTCC
>NW_003852406.1:27019074-27033774 GCF_000181295.1 Otolemur garnettii
GGCCCAGGCTGGATTTGAACCCACCACCTTAGGTGTATGTGGCTGGCGCCTTAGCCACTTGAGCCACAGGCGCTGCCAATTTGTATGTATGTATTTATTTTTGAGACAGAGTCTCACTATGTCTTCCTCGGTGGCATCGTAGTGCACAAAAAACTCTGGGGCTTAAGCGATTCTTTTGCCTCAGTCTCCCAAGTAGCTGGGACTACAGGCGCCGGCCATGACACCCAGCTACTTTTGTTGTTGTTGTTGCAGTTGTTGTTTAGCTGGCCTGGCAGGTGTGAACCTGCCAACTTTGGTGTATGTGGCTGGCACCATAACCCCTATGCTCTGGTCACCAAGCTGGCCCTGTTTTTTTGAAGGATAGAAAAGCTACCATTTTTCTAGTTGTGGCTTACCTGCATGGCTAGTGCCAGGAGGATCCTGAGGCTCAGTATTCATAGCCTTTAGCCCTTTAACCTGCCTGCCTGCTCTCCGCTTCTCAAGAGTTCCAGTGAGTCCAGCAGAACCCTTGGAAGTAAGTTACTGTCTACAGCTACCCTGTGCAAATAGGTGGCTCTAACAGGATCTGCTTAGAGTAACAGACTTAATGATTTGAAACTTGATCCTCTTTGACAGCAAACAAAGGATGCCTTCCATTTGTCACTGTCCTTGGGATTCTCAGATTGACTGATTTGACCTTGTCTCCAAATGTTGGTTAAATGATCTAACTTCACTTCCTCAAGTGTCTCTCTCTCTCTCTCTTACACACACACACACACACACACACACACGTACATATATACCCACTGTCCTACATGAAGTTTGCCCAGGAGATTAAATAGTGTATCTTGGGCTATCTGTTGTAGGGAAGCAATGTGAATCCCTGCCCTAAGTTTTATTGCTTTTTTTTGTTTGTTTTGTTTTGTTTTTTGCAGTTTTTGGTCGGAGCGGGGTTTGAACCTGTCACCTCCAGCATATGGGGCTGGCACCCTACTCCTTTGAGCCACAGGTACCACCCAGTTTTATTGCTTTTTATAACCTATTCCCTATGAATGAGAGCAGCCTGATGTGGAAGAGGTTGAGGGACTGCAGGGATGAAATTCAGCTTCTGGTTTTGTAGAAATCTCTCTGTGCTATTACCAGTTAGCTGTGGTGGGACAGGGTCAGGGTTTGAGATCTGGCAGGTGGGTTTCCCTGGGGAACCAAGAATGTTGCTCCATCACCTACTGATGACTTATTCTGGGAAGAACCTAGGTCTAAGGCCCTCTAGACTTTTTCATTTGCTAACAGGACTCCTCAGTTCCTAGAGGTAGACTCAGTTCTCTAACTCCCACCAAGCATGGCTCTGGCTGGGGCCCTGAACTGGAACAGAGATTGAGATTGCTGCTAAATGGAATTTGGGAAATTTGGCTCTAGGAAACAAGCCTGCTATTGTGAAGGGTCTGGGCCTCTGGGATAAGGGGGCTAATAGAGTCAAACATGACCTTTAGCTCACGTGGGTATGTGCTTAAGTGTTGAAAGCAAACACTGGGCAGAGAAGCCCCCAGAGAGCGAAGGGGCCTATGAGTGAAAAGGAGGTCCCTGTGGGTGCCCAGCCATGGAGGTAGCCATTGGATGACTCACCAGCACTTCTTCCTTGGGGTCTGCCTGGGTTCTCACTCTCCCTGCTGATTCTGTCCTTTTCCTGTGCATTTTCTGGGACCTTCTGTCTTGTACAGAGAATCCCTTGCCGTTGTCTTTTGTGCATTGACTTAGAAAGTTTTTGCTAAAAGGAGCTTTAGAGATCAGTTGGCCCTACCTCTGTATTTTTCAGATGAAGAGACAGGTCCAGGGAAGGAACAATTTTGGACTGAGGTCACACACCAGGTCAGGAGCATAACCATGGACCAGGCTGGGCTTCTATCCCCTGCCCAACACTACCTCTGGTACAATTTACTATTCATTCTGCAGATGTTCAGGGCCACCTGACAATGGACTGGTGGTTGGCAGTTAGACCTGGTCACACATTCAGGGAGCTTGCTGGTTGGGGGATGCACAAATTGAGTGATCACCAGTGATCACCAAAAAGTACATCTCCAGATTGGGACCTATCTCAATTTTAGGCATGACTCCTGCCTGCTCAAACTCATCTACAGATCCCTTCAAGCCAGAGGCAGTGTCTTCTTCAGCTCCTTCCCCCAGTGCTCACTGTAATTGCACTGGGTGATTATTGCTGATGACATATGTCTTGCTGGTCCAGCCGACCGGAGAGCAGGTTTTGGTGTGTCCCTCAGCCTTGTTATCTTTTATTTTTTTTATTTTTTGAGTCTTACTATGTCACCCTTGTTAGAGTGCTGTGGCATCATAGTAACTCTTGGGCTTATGTGATTCTCTTACCTCTGCCTCCCAAGTTGCTACAGGTGCCTGCCACAACACCCAGCTATTTTTGTTGTAGTTGTCATTGTTGTTTAGCAGGCCTGGGCCAGGTTCAAACCTGCCAGCTCCAGTGTATGTGGCCAGCGCCCTAATCATCGGGCGCCAAGCCCCTCAGCCATATTATCATAAGTGCATACTTGTAGCAACATCTGAGAGCCAGAAAAAGAAACCAACCAGCTGGTCTCATGGGGTGGTCCATAGCCCTTTGTGTTTTTCTCTTCCTGGGCTTTTTTTTTTTTTTTTTTTTTGAGATACAGTCTCACTCTGTTGCCCTGGGTAGAGTGCCATGGTGACATTATAACTCAAAGCAAAGTCAAACTCCTGGGGTCAAGTAATCCTCCTGCCTCAGTAGGATTTCTATTTTTAGTATAGATGGTCTCTCTCTTGCTCAGACTGGTCTTGAACTGTCAGCTCAGGTGATCTGCCTGCCTTGGCTTCCCAGACTGCTAGTGCCACAGGCATGAGCCACTGCACCTGGCCTTTTCCTGAGCTTTGATTTATAGGTTGGTATCCAGTCAGATGAACAGGGATGGGGACAGGGACAGAAAGGCAAATCTCAGCTCCCCGGACCACCCAAACTCCCTTGTTTCCTAGGGTTCCGTCTCATGGGCATCTTTGGAACCCTTCCCCTTCTTCCACCTCCTTTGGTCAGCCAGCCTGCTCCACTGCAGAGCTCTTCTTGCTCCCCAGTCTCTCTACCAGCATGGGCTTCCTCCACACTGTCACTAGTGCCAGTACCAGCACCAGCGCCATCTTTCTAAAATTGGAACTCCTTTCTTCAGCCCTCCTTGCCATTGGCATTTTGGCATTGATCTGACTTTTAGCCTTACCTCCTGCCCTTTGCCCACCCCACGTCACCCTTCAGCCTCACTGCCAGGCCACTCCTGCCTCCCAGCCCTGCCAGTCTCCTATAGGACTTTTCCAACCTGGCAGGTAGGTTTCAACCAAGAATGTGGCTCCATTACCTACTGATGACTTGTTCTGGGAAGAAGCTTGCTGGTAGGCCCTCTAGACCTTATCATTTCCTACCAGGGCTCCTTCACAAGATTGCTCTGTCCCCCCAGGTTATGTCTTCTCTCTGCAAAACTTGCTTGTCCTTCAGGATTCTACCTGAATTTCATCATTTTTGTGACACAGTCTCACTTCCTAAGACAGTCACTCTGGGCAGCCACAGCACCCCTGTTGCAGCCCTTCCTCACAGCACTTGCCGCTCTGCATTGTGATTGGCCCGTATGGAGCAAAATTGTGTCCTCCAAGATGCTGGGACTGCTGATTGCCTCAGCAACCTCAGCATCTGACCTAGGGCCTAACAAAATTCTCAGCACATTCGGGTTAAATCATGAATGAAGGTAGTACTTCTTGTTCTGCTTTTAGATCCTAAATCCTGACAGGCTCCTGAAGATCAGAGCCACTGGACTCTACATGGAACCAAAGACCTCATGTTCAACTGATGCACTGTTGATGGAGAGAAAATTTCATATTCTTGTGGGTGTCACTGGGAGTGTCGCAGCTCTGAAGTTGCCTCTTCTGGTGTCAAGGCTTTTGGACATTCCTGGGGTGAGTATCCTCACTAGAGAGCATAGCTGCCTCTCCAGTTAGAGAGCCGCTGCCCCCAAGGTCAGCCCATTTCTCTGCAGTGCGTGATGTTTCCTTTTTCTTAGTTGTGGTGTACATGGAGGTCCTCTGTGTGTGTTGGTCTGTGGGGGATATAGGACACCAGTGCACAGTATTACAAAGAGCTAGATCAGATAGTGTGGGCAGAGCATGAGGGAAGACTGGGAAAGGATGTGTTGGTGAGTAGAGGGTTTGGGATCCCATGTGGTGACCCTGAGGTTCCAAAAGGTCATGTGTGGAGGAGGGCTGGCTGGAGAAGTGCAGCAAGTTTTCAGTCCCCTTTGCCACCTTGGGCTCCACCACCCCACTTCTCTCCATCTTGAACACTATGGCTCTTTTCTCCTTGTTAGATTCGCCTGGTTGTTCTGTCAGTCAAATGCTCTGAAACTTCAGGAGCTCCCTGTACCCACAACTCTGGTTTCAAACTTAGCTCCTCCAAATGTTCAGAGATGCCCCAAAGGCCATCACCATGTATTGGAGTTGGGGACTCTAGCCCCTTGTTCTTGGCTAGACTGCCTCAACTCAAATCAGTTTTATACATTGGTGTTGTGGTGCAGAAGTTCAAGGCTTTAATTAATTTTTTTTTTTTTTTTGAGACAGTCTTACTATGTTACCCTTGGTTGAGTGCTGTGGCATCACAGATCACAGCAACCTCCAACTCTTGGGCTTAAGTGATTCTCTTGCCTCAGCCTTCCAAGTAGCTGGGACTACAGGCGCCTGCCACAACACCTGGCTATTTTGTTGTTGTTGCGGTTGTCATTGTTGTTTAGCTGGATCGGGCTGGGTTTGAACCTGCCAGCCTTGGTGCATGTGGCCAGTGCTGTAACCACTGTGCTACAGGCACCAAGTCTTTATTTTTTGAGACAAAGTCTCACTTGGTCACTCTCAGTAAAGTGCTGTAGTGTCATAGCTCACAACAACCTCAAACTCTTGGCTTAAGTGATTCTCTTGCCTCAGCCTCCTGAGTAGCTAGGACTATAGGCACCCACCACAACATCCAGTTATTTTAGAGACAGGGTCTCGCTCTTGCTCAGGCTTGTCTCAAACCTGTGAGCTCAGGCAGTCCACCCACCTTGGCCTCCCAGAGTGCTAGGATTACAGGTGTGAGCCACCATGCCTGGCCAGTTCAAGGCTTTAAATGAGCAGTCTCCAACCTTTTTGGCACAGCGACCTATTTCTTGGAAGACAATTTTTCCACAGAAGTGGGATGGGGTGGTGGTTTCAGGATGATTCAAACATATTACATCTCCACCTTAGATCATCAAGCATTAGATTCTCATAAGGAGCTGCAACCTACACCCCTCACTGTGCAATTTACAGTAGGGTCTGTGCTCCTGTGCGAATCTAATGCTGCCATTGATCTGACAGGAAACAGAGCTCAGGTGGTGATGCCAGCAATGGAGAGCGGCTGTAAATACAGATGAAGCTTCCTTTGCTAACCAGCCGCTCACCTGCTATGCACTCAGTTCCTAATAGGCCACAGCCCAGTACTATGTGAAATCTCACAGGCAATAGTCCCACTTCCTCTTCTGGCCTCCAGGGCCCTTCGTTGGTCTGTCTCATCCCCTGCTGCCCCTGCCCTCTGCCTTGGTGGCCTTTGCTTGGCTGGGCCCTGCCAAGCTGCTCTGCCTTCTTGGCTCCTCTCTGTTTTTTCACATTCTGTACAAACCCTTCACCCAGAAGCCTTACCTGCCCTTGCCCCTGTGGTTTTGCCCCTTCTTTTAAATTCATTTGCTGTAGAACCCACAGGTTGCTTAGCCACTGCTTACGTTACCTAGGTGCTGGTTTTTGTGGGGCACCTACTGTGGGTGGCCCAGGTGACTGCCATCTGGCTTGTCAGCAGGGGGCAGTGCTTACTCACAGATGACTATGTGGGGCCCACCAGCAGGGGCTGGGAAGTGTTTCTTTTTTTTTTTTTTTTTTTTAACTTTCCACAGACTTCCACCCAGAAAGTCACCCCGCCTCATCCCACCCACAGGCTGGGATAAGTCTGTGAGACTGCTAGCCAGAGATGCCAGCCAGGCCAGGGTGGGGAGGGAGGGGAGTCATGGCTGCTATGAGATTGGACACTGTGCTTTTGGAGCAGTGTTATCTAAAACTGTCAGTAGGAACAGGCTAGTTAGAGCCATGAAGGTGGGAGGCCTGGAAGGGCTACAGCACTGAGAGTCTCTGTCACCACTCCCTGGGGAGAGAGTCGTGCAGTTTCCTTTCCCAGAGCCCCAGAGCAAGTGAGTTTCTGGACTGGGGGTGGATGGGGGCAGGGAGTCCTATCCCAGGAAACAGATGGGCAGCTTCAGAGCGGAGGGAAATGGCAACCCGACTACTTCCTCCCAGCCCACACAGCCAGTGTTTGTGGGGGTGTCAGGAAGAGGGTTGCCTGGATCAGAGCGCCTCTCCAGCCACCCCAATCTTTTTAGCGTAGGCCCTCTGAGGGGATAGGCCATGTCTGGAGCAGGACTTGGCTCTGCCTTCCTGGCAAGAGTGAAGCAGCCAGAGGGCACTGAACTCAGAGGGAAGCCTCCCCTGACTCAGCTGCTTGGAACCTGTCTTTCTCATTTTAAAATAGGGATGATTGTGCCAACAACTAGGCTCAGTGATTAGCATGCCGAAGCACTCACAGTGTGTGATTCCTGGACTTTACCTGCTCTTTTCCTTGTGTTTCATGTCCTTTGGTCCAGCCACATGGTTTGTAGGCCACAGTCTACCTACTCATGTGGGGAGTCCCATCCCTTTCATCCCACAGGTGGACAGCTCACCAAGCGTGGCTTTGCTAGGTGGGGTCCTTATGAGGTGTTGGTAAGCAAACTGTGGATAGCCTAGTGCTGTCCCCAAGTGGTGGCCTTTCTGCTTAGCACTCCCTTCACCCCTGATAGTGTTCATCTCCCTGTCCCCTGTGTCTGCATCACCCCCCAGGAGGAGTCTTGTACCTTGGAGCAGTCACTTTCAGCTCTTTGCCTTCCAAGTCATGGGGTCACATACTCAAGGCTCCCTATAGGTACACCAGACTTTGACTGGCAAATGAGCAGCTGGGTTGTGGGCTGCAGGGAGCTAGATGACTCTGCCGACCAGGCTCAACACTGCTCCTAAATGACCAGTATGTCTAGACATCATGGGAGAGCCACTGACCTGGAGGTAGCTAGACCAGAGAAACTGTGAGGGGTGATGCAGAGAGCTGGATTTCACCACAAGCCTCACATACCAGCAGTTAGGGAGAGTAGCCACCAGCAAAGAAGTCCTGGAACTTTTATGAGTGGTGGGGCGAATGAGAGGGTGGCAGCCATACCCCAGGAGAGGCAGCTGAGCATGGAGGATTTCTGAGGCTGGGATTCTGGGCAAGTCAGTGCTCTTGGGCCTTAGTTTTCTCATCTATGTAGTGAAGGAGGGGCAGGTACTTTAGTGATCCATCTTCAGGGCCTCTTCTGACACTAGTGTTAGAACATTTTAGATGTGAGGGCAAAAAGGACTGGAACTCAAAGGCAATTTGAGAGAAGGTCCTGGGGCCCAAGAGCTTCAGGGGGTTTTACAATTTCATAATTGCCCTATAATTGGGCAGCAGTTATGTTGGGTTATTAGCTCAGTCAGTTTCTTTCCTTGGGTTAGCAGAAAAATTATTTCTCTCCACCCTTCTAGTTTCCTTGGCAGGGCTATGGATTTAATTGACATATAAACAGAGCAACAGGAGAAAAAACATTTTTTTTTTTTGAGACAGCCTCGTTTTGTCATAGTTGGTAGAGTGCTGTGGCGTCATAGCTCACAGTAACCTCAAACTCTTAGGTTCAAGCGATTCTCTTGTCTCAGCCTCCCGAGTAGCTGGGACTACAAGTGCTCACCACAATGCCTGGCTATTTTTAGAGATGAGGTCTTGCTCTGGCTCAGACTGGTCTCAAATTTGTGAGCCCAGAGAAGAAACATTTTTGATTATGTACCTACACATGAGAATCCCACAAAATAAGAGACTCCATGAGAAGTCAGATGATTGGAGCCTAAATAGCATACTGACCTACAGAAGGGAATCGGGGTTTGGGTCTTCTGGGGTGATGGCCACCAAGTTATGAGAGGGTGAGGGGAAGAAATGTGAATAAAGGTTGTCCTGGCTCGGCATCTGTGGCTCAAGTGGCTAAGGGGCCAGCCTCATACACCCAAGGTGGCGGGTTCAAATCCAGCCTGGGCCTGCCAAAACAACAATGACTACTGCAACCAAAAATAGCTGGGTGTTGTGGTGGGCGCCTGTGGTCCCAGCTACTTGGGAGGCTGAGGCAGGAGACTTGCTTGAGCCCAGGACTTGGAGGTTGCTATGAGCTGTGATGCCATGGCACTCTCCCCAGGGGGACAGCTTGAGGCTCTGTCTCAAAAAATAAATAAATAAATAAATAAATAATAAAGGTTGTCCTGTTATACAAAATTATCAGGTAATAAAAGTTGTCCCAGGGGGTTGTCAATAAGTTAGTCTTCCCTGGTTGATAAGATTCCCAGGTAGGGATCCGTGACAATTGAGCTCTTCAGGTAGATAAGGGAAGTTCAGAAAAAGCCTTTCCTCCACCTACTGTCCCCCACATGCCTTTAGTTTGAAGCAGTTAGCACACCAAAGTGGCGTATGCTGGGGTGGCATTTCCTGAACTCCTTCACATTCTTTGAACTTGGGAGGAGAAGACAGGTAGCATTCTAGCTTTTGCCAGAACACGTGTCAGCATGACTAAAAGCTGGAAGGAGATTTGTAGAGGTAGCTAAAACCTCCCACCTAGGAAATTAGCAGACCTTTGGGCTAAGAGAAGGAATAGTTTCTAGAATGTACATCAGGACGTCCAGGGTTGTCAAGGGTGAGGGAGAAGGTCATATGGCATATAAAATAATGATTTTCGGAAGGACTATTTGGCAATATTTTCTTTTTTTTTTTTCCTTCTCTCTTTCTTTTTTTTGTTCTTTTTGAGACAGGACCTCAAGCTCTCACCCTGGGTAGAGTGCCATGGCATCACAGCTCACAGCAACCTCCAACTCCTAGGCTCAAGTGATTCTCCTGCCTCCACCTCCCAAGTAGCTGGGACTACAGGCGCCTGCCACAATGCCCAACTATTTTTTGGTTGCAGCTGTCGTTGTTTGGCGGGCCCGGGCTGTATTCGAACCCACCAGCTCAGGTGTATGCGACTGGTACACCTTCTTTTTCTGAGCCTTCTTTTTCTCTTTTGACAGTATTTAGAGAAATTATAAATGTTCATAGCCCATAATAGTAAATCCTGTGAGGTGTGTTTACGGAAGTTCACCGTATGTACAAGTATATTCATGATATACTTTAGAGAAATATCTAATAGAGATATTATCTCTATTAGATAGAGATAGATATAGATATCTATATCTGTAGATAGAGATAGATATCTAATAGAGATATAATTTAGAGAAATTATAAATGTTCATAGCCCATAATAGTAAATCCTGTGAGGTGTGTTTACGGAAGTTCACCGTATGTACAAGTATATTCATGATAGCATTGTTTATTATTTCAAAGCAAAAGTAGAAACAAACAAAATGTCCAGCAGTAGAGAGCTTTGGTATACTTACAGTACCGCCTCTCAATGGGTTACGGAACAGTGGTTCAGAAGAATGAGGCGGATCTCTGTGCTCATGTGGGACTATCCTCAAGATGTAAATGAATAAAAGAGGGTAGGAGTTAGAAGACTGTGCCCCACAGACCAAATCTGCCCCATTGCCTGTTTCTGTATAATCTGCAGCTAAGAATGGCTGTAAAAGAAGTCATAGTATCCTCCATTTTTTTTTTTTTTTGGCCGGGGTTGGGTTTGAACCAGCCACTTCCGGCATATGGGGCCAGCACCCTCCTCCTTTGAGCCACAGGCACTGCCCGGCTGTAAAAGAAGTCAAAAGAAAAAAAAACATTTTGTGACACATGAAAATGATATGAAATTCAGATTTCAGTGCCCATAGATTTTATTGGAACACAGTCACCACATTCATGTATGTATTGCCCCCTGGCTGCATTTATACTACTGTAGTGTTGAGTGGTTGCAACAAAGGCTAAGGTATCATCTGGTCCTTTGTAGGAAAAGTTTGCCAACCCCTGGTGAATAACATGATTACGTTTATATGTTCACATATGTGAGTTACTGCTGGCTGTTCTTTCCTCTGGAGGTTGTTGCCCTTGTGCAGGGGAAAGGGAGAGGAATGAACATGTGCATTTTTCATTTTGTATCATTCTGTTCAGTTTATTTTTTTTTTTAGAGACAGAGTCTTACTTCATCGCCCTTGGTAGAGTGCCGTGGCATCACAGCTCACAGCAACCTCCAACTCCTGGGCTTAGGCAATTCTCTTGGCTCAGCCTCCAGAATAGCTGAGACTACAGACCCCCACTACAATGCCCAGCTATTTTTTTGTTGCAATTTGGCCGGGGCTGGGTTTGAACTCACCACCCTCGGTATATGAGGCCGATGCCCTACCCACTGAGCCACAGGCACCACCCTCATACTGTTGAGTTTTAATTTTCTAACCTATGTGTGTATTTTTTTTTAAGACAGTGGGGCTTCTGGTGAGGTATTATGAAGCATTCCTTGTAACTGTGTGCTTTTTTTTTTCTTTTTTAAAAGTATTCAGTGAGGAAAGGAGACACAAAGCCTGGTTTGGGGTTTGGGGTTTTCCTTTTTTCTGGGTAGGGGTTGCCTGCCTGCTCTGTGGAATCCTGTGTGGAAATTCTGCAGCCTTTATTTGTGCCTCCATCAGCATGGCTGGCCCCTTCCATCCTTGCCCTGAACCCCTGTCACTTGCTTATCTAGGCAGTGAGCTCTGTAGGCCACTGGTCGGAGGGCCCTGCACCCCGGAGTCTTTCCTGGATACCCCGGAACAATACCTGTGGAGAGCCTCTGTATAGACCATCTCTCTGGTTTCATCCTGAGAATTTTCTTGAGTAGGGGAAGTGCACAGAAGGATTGTCATGAGGGGCTGATGTGACCAGAATACCAGCTCCCCCAGGAGGGAGATTATAATAGAGTTTGAGAGGGAGGGTCACCAAAAGGCTGGGATGGTACTGTGAACTGGAGGAACACTTAGAAACCATGTGAGCCAAATGTTTCAGGGTTCATAAGGAGAAACCAGGGATAGATTAAGAGAGACTCACCCAAGACTGATGAGTGAGGTGGGAGCACTGGGGCTTGAGGCCAGGTTTCTTGAGTCCTATTAGTGAGTGAACTTGAGGAAATGAGGTCTGGGGCCCATTCTCTTCTCAAGCCCACCCATCCTGTGAGGATGAGAATTGCCAGGAAATCATAGACACTTACCTCGGTCTACCTTGCTTTACATGAAGGTTATATGTACCCTACCTACCTGTTAGACTGAACTCTTGGTGAGGTCACATCTGCTCTTTCCCTCATGCAGTTTAGTGGGCTTGGTAAATGTTTGCTGAACCATCTGGACACCACTCAGCCAACTGGAACTCCCTTGGAGATTTATTAACGAGGCTACCTCCTCCAGAGCTTCCCCACCTCATGTCCTAACTGCACTGGGCACCAAGAATCCTTGTTCCAGCTCAGCACCTGTGGCTCAAGTGGCTAAGGCACCAGCCACATACACCTAAGGTAGCAGGTTCGAATCCAGACCCGCCAAAAACAACAATGACAGTTGCAACCAAAAAAATAGCTGGGCGTTGTGGTGGGGCGCCTGTGGTCCCAGCTACTTGGGAGGCTGAGGCAGGAGACTTGCTTGAGCCCAGGAGTTGGAGGTTGCTGTGAGCTGTGATGCAATGGCACTCTGCCCAGGGGGACAGCTTGAGGCTCTGTCTCAAAAAAAAAAAAGAATCCTTGTTCCTAGAATGTGCCTTCCTCTCCCTTGTTCCTAGAATGTGCCTTCCTCTCCCATGCTCAGGTTAGTGTTAGCTTCTTGCCTGGACACCAGGCTCTGGGCAAAGATCTAGAGCATGCTGGTACTGGGTTTAGAGGTAGAAACTCAGTGTGGCTGTGAGATACTTTTCCACCGGTTCCTTTGATAATCTGTCCCAGAAGCAGCCCAGGCAGACTAGGGGCTCAAGTAGAAGTGGAGCAATCACCCCAAATTCTATTGCCACTTCTTCTTTCTGACTCTCCAAGGAGCCCTAGATTCTAGATCAGGAATCTAAATGTCTTTTGAGTAAAGAGAGGGAAACCAGACTTACCAAAGGGTTTCAGGAAGGAATCTCTATAAATGTTAGACAAAATGATTTGTTTTATAGTCCATATATTTAAAAAACTGTTAGACAAAATGTTGGCAGCATATATAATAGGGCATGGCCTTAGTTACAACACATAAAGAGATTCAGGTTAAGGGTGGCACCTGTGGCTCAAGGAGTGGGGAGCCAGCCCCATATGCCGGAGGTGGTGGGTTCAAACTCAATCCCGGCCAAAAACAAAAATAAGAGATTCAGGTTAAAAATATTAGATATAGGTTCGGCACCTGTAGCTCAGTGGTTAGGGCACGAGCCACATTCACCAGTGCTGGTGAGTTTGAACCCAGCCTAGGCCTGCTAAACAACAACAATGATAACAAAAAACAGCCAGGCGTTGTGGCGGACACCTGTAGTCCCCAACTACTTGGGAGGCTGGGGCAAGAGAATTGCTTAAGTCCAAGAGTTTGAGGTTGCTGTGAGCTGCGATGCCACAGCACTCTATTGAGAGTGATGTAGTGAGACTCAAAAAAAAAAAAAAAAAAAAAACAGAAAAAATTAGATATAGGCCAGACATGGTGGCTCATGCCTGTCATCTTAGCACTTTGAGAGGCTGAAGAGGGAAGATTATTATTATTATTATTATTTGAGACAAGAGTCTCACTACGGATCCCTGGGTAGAGTGCCATGGTATCACAGCTCACAGCAACTTCAAACTCTTGGGCTTAACTCTTACCCCAGCCTCCCAAACAGCTGGGACTACAGGCACCTGTCCCAGTGCCTGGCTATTTTTTTTTTTTTTTTTTTGGCCAAATGAGAAATTATAGCCAAACTAGCTATTTATTTTGTTACAGTTGTCATTGTTGTTTTAGCTGGTCCAGGCTGGGTTTGAACCTGCCAGCCTCAGTGTAAGTGGCTAGCACCCTACCCACTGAGCTATGGGCACCACCCAAGGAGGAAGGATGATTTGAGGCCACCTTGGACAATATAGCAAGGCCTCATCTCTACAAAAATAAGAAAATTAGCTGTGCATGATGATAGGTACCTATAGTCCCCACTACTTGGGAGGCTGAAGCAGGAGGATCGCTTTAACCCAGGAATTTGAGGTTGCAGTGAGCTGTGATGACACAACAGTATTCCAGCCTGGGCAACAGAGGGAGACACTATCTTTAAAAAAAAAGAAAATGAGATATAAAAACTTTTTTCAGGGGTCTCAGCAGGGGATCAAGCATAGAGGTGCCTTACAGGAATTCTGTAATATATAGAAGATTCCTACTGCCAGGACCCAAGAGGGAGAGTTAGAAAAAACCAAGGAACGTTCCTGTGTTCCTGTCCTCAGGGAGTTTCTGTCCTGCCAGGACAGAAATAAAATAAATATTTATTTATTTTTTAAAATGTGTTCAGACCCAGGCCTATTGGTAAGGTAAATGGAAATAAAAGGACAAAGCCTGTAGGGCTGATGACTCAGATCAAGTGACATCTCTCTAAAACCAGAAAAACTAGCCTGGGCCTGTCAGACAGCATTGGGGTCAGGGTTACTGCCAAGGAGAGGTGGCCTCTTCAGTCGGCTTAGGGGAGGGGCATCAGGAAGGACCTGCCCATCATGTATTCTTCACAATAGTCTGTAAGTGAAGTTCTTGACCCCAGGAGGCTCCTTGACACTGTGGCTGTATAATTTGGGAAGTAGCCAGGGATCTAATTGACTGAGAGGTTGGGCAAAGAGCTTAGATGGAAAACCTCAAGCAAATGTTATTGCCCAGGATGGGAAGCTTAATAGGACCCCTAGTTGGGGCTCCCTAGGGGCCAGTGAGGGTGGGAAGCACTATGAAGGCTCCAAAACTTCAAGGAAGGTATAGGGAGGGAAGGAAGGGTTGAGCTGAGGGGGAGGTGGGAGCCCCTGAGCAGGGTGTTACCAGTTTGGGAATGTTTCTAAAGGCTGGCATTGGGCATGTTCCTCACTTTGAGAACTGGTGAGTAGTGGGAGTTGGGGAGAGTGTGGGCACTAAGTCTTCAGGAAGCAGCTTTCAAAATCTCAGAATAGAAAGGGGATGAACCATATGGATCTAGGACAGTTGGGAATCTAAGACATGAGAGATGATGGTCCCACGAAGAGAACTTAGCGTATGAATGGAGACTACTTGGGAAGTCTTCTCTTGAAAGCATTGGAAAGCAGTTAAGTGGGAAAAGAGGACAAGTAATCAAAGATGAAGAAGGGTCCAGAGGCCACCAGAGTGAACTGTAGCTGATGGTAAAACTCAGGATGGCCAGGAAGGATATCACATTTATAGAGGGTATCAAAAAAAGTACACATCTAAGAAATGAGGAAACTATTAAAATTATAATAATATATACTGATAACAAAAGATGAATACAAGCCATGTTGAATGCCTCTTGTTTTTTTTTTTAATTTTTCATTTATTATTATCATTATTTTTTTTTTTGAGACAGAGCCTCAAGCTATCCCCCTGGGCAGAGTGCCGTGACACCACAGCTCACAGCAACCTCCAACTCCTGGGCTCAAGCGAGTCTCTTGCCTCAGCCTCCCGAGTAGCTGGGAC
>NW_003852406.1:27034170-27052585 GCF_000181295.1 Otolemur garnettii
TTTTCTTAGTTATTGTGTTAAGACATTTATATTCTACATTTAGAGAGATTCACATATACCCTTATAGGATGAACCATAGGCGTGATCCCCCCAATCACCCTCCCCCCTCCCTGAATACCTCTTGTAATTGCAGATGTCAGATGTGACTTGAGTATAACAAATTTAGTAGAGTTTTTTTCCTTTTCTTAAAATGTGTATTTTTTTTTTTTTTTGGCACCTTCTGTATTTGGAAGAACAGTGAAACAGGGCCTAGTGCTGGCGGGCAGTGGTATGACATTGGCAGGGGATAGGAAGAAATGGGAGGGATACCTTGAGTCCCACTTTGTTTCATCTTCTTTTTTAAGCATGTGGTAGGAAAGGACCTGAACCCCAGTTTGGTGATTAATCTTCTGACCTGGGCAAAGTCTGTACTGGGGTGCTGAGGTCATGGGTTTCCCTCTGGGAAACACCCGAGGGGCTAGGAGCTGGCTAATACCCATTTTTCCAAAACGAGTAGGAGATGGACTCCAAGTTACTACGGATGAGGCTCCTGAGAGTTGAGAAAAACTAGATAGAGCTTGCTGAACAAGGCATATTGATTTTATTTTTATGTTTTAGATATTAGACATAGTATTTTTGTGTTTAGGTAAGGCCTTTGATGGAATCTTAGGACCTCCCCTGATGACTTAGGGAGGTTGTCAGCATATTTATAAGCAGTGAAAGATCCTACCTAGGAAACATTTGCTCTTGGTTCTTTCTCACCTCCCACTTCCCCTCAGACTCCCCAGCCTGTGGACCTTGAGGAACATCTCGGCCCTTGACCTTGTTCTGGGTATGACTGGATCAATATCTTTGGGGCCTGGGGTCTGCTGCTGATGGTGCTGGCTGAGAACAGGCCAGGAAGAGCAATAGGATGGAGCTCTCCTGAGCACTCCATAGCCTGTACAAACAGTGGGTCGACACTGGTGAGGGACTAGAAAAAAGGGTGGAAGTCTGGGTCTTGTGGCTTAGCAGCAGCACAGATGAAAACTTTTTAAAGTTTTTGCTGATTGCAAATTCCATATGCATCAGCAGGGGGATGTGGCCACCAGAAGAGCTGATGTGGCCTCAGCCATTGACAGACACTCAGGGATGTGATGCTTAGGTTTCTTGGTGAGCCTAAAACAATGGGGACACCTCCTGGGACCCCTACAGGCAGAGTGAGTGGATCTCACCTTGGTTTTCTTCACGTCTGAGAATTTTTGGGGTTTTTTTTTGGAGACAGAGTCTCACTGTATCGCCCTTGATAAAGTGTTAGATTCTTTTTTTTTTTTTTTTTGAGACAGAGCGAGTCTCCTTACTCAGCCTCCCAAGTAGCTGGGACCACAGGCGCCTGCCACAATGCCCGGCTATTTTTTGGTTGCAGCTGTCATTGTTGTTTGGCAGGCCTGGGCTGGATTCAAACCTGCCACCTTAGGTGTATGTAGCTGGCGCCTTAGCCACTTGAGCCACAGGCGCCGAGCCTGTTAGATTCTTGTTTCTTGGGTATAATCTTTAAATTTTCTTCCCCCTGCATTACCTGTGAGTTTCCATTTTCTGTTTGTTGTTGTGTAATTTTTTTTTCTGTTAGAGGGATTTCTTCAAATATATGATATTCCTTGGCAGTTCTTATTTGGGTACCAAAAGCTGATTACAACTCTGTCTTCACTCTGGGGACTTTACTGCCAGGTAGATACTCAGCTGGGAGTGAAACGTTTTATTAGGGGACCTCTGAGTTTAGTATCTGGAGTTTTCCTTCCATATCATACCCCTCTTCTCTAAAGGTCATTTGAATTTTCTAGAAAAGACCCTCCAGTCTCTTGCCTGGCAGACCCTGTATTCTTAGGGTCAAGTAGAGAAGAGGGCACAAGTCGTCTATTTCAGGTCTCTTTCTTTAACCTCTGTAGTACCACGTGTTTCCAAATTTGACAACTCAAACTCCTGCTGGGGTGAAAGAAGGACGTATATCCAGCTGCCTGAGGTGGGAAGGAGACTACTCCCTCTAGGACCAGGGACCAGTCCTCCTTTGTGCTCTCTGCCACATGCCCACCTCCCCAGGCACTCACTGCCTCCAGGTCCTGAGCCTTTCTTGGCTGCTAGCCTTTAGTTGGCCATGTCTCAGCTACTTTGGAGGCTCTTGGCATTCAGTTTTCTTATCTGATATTGTAGGATCTGATCTGCTAATGCTTCCTTCCACCTCCATTTTCCAAAACTGCATTGACATGCCTTAATTGCTATTATTTTTTTCTCCTCTTCTCTTTGTACTTATATTGTTATGAAGTGAGATAAGGACCACCGACTCAAATTAGGAGTTCGAAAAGAAGTCTTTTATTAGCCACTGGGCTGTCTCAGCAAAGTCTAAGGCAGACTCAGTGAGAGAGCTTTGAAGGGTCTGACATCGGGGTTTTTATAGTCTGAAAGTTGGCAAAGGAAGCAAAAAGGTGGTCTGAAAGCTGGCAAAAGAAGCAAAAAGCAAGCATGGGGTGACGATGACCCCTTTTACAGAAGTAAACCTTGCAATTTAGCAGATAAGTAACATAAAGCTGAAGCAGATCTTGCAATTAGCGGATAAGTAAAACAATTTGTCACAGAAAAACAATTTGTCATAGCACTTAGCTTGTTAATTCTTATCTTGTTTTCTTCTGGCCCCATCTAAGAGTGATAGTGCCTGGCATCATTTCAGAGTTATGGTATTCTCATTTTTCATCCTACCCAGCCTCCTGGTGTAAGTTGGTGGCCACCGGCATCCATCTTACGGGAGGTGCTATGAGGCTGCCATGAGGCCACTAGCATCCATCTCAATATCTTATTTATTTTTTTTATTTATTTTTATTTATTTATTTTGAGACAGAGTTTCACTATGTCACCCTTGGTAGAGTGCCATGCATCACAGCTCACAGCAACCTCCAACTCCTGGGCTTAAGCGATTCTCTTGCCTCAGCCTCCCAAGTAGCTGGGACTACAGGTGTCTGCCACAACCCTGGCTATTTTGGAGTTGTAGTTGTCATTATTGTTTGGCAGGCCTGGGCTGGGTTCGAACCCACCAGCTGTGGTGTATGTGGCTGGCACCCTAGCCGCTGAGCTATAGGCACCAAGCTAATTTTTATTTTATTTTTATTTTATTTATTTATTTTTCCAGTTTTTGGCCAGGGCTGGGTGTGAACCCACCACCTCTGGTATATGGGGCTGTCACTCTACTTCAGCCACAGGCACTGCCCTTATATTTTATTTTTTGAAACAGAGTCTCACTATGTCACCCTCAATAGACTGCCATGGCATCACAACTCACAGCAACCTGAAACTCTTGGACTTAAGCTATTCTCTTGCCTCAGCCTCCCAAGTAGCTGGACTACAGGTGCCCACCACAACGCCTGGCTATTTTCTTGTTGCAGTTGTCACTGTTGTTGAGCAAGCCCAGGAAGGACTCAAACCTGCCAGCTTTGGTGCATGTGGCTGACGCCATAACCACTGTGCTATAAGCGCCAAGCCATCTTTTTTTTTTTGAGACAGAGTTTCACTCTGTTGCCCTTGGGAGGGTGCAGTGGTGTCACAGCTCACAGCAACGTCAGATTCTTGGGCTTAAGCAATTCTCTTGTCTCAGCCTTCCAAGCAGCTGGGATTACAGGAACCTGCCACAATGCCCAGCTATTTGTTGTTGTTGTTGTTGTCATAGTTGTTATTGTTGTTTAGCTGGCCCCGGGCCAGGTTCGAACCCGCTAGCCCAAATGTATGTGGCCGGTACCCTAGTGCTGAGCTATAGGCACTGAGCCAGAAGTTTATTCTTTTATTTAACCTTTATATATTCTACTGTTTTAAATGTGTCTTTTTAGATAATATATTGATTAAAAAAATATTCAAGATGAGGCAGTGGCTCATGCCTATAATCCTAGCACTCTGGGAAGTTGAGGCAGGTGAATTGCTTGAGCTCAGGAGTTCAAGACTAGCCCGAGCAAGAGTAAGACCCTGTCTTTACCAAAAATAGAAAAACTAGCTGGGCATTGTGGCAAGCACCTATAGTCCCAGCTACTTGGGAAGCAGAAGAAAGATTACTTGAGCCTGGTTGACTGTGGTAAATAACACCAAGGTCTTAAAAAAAAAAAAAGATTACTTGAGCCCAGGAGTTTGAGGTTGCTATAAGCTGAGATGCCATGGCACTCTACTCAGGGCAATAAAGTAAAACTCTGTCTTCCCCCTCTCCCCCAAACCCAAAACATTCAAGATGAGAATCTGAATTTTTTTTTTTTCAGCTTGGTTGGGGCCAGGTTTGAACCCATCACCCTTAGTATATGGAACTGGTGCTCTACCCACTGAGCCACAGGCGCCACCAAAATTTTTTTTTTTTTTTTGAGACAGAGTCTTACTTTGTTACCCTCAGTAGAGTACTATGGCATCAGAGCTCACAGCAACCAAACTCCTGGGCACAAGAGATTCTCTTCCCTCACCCTCCCAAGTAGCTGGGACTACTGGCACCTGCCACAACACCTGGCTGTTTTTTTAGAGACAGGGTCTCACTCTGGCTCAGGCTTGTCTAGAACTCATGAGCTCAAGCAGTCTACCTGCTGTGGCCTCTCAGAGTGCTAAGATTACAGGCCTGAGACACCACTCCTAGCCAGGAATCTGAATTTTGATTGAGGGAGTTTAGTTCATTGTATATTACTCTAATTGCTATTACACCTCTGCCATTTTGTTTGATGCTTTGTACTTATTATGTATTTTCTCTGTTTTTTTTTTCTCCTTTCCTGCCCTTTATTGTGTAGATTGAATTTTCTGCTGGTTTGAAAGTTATACATCATCCTTCATATGGTTATGCCTCTTATTTTACCTTATGACTGTCTCTGTCCTCCCCATGAAGATTAGACCTCATATGGTCCCATGGCATCTCCAGGGCTAAGATTTCAGCACTCAGTGGGAGTTTGATCTGAAGGAACTCTAAAAATGTTCCTGAGGTTTTCTGCACGTTCTGGGGATGGTAGATTCTAAGGCGGAATGAGATGGAGAATGGATGAGTTACTAGAGATGGGAACCCCAGACCTTCTGAAGTTCTTCTTGAGTCTTAGCTGGGACTACAGGTACCCACCATGACACCCAACTGGCTTTTCTATTTTTAATAGAGACAGGGTTCCCAGTCTTGCTCAGGCTGGTCTTGAACTCCTGAGCTTAAGCAATCCACCTGTCTCAACTTCCCAGAGGATTATAGGCGAGAACCACAGTGACTCTGAGACTCCTGTTGGTCACAGCTTTGCTTCTAGCTGCTGTGCCAAAAGTGCCCCCCACCCTGCCTTGTACAATAGGCGGGAACAAGTGAAAGGGGGGGCTCAGTGAGACAGTAGGGGCATGCCCTGTTGAGTAAGAGGCAACCCTTGTTCCATGATCCAAGTTGTTACCAGGTAGGCAGGTGCATTCAGCAGTGCCAGAGCTCTCAGGCTTTCAAAAGAAGCCAGGAAATTAGATTTTCTATCTGAAATCTTCTATTTGTGTATGTTGGCTTAGAAACATTTATAACCTTGTGCAGGCCAAACAGCATGTCTGCAGGCTGGATCTGGCCTGGACATCACTGCCCATGACCACTGCTCTGGCTAGGCCATGATTCTATTGTTGTCACCCTTGACACTTTTTTTCTCCTGGATAAATGTCCTCTCCTGACTCCGTGGTTTCCCTTGAAGATGTGGTTTCCTATACTTCCCTTCCAGCCACTTCCTCTGGGCCTCTTTAGTGTGCCAGCTTGTTAGTTTAAAATCTTGTTTTACAAATGAGGGCCAATCCATCCAGTGCTACTCACTTTCCTGAGTGCTGTTTCCCACAGCCATCTGTTCCATTAAGCAGGTTGACTTACCCCTTGTTTGCATTAGTAATTTGTTTTAAGTGGGTGGTGTGAAGGCAGACCTCATTCTCACCCTGTGAGTGTGGGGCACACAGGCTTTGTTTTCTTGGAGCCTGTCTGTAGCCTGAGCCCCCTTTCGTAGAAGTACATGGAGGGTGTGTGCTTTCTTGCAGGGGCTTGGATGCACACAGGACATGCGTGTGGCCTCCGAGGGCAGGGCTGTGGTGTGGCAAGACCTACAGCCTCCCAAGCAGCCAGCCCTTCCTGCCGCCATGGCCTCCCAGCCCTGTTGCCTTGAGTTCTTTGTCACCCGCTTGCCTCTGCCACCAGGCCTCACTCTGCCTGAGTGGCGGGAGCTTGCTTCTTTATATACACCAGGCAATTGGTGACTTATTCCTCAGCAGCACTTCAGATAGGGAAGTGAAAGGGCCACACCTGGTAGGTCCTGACCTTTGGGTGACAGCGGAAGTAGCTATGCAAACATGGGGCTCACTGCTGGAGGAGAAGTCCTCTCTACAGCCAGGCTGGGAAGAAAGCCCTTGCCTGCCCTGGCTGTCTGTGGCCTCCAGGCCTATCTATGGCTTTGGTAATAGTTTATCCCTTTCTTTCTCTCCCTCTCTACTTTTTCTTGGTGACAGCTGGAAGTAGCAGTGGTCACAACTGAGAGAGCCAAACATTTCTACAGTCCCCAGGACATTCCCGTCACCCTCTACAGTGATGCTGATGAATGGGAGGTCAGTGCTGGCCCCCCCCCCACCACCACCCCCCAGGCTGAGTTCCATTGCATTTCCACCAATAGGACAGTACATTCTTCCCTGCAACCTATGGTCTGGCTGCCAGAGCAGACAGGCTGGGCTTAAGGCAGTGGTCAGGGTCCTCTGGGCAGAGGTGATGAGGAAAACATCTGTCTAGCTTCTGGCCAGCAGGAGGCCCACAGTCCCCTCCCACCCCAGGCAGAGCTGGGCTTTGGCCTGGTGCCTGAGGTTGAATGTCCTTGTACTTATCTGGGCTGATGAAACCACAGAGAAGCTCTGTTCCCACCAGCCTTGTCCACGTGGCTCCCAGCATCAGGGAGTGCCTCTCTTCCCACGGCCGCCGGGCTCTGCTTCTGCTCCCCTGCAGTGGAGTGGGCACTGGCCAATTCACCAGACCCGAGTGTGGACCTCACAGGGGTTCCCTGCCAGGCATTTCTAAACACTCTCAGCCTAGAACATTTCTGGCTGGCCTGTCTTCCCCACCCCACCCCCTCCTTTTTGCACTGCCCTGGAGCCCTTCCACTGGCTTGGACAACCCAAGCATCCGCCTTAAGCAGACAGGCCAGGAGTTCCCTGCCAGATGTCAGTTCTCTTGAAAACCAAACCATAAAGGGAATAGCTCAGAAAGACAAGGGACGTTTGTTTCCTCAGGCCTGGTTTCTCTCAGGCTGCCGGCTCCATGGCCAGTGCTCGCCAGCTTAGCTGCAAGAGGGAGTGGTGGTAGGCTTGGGCAGGGTATAGGTCAGTGGTCCCCCTCATGTTCCTAACTTATGGGACCTGGCCTACTTTGGCCCTCCACACCTTTTCCTCCATGTTGGGAGAGTGACTGGCTCAGTGACACCGTTTCCTCCCCTCTCCCAGATGTGGAAGCACCGCTCTGACCCTGTCCTTCACATTGACCTGCGGAGGTGGGCAGACCTCATGCTGGTAGCTCCTCTTGATGCCAACACTCTGGGGAAGGTGGCCAGCGGCATCTGTGACAACTTGCTTGTGAGTGACTCCCTGGTGCCCTCATCCCTCCCTGGGCCTCATTCCCAGTGTGCTGAGCTGCAGATTTCCTTGTACAAGGAAACCTGCTGTGGGCCCAGGTCGCTCAGAGAGAATACAGACCCCTCGCCTGCCTCCATTTCACTCTTCTCCAGTGAGTGGGCAGAAGACCCGTCCTGATGGGCAACTCCACGTGCTGCTCTCTCTGGGAGTGTCCACCACCTGTCACTTGCCCCTTGCCAGGCACCCTTTGCCTTGTATACATGTGGGCAGTGTGATGAGGGGCTTAACTTCCTCATGGGTCTCTCATGCACAGGTATCTTCCTCATAGCTTTAGCCACAATACCATGATGCAGTTTTCTTGTATATCAGGGGAAGAGAAGAGAAAGATGAGAAGTGAGAGCTGATTGATGGTGGAGAGAAACAAAAGTCCAGCTGTGCAAAGTGGGCCCAATCTTAGGCCTAAGAGGCCTACAGAGAGTTGTTACCCTTAAAGAGGAGCCATCTTTGTTTATATGATCATCCTGGGAAGACTTGTGTGTGATTTCTTCTCTCCTTCCTCTCTCTCCCTTGGTCCCTCCCCCTCCCATTTATTGAGTTTTCACCCACTGTATACTGGGTGGGGGGCCTGTGTGGAGGGCTTCATGGGACAGTCTAAAAGGAGAGGTTTTATATCATCCATGCAGGTGGGCAGGGAATATCCCCTGGTGAGCAGCCCAATCTGTCCTTTGACAGTGCGTTCACTACCTCACCTAGTGCTGGCAAGAGTAGGCATTTGGTAAAGGCTTACTACGTGTCTGAGGTAACTAGCGATTTTACTTTCACAAACGACCAGGACTCTTTCAGAGTTTAATATGATGGAGAAGATGAATAACAAAGCTGAGTCAGGATTTTGGGGGGTCAGATGTAAGATTAATGTCCTTGTAGGCTTGTCAGTGGATTTTTAAGGCAATCATAGAGGAATCTGCTGGTGATTTAAGAGTCATTTGCATACGAGCCAGGCTGAGCAGAAGAGCAGTACACAGCTTGTGTGGCCAGGAGCAGGGGGTGGGAGTGCAGAGAAGGTGGGCCTGGGAGCAGTGCCATCAAGAAGGCTTCTCAGTGAGGCTGCTGCCAGGACTGACCGGGTGGCTGGAGCAAGTTAGGCTCCTGGTCACTTTCATCCAAGTAGGTCAGAGTTGTGTGACCATCACCATCTCCTCAAGTCTCCAGGTATTTGACAGCAGCTGATATGACAAAGCTCTCCAACCTCCAGAGTTAAGCCCTGGCCTGGACTGGCTCTCTGAGATCTCCTTTCTTCCTTCTAAAAGGAAGGAAGTGCTTTTACACTGCTTCCCTTTTTTCTTCAAAGTTGCCATTACTTCATGTAGTCTTTGGGGTCCCCATCTCCATTTGCTTCAAAGGGTTTCATTGAAGGCACAGGTGTTTTCAGGAATCTTGAATCTTAAGACATTTGAACTGTCAGCATCCTTGGTATGTGACTCTCTCTCCTCTCAATAGATGTTTTCTCCTTATATCCCTGAAAGGATGCTTAGCCTGCCTCTTACCTCTACAGATCTTCTCCCTTTCTGATGCCCAGAACTTGGGGTGCCATGAGGGCAGCATGCTACTTGTAGACCTGTGCTCTGGTCCCCAGGCCCTTGGCCTAGGAACTTCCATCTTACTCAGCCCTCTGGCCCACTGAGACCCTAGCTCCTTGCTTGTGCTAAAAAGATAGTCAGATCCAGAAAGAGCAGGTTCCTTCCCTGGGTCACCAGTCTGGGTTCTGACTGGGATCCAGGCCTTCTCCCTGTCTGAGCAGATTCCCAGGGGCAGACCTTGAGGTGCTGAGCACAGCACTGGCCAGACCAAAGTGATTGTGGGAACCGATGCCTTTCTCTCCCCCCTCTTCTTGTCAGTAGGTTCAAAGGAGCTGTGGTTTATCCAGGAAGCTCTGAGCTCAGAGATGAGGTGTCGGGGAAGCCAAATACACTGTGAGGTGGAGGTGTTGGCTTTCTGTCTGGTTGGTGTGTGCTTTGCTTTAAGGATACCTAGAGAACCCAGCCCAACCCTTACCCTTACCCCACACAGTCTAGGGGCTCTTCTAGGTATGCTGTTGAGTTCTGCAGAAGTGGCAGGTGGCACAGGGCCAAGAGGAACTGTGACTGAAACTGTCCACTCATAGCCCGGTTGCCATACTGAGAAGGCTTGGTGGGAAACCAACACTGTCTTGGATGACGCAAGCAGCCAGATCCTGAGCCTGTTTGCTGTCCACTTCCTCCCTGTCCCCAGGAGAGGGTGGGGCCCAAGGGGGGATGGGCATAAGCCTGGCCTGTTGGTGGCATTGTTCTCTGGACTCTCTCACTCTTTTCCCAGGGGAGAGGTGTTCCAGTAACAGCCTGGGAGGAGCGCCCGGAGCAGTCAGAGCTCGGGAGCTTATTTCTCCCCTGGCAGCCATTGGCCACAGAGTCTATCGCCTGTGGTAGGAATAGAAGCCACTGTTCTGGAGCCTGTCCCTTGTGCCAGCTCCGTTCTTAGAGCTTTATAGACATTCTCACCTCAGTCCTCACAGCACACCTTGAGGGGCCTTTGCAGAGAGGAAGCTGAGACCCCAGCATTCAGTAACTTACCCAGGCTCTCACAGCTGGTAACAGATAGCACAGCCAGGATGTGAACTCAGGGCTACATGACCTCAAAGCCCACAGCTCTGAGGACTCTGTGAGTGGGTGGGTCCATTTCATAGCTGCTCAGGTCTGTGACTCAGTGCGATACCCCAGATTCGGGAGTGGTGAGGCATGAGGTGCAGTGGAAGATTACATAGGTCAGGGCGGATGTAATAGCTCATGCCTGTAATTCTGGGAGGCCAAGGCGGGTGGATTGCTTGAGCTCATAAGTTCAAGACCACATTAGCAAGAGCGAGACCCCGTCTCTAAAAATAGCCAGGCATTGTGGTGGGCGCATGTAGTCCCAGTTACTCGTGAGGTTGAGGCAAGAGGGTCACTTGAGCCCAAGAATTTGAGGTTTCTGTAATCTCTGTTGCCACAGCACTCTACAGGGGGTGGGGACAAAGTGAGACTCTATTTCAAAAAAATAAAGATTGCGTTAAGTGGTGTTCATTATCTGGGGGTGACCTCGGATCACTGCTCACTTCTCAAGAAAATGCAGCTTCCCATCAGTGACTGGTACACACCTTCTTCATAGGGTCACAGTATGGGTTCATGAAATAATATGTATGACAAGGTTTTTTTTGTTTGTTTGTTTTGAGATAGAGTCTCACCCTGTCACCCTGGGTAAAATGCCTGTGGCATTATAGCTCACAGCAACCTCAGACTCCTGGGTTTGAGCAATCCTCTTGCCTCAGCCTCCTGTGTGGCTGGGACTATAAGTGCCCACCATAATGCCCAGCTAGTTTTTCTATTTTTAAAAAATTTTTATGTATTTATTTATTTTTCATCACCCTTGGTAGAGTGCTGTGGCATCTTTAGCTCACAGCAACCTCAAACTCTTGGGCTCAAGTGATCTCTTGCCTTAGCCTCCCGAGTGGCTGGGACTGCAGGCACCCACTATAATGCCTGACTATTTTTAGAAACGGGATCTTACTCTTGCTCAGGCTGGTCTAGAACCCGTGAGCTCAGGCAATCCACCAGTCTCGGCCTCCCAGAGTGCTAACAGATTACAGGCATATGAGCCACTGTGCCCAACCTATATGAAAAAGTTTTTGTCACATGTTTTCACTGCCAGGCTTTAGTTGGCCTAGAAATGCAGCCAGTATCGGGTGGACAGACCCAGCCTCATGAGTAGACTGGTTCTTAGTTCTTCGCTTTCTGATGCACTACACAGCGGTTCTCAACCTGTGGGTCATGACCCACAGGAACTGTATTAAAGGACTGCGGCATTAGGAAGTTTGAGGACCATTGCAGTACAAAGTCTGCCTTCTGCTCCTCAGGGTGGTCTCTCTCTGAGAGGTGTGAGCCCATGTGGAGAAGACAGGGAGACCTTTCCACATGGGAGGGGAGACTTGCTAAAGGTGTCCAGGCCATTGTGAGCATTGGTTAAGCACCTCCTGTGTGCTCAAGGTCAGTTATTTGTGCCAGAGCCTGCGAGGAGGTAGAGAAGGATGAGGAGACACAGCTCTAGGGACATGAGACCGCTCCTGACAGATAGGCTGCATGGTCATCCCAAGCACATAACTGGGATGGCTGCAGGCCTGGAGGGCTGGGGAAGGGTGGCAGCTAGAGCAGCAGGACACCCCTTTCTCCCTGCCCTTCTTCACAGACCTGTGTCATCCGGGCCTGGGACCGTAGCAAGCCCCTGTTCTTCTGCCCAGCGATGAACACCGCCATGTGGGAGCACCCTATCACCGTGCAGCAGGTGGGCCAGCTCAAGGCCTTTGGCTACACTGAGATCCCCTGCGTGGCCAAGAAGCTGGTGTGTGGAGATGAAGGTGGGCATCTTGCCAGGCTCACAGCCCAGGGTCTCAGAAGGGGCTCAGCTTTGGGGTCACATTTGGGTTCAGTTCCCAGCCTGTTGTGACTTCAGCAAACTACTCTTTTCTGAGCTCAGCTTTTTCACCTGGAAAATGGGAATCACGGTTCCCATTAAAATGGGATAGTACGTGTAAAGTGCCCAATGGATTCCCTGGCACACAGCATACACGCTGCTGCTGATGGCTGCTGGAATGATTCCCAGGGTCTGACCTGGGGGCTGGGGAGGGATTTCATGGGTCTGGCTCAGGCAGAGAGGTACCGAGCCTTCTGAGGTCTTGGGTTCTGGGTGGAGCTCTCAGGAGCACTGGGTGGAGATGTACAGGGCTGCACGCACAGTTGTCCCGCCTGGTCATAGCAGAACTTTGCTCCCAGGTCTGGGAGCCATGGCAGAGGTGGAGACCATTGTAGAAAAAGTGAAAGAAGTCCTCTCCCAGCAAGTTGGCTTCAAGCACAGTTGAACTGGTATTTCTGTCATGTGTGTCCTTCTGCACTCAACATGGGTTCAGACCAACCTGGTGAAGAATACAGACATTGGCAAAATTTGGTGAGGATTTGCTGACCCTCCCCAGGGGCTGGACCTGCTCCAGGTTAAACAGGACCAAAGGCCCAGATCTCAGCTTCTTTCAACCAGAAGATGCCACTATATGGAGCCCCTACCCCCTCTTTTTTTTTTTTGCAGTTTTTAGCCGAGGCCAGGTTTAAACCCACCACCTCTGGTATTTGGGACAGGTGCCCTACTCCTTTGAGCCACAGGTACTGCCCCCTACCCTCCTTTTTGTGGAGTGGGTGCAGCAAACCAGGCAAGCAAGCTGCCATGTTGTCCTCACAGGAGGACTGAGTGGTAGGAAAACCTCAGTTCTGTGATTGCCTGGAAGCACCACAGCTGGACAGCCCTGGCTGAGCTGTGGGAGCTTTGGTTTCTTGGTGGGATACTCAGCTGCCACACAGAGTCAGAGAAGCCTGCGAATTCTCAGGACTCTGCAGTTCCCCATAGACCATGCCATGAAATTGGAGGTGCTGGGGAATAAAAAAAAAAAAAGGCCATTTAGGAGGCTCCATCCTTTTACAGCCTGTCTGTGGTCTCCAAAATCAGGAGGTGTTGCTAGGTGAGGCTGGGGAAGGGTCCAGGCTGACGACTGACCAACACTCCTTAGTCCCCACAGAACATGGTAGTGAAGGGTAAAGCCATAAAACCCTAAAGTCGGGCATAGCACCTGTAGCTCAGTGGTTAGGGCACCAGCCACATGCACCGAGGGTGGCAGGTTCAAACCTGGCCCAGGCCTGCTAAACAACAATGACAACTACAACAAAAAAACATTAGGTGTTGTGGCAAGCACCTGTAGTCCCAGCAACTTGGGAGGCGAGGCAAGAGAATTGCTTAAGCCCGTAAGGTTGAGGTTGCTGTGAGCTGTGACACCATGGCAGGCTATCAAGGGTTACATAGTAAAACTTTGTCTCAAAAAAAAAAAAAAAAGCCCCTCATTCAAATCCCAGCTCTGCCTCTTACTAGCAGTGGGACCTTTACCCTGGACTTAGCCTTGCTGATCCTCACTTTCTTCATGTATGTTATCCTACCCTCATGAAGTTGTTAAGGGGATTCAGTGAGATTATGTGTGTGAAAAATACCCTCTCTATCAACTGCCTGGAACATAGTAAATGCCCAATAATGGAGTTAAAGCTAGACATGTATATATGCCTGGGAACATTCATCACATTTACTGAATAAAACAGCCTGTCTCATTTTGGGAAGAATGGAATCTTGGACCCTAAGCTGGCACGGACTTTAATGCAAGTGACAGGTAAGCAGCAAGCAGGGTTGAGCCTGTTCTGGGTCCTAGGCCCCTTGCTTGCTTCCTGGATATCTTTTCAGCTTTGCAGCATCTGAGGGGGTCAGGCGATCCTGCAATACACTCAAAAAGGGAAAGGAGATTCAGAGAGACCATGCACTCTGGCCTAGAAACCTTCTGCTGCCCCATGTTTGACCTATTTGCTATTTGGCTACAGAGGGGAGGAGTTGCTTGTCTATTTGGAGCAGAGGTTGGGGCTGGCTTCCTCTCCTCTTGGCTTCCAGGCCATGCATGGGGGGGTACCCATGCATGCCCTGAGAGTAAAGGTAATCCAGAGGGGACCAGGAAGCCTCTCGGCCAGAACCAAGGCTCTAGCAGCCTCTAAGAGCCGTTATCTCTATATCACTTGACTTAGTTGCCCTTTGAGATAAAATTGCCTTAAGGCACTAAAGAAAATACAAGGTAAATGGTAGCCTCAGAAGCAATCCCTGTGGCTGGTTTGGGGGTCAGGGCAATGGGGAGAATCTAGAGAATTGAAATCCAGAGACAACTCCAAGTTCCACTTAGGTGGTTTTCAACTTCTGTCCTCATCACTCTTTTTTTCCCTCAGCAACCTGCTGATAAGTGATAAGGCTTCCCAATTTTAACTGAAGCTGCTACCATTTACTGAGTGCCTGTTGTATACAGGGCTCTGTGTTGGGCACTTTAGGGAAGACAGTTGCCCAGGGAGACCATCCACAAAATGCCTGTGTGGAAAGACCATAGGAGACAAGAAGAGGGTATAGGTCCTCATTGCACAGCTCTGAAAACAGCTGTGGCTACTCAGCTGGATGAGCCTTGTTAACTAGAAGGAAAGAGATACCCCTGTGGACTCAGGCCAGCTGGCGGCCCCATCTCTGAGGGCCTGTCACTCCATTTCCCACCCTTGGCAGTTCTGCAACTCTGCCCATTGTGAGTGGGGATCTGGATGAATGGGCATGAGCTAGGCCTGAAGACGCTTCCTGTGCCCTGAGCTAGATTGGAGCTAAGAGGAGTGGGCAGCTGTGTTTATCTGGCCCCTCTGTCAGCAGGGTGCTGTCAGGAGTCCTAATAGTCCCCACTAAGGGTCCTAGTTCTTAAAGTTATCATCCAGGTAGAAATGTTTCTCAGAGAGGATGCTAACTTCCCTGATGATTTTTATAGAATTCTGAAAGTTAGAATAGAATATTTAGGGGTAGACACAGTGGCTCACGCCTCTAATCCTAGCACTATGGGAGGCTGAGGCAGGAGGATGTCTTGAGCTCAGAAGTTCAAGATCAGTCTGAGCAAGAACAAGACCCTGTCTCTACAAAAACAGACAAATCAGCTGCGTTTGGTGGTGGGCACCTGTAGTCTCAGCTACTTACTTGAGAGGCTGAAGCAGGAGGATCATTTGAGCGCAGGAGTTTGAGGTTGCAGCGAGCTATGATGGAACCACTGCACTCTAGCTGGGAGACTCTATCTCAAAAAAGTCACCAAAACTCAAAAAACATTTAGGTCTGAAATTCCCGCTCCTGTTTGGTCACTTGTAGCCCTTCAAAGCTGCTGTGGCTGCTGAGAGGCAGAAGCCTCCAAGTCAGGAGCCCATCTCTACCTGGGGCTGTCTCTGGCTCTTTCTTTGTTCTGCTGGTCCCCCCCCCCAACCTCTTTCTCATACTCTGACTCCTGGGCAGTATACCCCAGGCCTCAGTGGTCTGGTCTGGCCTCTGCCTCCCCTGTAGACTTGCCCTTTACTCCATGCCAACCCTGCAGGGTCCCCCATCCTCTTTCCAGACTGAACAGTCTTGAGCAAACCATCTTGCTTCTTGCCTCTGGCCTTTGCACATGTTGCTGTTTTTAGAAGGATATTGTTTACCAGGCTGATTCCTACACATGCTTCTGGATGTACCTGGGTGCTGCTTCCTTTAGAAAGCCTTTCCTGGGCTCAGCCCCCGTGGTAGCACAGTGGTTATGGTGTCCGCCACATACACTAAGGGTGGCAGGTTCAAACCCGGCCCAGGCCAGCTAAACAATGACAACTGCAACAAAAAAATAGCCAGGCGTTGTGGTGGGTGCATGTAATCCCAGCTACTTGGGAGGCTGAGGCAAGAGAATCTCTTAGGCCCAAGACTTGGAGGTTGCTATGAGCTGTGACACTATGGTACTGTACTGAGAGAGATACAGTGAGACTCTGTCTCAAAAAAAAAACAAAAAAAAAAAAAAACGTCTTTTCTGGCTGATTCAGACTGGGCTGTGTAGTCCTTGCCCAGGTCCCCATCCTGCCCCCTGTTATTTATTATAGGAGAATTACAGTTGTCATTTGATTCCTTGTCTCCCCCAAACCGGGAGTTCTTGGAGAGCAGGAGCTGTCCTGTTACTTACAGAACTCAGCAAGACAGTCTAAGCTTGTACTGACAAAAAAAGTGTGTGTGTGTGTGTGTATGTGTTAAGATGGGTCCTGTTCCTTTTTGTGCAAGACACAAAACATAGGAGCCATAAAAGCAAAGACCGTTACATTTGACTACAGAAAAATAAATACTTCCCCTGAGGAATATCCCAAAGGTAAGTTCAAAAGAAATAACACACTGGGGAAATTTTCTACAGCTCACATAACAAACTCTCCTAATACATATAAAGAGCTGCTATGAATTGATTAGAACAATACCAAGAACACACATACACACAAAAGTACACAGAGGATAAAAAGTTCACATTAAACACACACACAAAAGCAAAGAACCAACAGCACAAAAGGCCCTTAAATATAAGTAGCTACTCAACCACCTTCATGAGGAGAGTGGTACAAATCAAGCAACACTGAGATGAAAGTCTTTGCCTGTTGACAAGGGTGTGGAGAACTGGCACCCTCATACATTGCCGGTAGAAGTGTATATTGATGCAACTTCTTTGGAGAACAATCTAGCAGATTCTATCAAAATTACATATATACCTTACCCTTTGACCCAGCAATTCTTCTAGAGATTTGTCCCACAGATATACTCATGTATGTGACGTCATGTCTGAACAAGCTATATTCTGAAACACCACCATTATCTAACAGCCCGAGACTGGGTAAATGAATTAGGATTCATTCATACGCTGGAACACTACACAGCCTTAAAACAGTGCCCTGGAAGCTCTCAATGTGTGAATTTAGGAAGATTTCTAAGCTATATTGTGAAAAAGAAAAAACAAGGTGCAGAACAGTGCATGGCATGCTAGTTTGTGTATAAAAAATAGGAGTGAGGGCTTGGTACCTGTAGCTCAGTGGTTAGGGCACTGGCCACATACACTGGCGATGGTGGGTTCAAACCCAGCCTGGGCCTGCTCAACAACAATGACAACTACAACAAAAAACTAGCTGGGCGTTGTGGTAGGCACCTGTAGTCCCAGCTGCTTGGGAGGCTGAGGCAAGAGAATCAAGCCCAAGAGTTTGAGGTTGCTGTGAGCTGTGACACTACAGCACTCTACCCAGGGTGACAGTTTGAGGCTCTGTCTCAAAAAAAAAAGAAAAAAGGTGTGAGGCAAACTTCATTTTTAAATATTGAACCAGATGAGCATATTGTCAACCACAAAATAAATCAATATGCTTTTTTTTTTTTTTTTAAGATTAGAGTTCTTGGGCGGCGCCTGTGGCTCACAGGAGTGGGGTGCCAACCCCATATGCTGGAGGTGGCAGGTTCAAACCCAGCCTGCCAAAAACCACACACACACAAAAAAGTTGTATTCTGAGTGGCACCTGTGGCTCAAAGGAGTAGGGCGCCAGCCCCGTATACCAGAGGTGGAGGGTTCAAACCCAGCCCCAGCCAAAAACCGCAAAAAAAAAAAAAAGTTGTATTCTGTCACCCTGGCTAGAGTCCAGTGGTATCATCATAGCTCACAGCAACCTCAAACTCCTGGATTCAAGTGATCCTCTTCTTTCAGCCTCTTGAGTAGCTGGGACTATAGGTTCCCACCACCATGCCCAGCTAATTTTTCTACTTTTTAGAGATGGGGCATTCCTCTTGTTCAGGCTGGCCTCAAACTCCTGTCTTTAGGCAATACCCCCCACCCAGGCCTCCCAGAGTGCTAGGGTTATAGGCCTGAGCCACTGTGCCTGGCCTAAACATACATTTTAAAAAGAGTTTCTTGGCTCAGCACCTGTAGCACAGTGGTTATGGTGCTGCAGGTTCGAACCCTGCCGGGGCCAGCTAAACAACAATGACAACTGCAACAAAAAAACAGTCAGGCGTTGTGGCAGACACCTGTAGCCAGCTACTTGAGAGGCTGAGGTAAGAGAATCACTTAAGCCCAAGAGTTTGAGGTTGCTGTGAGCTGTGAGCTGTGATGCTACAGTACTCCACAGAGAGTGACACAGTGAGACTGTCTCAAAAATAAAAGAAAAATGAAAACATTTTCGGGCAGCGCCTGTGGCTCAAAGGAGTAGGGAGCCGGCCCCCTATACCAAAAGTGGTGGGTTCAAACCTGGCCCAGGTCAAAAATTGCAAAAATAATAATACAAAAAAGAGTTTCTTACTCGGGGCCTGTGGCTCAAGTGGCTAAGGCACCAGCCACATACACCTAAGGTGGCAGGTTCCAATCCAGCCCGGGCCCGCCAAACAATGA
>NW_003852406.1:27053115-27059075 GCF_000181295.1 Otolemur garnettii
CCAAAAAAAAAAAAAGTTTCTTCTGGGCTTGGCACCCGTAGCTCAGTAAGTAGGGCACCAGCCACATACACCCAGGCTGGCAGGTTCAAACCTGGCCCGGGCCTACTAAACAATGACAACTGCAACCAAAAAAATAGCCAGGTGTTGTGGCGGACGACTATAATTCCAGCTACTAGAGAGGCTGAAGCAAGAAAATCACTTAAGCCCAAGAATTTGAGGTTGCTGTGAGCTGTGATGCCACACTCTACAGAGGGTGACATAGTGAGACTCTGTCTCAAAAAAAAAGTTTCTTCTGCCCTTTATCCAGAGGTCTTTAAAAATGACAGGGGCTGGGCATAGGGGCTCATGCCCCTAATCCTAGCACTCTGGGAGGCTGAGGCAGGTAGATTACTTGAGCTCAGGAGTTCAAGACCAGCCTGAGCCAGAGAGAGACTCCGTCTCTAAAAATAGCCAGGCACTGTGGCAGGTGCTTATAGTCCCAGCTACTCAGGAGACTGAGGCAAGTGAATCACTTGAACCAAGGAGTTTGAGGTTGCTGTGAGCTGTGATGTCACAGCACTCTATTTACTGAGAGGGACAAAGTGAGACTCTGTCTCAAAAAAAAAAAAAATGACAGGAAGTTATTGCAAATTAAAACAAAGACAGGCGGTGCCTGTGGCTCAAAAGGGTAGGGTGCTGGTCCCATATGCCGGAGCTGGCAGGTTCAAACCCAACCCCGGCCAAAAAATAAATAAATAAATAAATAAAGACTTAAAAGGGGCATCTGGAGATTTTCATCAAGGTCTTTGGGTGGAAATGGTTCTACTTTTCTTGTCATGAGCAAAATGACTTTTGAGGAGTTGTGTGTGTGTATGTGGGTTTTTTTTGAGACAGAATTTTGTTTTCTTTTGAGAGCGCGTCACACTCTACCAGTCTGGGTAGAGAGCTGTGGCATCACCATAGTTCACAACAACTTCAAACTTTTGGGCTCAAGTGATCATCTTATCTCTGCTTCCCAAGTATCTGGGACTACAGGTGCCTGCAACCACACAAGCTACTTTTTTCTATTTTTAGTAGAGACCAGGTCTCGCTCTTGCTCAGGCTGGTCTCAAATTCCCGAGCTCAAGCCATCCACCCACACTGACCTCCCAGAATGCTAGGATTACAGGCATGAGCCGTTGTGCTGGCCTTGAGACAGAATCTTGCTCTGTTGGCCAGGCTAGAATGCAGTGGCATCATCATAGATTATAGCAACCTCAAATTCCTAGACTTGAGTGATCCTCCTGCCTCAAATTCCTGAGTAGCTGGGACCACAGGTGAGTGCCACTCTTGTGTGTGTTTCTATTTTTTAATTTTTATTTTTTAAATTTTATTTTAGAATAGTACAGGTTTGGTTACATAATTTGCTTTTGTATATTTTAAGCCAAAGATGTAAGTGTGCCCTTCACTCAGAAAGTGTGTGTTTTACGTGGTAGGTGTGAATTTACCTACTCCTTCTATCACCCATGTGTGAGGGTGATGCAGGGAGGGGTGGGTAAATTCACACCTCAAGGAGTTTTTGGTAAGCTGGGAAAAAGACTCATGGCTATAAAACAATTAAAATGATGCAATGACGACAACAAGCAACACAAGCAAACAACACAAGTGCGGCTGGCAGCATGAACTCTTAAGAACTGTAATTCAGAATTGAAAAGCAGGCAGGGTGAGCCACCAGGAGAGCAGAACTCAGCTGGGGCTTACTGGAGGACTAAAGTCATTAAAAGCAGATATGAATGGTGGAGACAGGCTGTAGGAACTTATAATCGTGCTGGGGCAGTTGGGAGCCAGGCAGCAGGGCAGTACATGCTGAATGTGGAGTGTGGGCATGCAGACAGACTGGGGGAGTTGAGAAGCTGGAAGCCAGGAGGAAGCCAGGATGCTGAGACAAGGAATCCAGGCTGTGCTGAAGGCCTTGGCCACACCTGTGGTTCTAAAAGAGGGAGTGACTGAAGTAGCCATGTAAAGAAAAATCAGCATGGTTAGCAACTGTAAAAAACCGGCTCAGCTGGCAGCGCCTGTGGCTCAGTGAGTAGGGTGCCGGACCCACACACTGAGGGTGGCGGGTTCGAACCTGGCCCCGGCCAAACTGCAACAAAAAACAGCTGGGTGTTGTGGTAGGCACCTGTAGTCCCAGCTACTCAGGAGGCTGAGGCAAGAAAATCACGTAAGTCCAAGAGCTGGAGGTTGTTGTGAGCTGTGACACCACAGCACACTACCGAGGGCAGCAAAGTGAAATTCTGTCTCTAAAAAAAAAAAAAAAGATTCATGAAGAATGTTTCTGAAGATTATGAGTCAAACAAATGTGCTTTATGTTCTTCAGGATCCCCAATGCGGGGCGGTGGCTCACTCCTGTACCTCAGCACTTTGGGAGGCTACAGCAGGAAGAGAGACCCACATCAAGATTTGGATTTCTTTTAAATTCCTTTGCCAGGGAGGTGCCTGTGGCTCAGTGAGTAGGGTGCCTGCCCCATATACTGAGGGTGGCAGGTTCAAACCCGGCCCCAGCCAAACTACAACAAAAAATAGCCGGGTGTTATGGTGGACGCCTGTAGTCCCAGCTACTCGGGAGGCTGAAGCAGGAGAATCACCTAAGCCCAGGAGTTGGAGGTTGCTGTGAGCTGTGACTCAACCGCACTCTACTAAGGGCAACAAAGTGAGACTCTGTCTGTTTAAAAAAAAAAAAATTCCTTTGCCAGTGTGTGCTGCTCTGAGTGCAGCTGAGCAGGACTGAACTATATGGAGCCCTAGATAGCCCTGGCCCTAAAGAGCCCTAAATGTGTGGGTTATATGTATGTGTTGAATGTTCTCTATGTTACTTGGAGTTTCCTTGATGTCATTTCACCCTCCGAACACAACAGATTCATGATAGAGTCAACTGGTACGTACAACTCTGTTTGCTAGATGGGAAATTGAGGGTCACACAGCCGATGCAGGGTGCTAGGGTTTACTCTTTTTGCTCTATGGTTACCTCCAAATAGGCTCCTGCTCCTGCTTCATTAGCATTTACTTCCCTGGGAGTAAACTGAAGTGCCCCTTCCACCACGCACCCGCACCACCAGATAACTGTTTTCACAGTCTCAATTAAATAGCAGCTTCATTACCTTTTTCTTTCATACCTTCCTTTGTACATATATTGTGATTTCTAGGGCAGCATGAAATTCCTAAGTGTCATGCAACTGCCTCTAAACAAAGAGGCCTTGAGTCAACCCCAGTGACTGACAGGTTGTTTACACTGAGGGCTTCCTGGTGGAACCGAATATTCAAGGACATTCAAGCCAGGTTTGGTACCACCTGGGGCAAGGCAATGGGGAGGATCAGGCCAGACCTGCCAGTTGTCTCATAGCAAAGGAATGTCGGGAGCAGGTGGGTGTGAAAGCAAGAGGCAGAGATTTGAGCTTTGGGGCCTTGGAAGGACTTACAGAAAATCCAGGTAGGCTCTGAGAGCGTGTCATCCCCTTCATTCCATGGTGACCTTTTGCCTGCTTGCTCAGATAGTGAGTCCCTAGGGACTAGAGGCCCAGCAGACTCCCCTTTGGGCCTCTGGATTTCCAGGAGGAGATCCAGAGATCCCTCCAGGAGATCAAAGATCCCTTCTGTTTGTGTGGACAAAGTAGGGGGAGGCAGAAAGGTTACCACTGTGGAGATAGACTTAGAATCAACCAGCATGGGCAAAAGTGCATGGGTGCACGCAGAGAGCAGAGACTGCACCTCCCTCAGCGCTTGCAGGGGAGCTTAAGGGTGAGGGTGAAGATCATTTCTTGCTCTTAGAAGTTCTGAAGATTGCTGTCTTGGTAGTCAAGTTCTGGTACACCATGCTTGAGGGAAATTGGCATAATGGGAATGAGGGGAAGAAGCCTTGGAAGGGAACTCGTGTTTACCTAGCTCTTGGCCTGTGCCAGACACTGCTTTGCATACCTTGTCTCATCTAAGTCTCCTAACCATCCGTCCTTCAGAATAGGCAATTATCCCCATTAAAAAAAAAAAAATAAGAAGCTATGCCAGGCAGTTGAAGGGTTGTGATCCTTCTGGGGCCCCTGTTGCTCGACATCTGCAGGAAAAAAGCCAGCATGTTGAAGGGCATACAAAACCCAGACTGAATGATCAGGGAAAAGCAGTCTTAGAGGACAAGAGGGTATCCTAGACCCTGAGGAATGTCCTGGAGGCAAAGTTCAATCCCATAGATGGAAAGTGTCCTGACACTCAGAGCTTATGAAAAATGGGGGAGCTCCTGAGGCAGTGAGCCTCCTGCTCTGGGGATGTTTGAACAGATGCTGGAGGACCAGAGAGATGAAGCAGGCCCCTGCTCAGCTTCACGGGAGGCCCAGGTCATTCCTCAGCATTGCTTCAGCACTTGTGGTGTGTTCCCTCCCTTTTACCTCTGAGGGGGAGATTCACATGTGTACCTAAAACACAGCGGCTTGGGCATCACAAACGATTGGGGCTGACCTTGGCCAGCCTGGGGTGGGCTCAGGTTTTTTTCTGATGAGACCGTTTTAGGGGAAACTCCATATTGGAGATGGTGGTAGTCTCTGGTCCACAGGCTAGCTGTTGCTGGTTGCCCTGAAGGTCGTTTTCTAAGGCATGTCCCTCAGAGTCCTGAGTGTTTTCTGGTACTCTGGACCTCCCAGCTATCAGCCATGCAGTCCTGCCCAGGACAGAACAGAGAAGGCAACAAACGTCTCCTCCACTTCCTCATCAATTGTGTGCATACTAGGATTTCCTAGTTCTCCCTGCTTATTCCCCAGAGGGCTGCCCTGACTCTCATACTCCAAACTCCTCAATCTTGATCCCCTCTGTCTCTGCCATGTGTTAGTTCTTATTAGTCCCCAGGTGTTCCTTGATAATGGCTCCAATCCATGCCCTTGTCTTCTCACTGCCATCACCCGGCCTCCACACCTACGCTCCTCAGTGGTCCTGCCACCCACCTTCTACTCCCCAGTTGGCCTATCTACTCTGTGCTGAGTTCTGAGGCTGGGACCAGTCCCTTTGTTTCAAGTGAAGTATAGCACTTATAGTAAAGTGCACACATCTTGAGTGCCAGAGTGATGAATTTTTACTTGTGCATACTCCTGTGTGACTGCCACCCATAGCAAGCTAGAGAACACTTCTAGGTCCATCCTTTCCAAAGGTCTCCATCTTCTAGACTCCCACACCTTTATTATTGGATACTGGTAGGTGTTGCTTTGTATTACAACTAGCTGGAAGTAGGGAACTCATCTTGTTTGCTGATCTAGCACAGTGCAATGCCTGTAGAAAGTGCCCCTTGCCAGGTGTGGTAGCTCACACCTGTAATCCTAGCACTCTGGGAGGCCGAGGTGGGCAGATTGCTTGAGCTCACAAGTTCGAGACCAGCCTGACCACGAGTGAGACCCCATCTCTAAAAAAGCCCAAATAACCATAGCTTGGTGCACAGTAGTTAACAGCGTCAGCCACATACTCCAAGGGTGGCAGGTTCGAACCCAATCCAGGCCAGCTAAACAACAATGACAACTGCAACAAAAAATAGCCTGGCATTGTGGCAGGCGCCAGCAGTCCCAGTTACTTGGGAGGCTAATGCAAGAGAATGGTTTAAGCCCAAGAGTTTGAGGTTGCTGTGAGCTGTGATGTGACAGTACTCTACTGAGGGTGACAAAGTGAGACTCTGTCTCCAAAAAAAAAAATAAAATAAAAATAACCAGGCGTTATGGTGGGCGCCTGTAGTCCCAGCTACTTGGGAGGCTGAGGCAAGAGGATCGCTTGAGCCCAAGAATTTGAAGTTGTTGTGAGCTGACACCATAGCACTCTACCAAGAGTGACAAAGTGAGACTCTGTCCCAGAAAAAAAGAATAAAGAAAGTGACCCTAGGCCTGGCACCTGTAGCTCAGCAGCTAGGGCATCAGCCGCATACACCAGAGCTGGCGTGTTCGAATCCAGCCTGGGGCTGCCAAACAACGACAACTACA
>NW_003852406.1:27059249-27060698 GCF_000181295.1 Otolemur garnettii
AAAAAAAAAAAAGAAAGAAAGTGCCCCTTGAGACCTCTCTGAGCTGTTTCGTGGATCTGGTTTTGTTAACCCAGCAGAACTAGTAAGTTCCGCTAAGTCAAAGGGAGAGCAAGCAACTGGGGAAGTGGAAACTGAGGTAGGTGGGGCTCCAATACAGCAAAGAGAGAAGTCTAACTCTATTTATAGCAAAGCATAGACTTTTCCAGAGAGTGGAAAATGATTCCCCTTGCAAGTAAGACTCCACACAAAAGCAATATACTGTAAGTGCTTTCATCCCAACTCCTCTTACATTTATCTGTGAGAATTCCCACTGGTTCCCTTCAGGCCTTCAGGTGTGCTGTTCTGGCTTCATTAGTTGTGGATTACTTCAGTTGTCAGGTAAATCCAGTTTTCTTTATTCTGTTTCAATAATTATTAACTGTTACTTTACTAGTGATAATGGCTTTACTAGTGATGGTATGACGTGTCTGTTATTCTTGTGATGTTTGTGGCAATTACGCTGTGCATTGTTCTGTGATGGGGATCCTTATCTTTGTTTTATGGAGGGATCATTATCTTTGTTTTATGTCCTGGGCTACAGGTCATGTGCCACAGGCTACAAGTCATATTTTATGGGAACAGCACATACTTGGTTAACCAGGTCACACCCACCCAAAATTCCTCATTTTGCTTCAGGACGCTTTCCAACTTTCTTGTCCTGAAGGCCATAATTCTCTCCTACCCTCCTATAGCCCCTTTATCCTTCTTTCATCCCTAATCAGGTATGGAGTTTGCAAAGTGTCCCACAATCTGTGCCTAGTTGTCCCTCAAAAATGCAGGAGCTGACAGAGATGAAGGATGGGGTCAGCAGAATGCAGGAGCCCTGGGGACCCCATGTGCTGATTCTCTTGAGGTGACTTGCCACCCCCAGGATGATGTGCACAGACCTGGAGACAAACGTTCTCAGCAGAGGGCTCAGGTATAGGGGACTCCTTGTATGGATGTCCTGCCCAGGGGGCTCTGGCTGCATCAGGGCTCTGCCCAAGTTCCCATTCTAGGCCCAGAGACAGCTGACTCAGTGAGACTCTGTATAAACAAACAAATACATACATACATACATACATACATACATAAAAACGCAGGGAAAACAAAGATGATGCAAAGAACAGAAGAAAACTTCAAGGAAACTATCACTGATGATCTTGGAGAAACTGGAGGATGCGTTGCATCCATGAAACAAGAACTGGGTGCCACAGAAAGTGGGACAATCAGAGATCAAGTAAGAAGTTTAGGGCAGCACCTGTGGCTCAGTGGGTAGGGCACCAGCCTCATATACGGCCCCAGCCAAACTGCAACAACAACAACAACAACAAAAAAATACCTGGGCATTGTGGCAGGTACCTGTAGTCCCAGCTACTCAGGAGGCTGAGGCAAGAGAATCACCTAAGCCCAAGAGCTGGAGGTTGCTGT
>NW_003852406.1:27061142-27062470 GCF_000181295.1 Otolemur garnettii
AAAAAAAAAAAAAAAAAAAAAAAAGAAAGTTAAATAGAAAGACTCAGAGATGAATAATAGACAAAAAGAGATAAGAAAATGAGATCAATGTGAGATTCAACATCAGGCTGGTTCAACTTCCTGATAGAAAAGACAGAGATGGCTCAGCACCTGTGGCTCAAGCGGCTAAGGCGCCAGCCACATACACCTAAGGTGGCAGGTTCGAATCCAGCCCAGGCCTGCCAAAAACAACAATGACGGCTGAAACCAAAAAAAATACCCAGGTGTTGTGGCGGGCACCTGTGGGCCCAGCTACTTGGGAGGCAGAGGCAGGAGACCCGCTTGAGCTCAGGAGTTGGAGGTTACTGTGAGCTATGATGCCACAGCCCTCTACCCAGGGGGATAGCTTGAGGCTCTGTCTCCAAAAAAAGACAGAGATAAGAGTGGACAAAGAGTTATTTTGAAAACACAATTAAGGCTTGGGTGTGGTGGCTCACGCTTGTAATCCTAGCACTCTGGGAGGCTGAGGTGGGTGGATTGGCTGCGCTTACCAGTTCCACTTGAGCCTGAGCTAGAGCGAGACCCTGTCTCTAAAAATAGCCAGGTGTTCTGGCAGATGCCTGTAGTCCCAGCCACTTGGGAGGCTGAGGCACAAGGATCACTTGAGCCCAAGAGTTGTGAGCCACAGCACTCTACTAAGGATAACAAAAAAAAAAATTAAAATTAAAACACAATATGCCAAAGCCGGGCACAGTGGCTCAAGCCTGTAATCCCAACACTTGGGAAGCTGAGGCAGGTGGATTGTCTGAGCTCAAGGGTTGGAGACCAGCCAGAGCAGCCAGAGCAACAGTGAGACCTCCATCTCTTCAAAGAAAACAAAACCAGCTGGGCATTGTGGCAGGCGGCTACTCGGGAGGCTGAGGCAAGTGATTCGCTTGAGCCCAAGAGTTTGAGGTTGCTGTGAGCTATGATGCCATGGTATTCCACTGAGGGCAACAAAGTGAGACTCTGTCTCAACAAAACAAAACACAACACAATAGGCTGGGTGCGGCAGCTCACACCTATAATCCTAGCACTCTGGGAGGCCGAGGTGGGTGGATTGGCTGAGCTCATAGGTTTGAGACCAGCCTAAGCAAAAGCAAGACCCTGTCTCTACTAAAAATAGAAAAACTGAGGCAAGAGGAATGCTTGAGCCTGAGTTGGAGGTTGCTGTGAGCTATGATGCTATGGCACTCTACCCAGGGTGACAGCTTGAGACTCTGTCTCAATAAATAATGAAATAAAAAAAATAGACCTGCTATTTGATCCTACAATTCCACTATTAGGTATATACCCAGAAGATAAAAAAT
>NW_003852406.1:27065934-27073277 GCF_000181295.1 Otolemur garnettii
CTCCTGGGCTCAAGCGAGTCTCCTGCCTCCACCTCCCAAGTAGCTAAGACTACAGGTGCCCACCACAATGCCTGGCTATTTTTTGGTTACAGCCATCATTGTTGTTTGGCGGGTCCAGGCTGGATTTGAACCTGCCAGCTCAGGTGTATGTGGCTGACGCCTTAGCCACTTGAGCCATAGACGCCAAGCTGAAAATTAGGTCACCTTAAAGAATTGTTTCAGTGTGGAGAGGTAGTTAACTATGGAGGTTCTTTTTTCTTTTTCTTTCTTTTTTTTTTTTAGAGAGATGGAGTCTTGCTATATTGTCCAGTCTAGCCTACCTTCCCTGGAAATGTCTTAGAATCTGGTAATATCATCTTAACACTTAATAGCTTCCCCTTTTGGATAAGGACTCTTCATAAATTGTTCTTAACTCTCTGGGGCCACTGGCTCTGAGGCAGTCACTGTTGTCTGCATCAAGTTTCTTTTTTTTTTTTAATTTAATTTAATTATTTTATTTTTGAAACAGAGTCTTACTATGTCGCCCTTGGTAGAGTACCGTGGCATCACAACTCACAGCAACCTCAAACTCTTGGGCTTAAGCGATTCTCTTGCCTAAGCCTCCCAAGTAGCTGGGACTATAGGTGCCTGCCAAAACACCAGGTTATTTTTTGTTGCAGTTGTCATTGTTGTTTAGCTGGCCTGGGCTGGGTTCAAACCCACCGACCTCGGTGTATGTTCCTGATGCTGTAACCACTGTGCTACAGGAGCCAAGTCTATATCAAGTTTCTATCCATACCACTCTTTCTTGCCTCTGGCAGAGCCCTCATTTGTACGGCCCACTCCTTCCAAGGGCTTGGGAAAACTTCCATTCTACTAGCTCAAATGGTAAATCCCGATTGATTTAAGCTAATCCTTCTTCCAGAAATTGGTTTTAGAGTTGCAGAAGGAGACTATCTTGGTCCTTCTCCGCCACTATAACTAAATATCTTTGACTGAGTAATTTATAAGCAGCAAAAATTTATGCTCACAGTTATGCCAACTAGAAGTCCAAGATCAAAGCACAAGCAGATTTAGTATCTGATGAGACCCCTGATTCTGCTTCTAAGATGAGACCTAGTTGCTCTGTCCTCAAATGGCAGAAGGTGGAAGAGCGAAAGGCAGAAAGGCTAGTTAGTTCCCTCCAGGTTTTTTTTTTTTTTTTTGAGACAGAGTCTCACTTTGTCATCCTAGGTAGAGTGCTATGGGGTCATAGCTCACAGCAACCTCAAACTCTGGGGCTCAAGCAATTCTCTTTCCTCAGCCTCCCAAGTAGTTGGAACTATAGGCGCCCACCATGATGTCTGTCTAGGTTTTCTATTTTTAGCAGAGATGGGGGTCTTGCTCTTGCTCAAGCTGTTCTCAAACTCCTGAGCTCAAGTAATCCACTGGCATCAGCCTCCCAGAGTGCTAGGATTACAGGTGGGAGCCACCACACCTTCTAGGCCTTCTGTGAGGGACTAACCCTATCTGTGAGGGCAGAGCCCTCTTGGCCTAATCACCTTCTGAAGTCCCCACTTCTTAACACTGTTGCATTGGCAATTAAGTTTCAACATGAATTTTGGATGTAACACAAACTCTTGAACCATAGCAGAGGCTTCTTGGAAAAGTTTTGGTGAAATATAGGTTTTGTGCATGTGTTTAGCTTGCTTTTTCCATTTTATTTATTTATTTATTTTTTGGTGGTACTTTTTAATGAGCAATTTTTAAAAATTGGCTTTTTTTTTGAAACATAGTCTCACTCTGTTGCCCAGGCTAGAGTACTGAGGCAGTATTATAACTCACAGCAACCTCAAATGCTTCAGCCTCCCGAGTAGATGGAACTATAGGCGCCTGCTACAACATCCAGCTAATTTTTCTACTTTTAGTGAAGATAGGATGTGGGTCTCACTCTTGTTTAGGCTGGTCTTGAACTCCTAAGCTCAAGGAAGGGATTCTCCCAAAGTGCTCCCACTTCTGCTTTCCAGAGTGGTACGATTACAGGTGCGCGGCCAGTTTAGAAGTTTGAAAACTTTCAGATTGTGTGTAAAAACCCCACACTGTACCCCAGAAGTGCATTAATGTACATAGTTACCATTCAATAAAAAAAAAAAAGAAGTTTAAAACCTTCTACCACCTTGTATCTAGTTACTTCTGTGTCCAAGTTAAGAAATATTTGTCTCCTTCAGTGTCTAAAAGTTATTATCCTATGCTTTTTCCTAAAGGTTTTTAATAGTTTATTATTTTATTTTATTTTTTTTGGCCAGGGCTGGGTTTGAACCTACCACCTCTGGCATATGGGGCTGGCACCCTACTCCTTTGAACCACAGATGCCACCTGGTTTTTAATAGTTTAATCATTTTTTATGATGTGTTGAATGTGTTTTGTTCCTTTTAAGACTAACATTCTGGCTCGGCGCCTGTGGCTCAAGTGGCTAAGGCGCCAGCCACATACACCTAAGGTGGTGGGTTTGAATCCAACCCGGACCCGCCAAACAACAATGACGGCTGCAACCAAAAAACAGCCAGGCATTGTAGTGGGCGCCTGTGGTCCCAGCTACTTGAGAGGCTGAGGCAGGAGACTCGCTTGAGCCTAGGAGTTGGAGGTTGCTGTGAGCTGTGAAGCCACAGCACTCTACCCAGGGGGATAGCTTGAGGCTCTGTCTCAAATAAATAAATAAATAAATAAAATAAAAAGACTAACATTCTTATTTTGTCCTTCATTTTATTTTATTTTTTTAATTTTTAAAGCATTCAACGATAAGGAAAGTTTAATTCCCACAACAGGAAGTGGGAGGTGAGGGCAGCTCCATAATCAGCTTTGGGCTCAGCAGGAAAAACTGGCCCTGTCTTCCTCTCTGCCATGCTTGCCTGTCCTCAGAAGCAAAAGCTCGCCCTGTCTTTCCTCTCTAGTGGCTTGGCCTGTTCTCAGAAGGGCTCTGCTGAGAGTCTTCCCACAGCTCCAGGCTGTGTATCCAAAAACAACAAAGTCCAGTAGGAGAGGAGGCATAAGGAATCCCCACAAATCAATAAGACCAATAACTTTATTTTTAGAAACAGGTTAAGTCTTGAACAGGACTTTACAAAGGAATCTATTTAAGGGGCCAATAAACACATTAAAAAATGTTCAACATGGCTCAGCGCCTGTGGCTCAAGTGGCTAAGTCGCCAGCAACCTACACCTGAGCTGGTGGGTTCAAATCCAGCCCGGGTCGCCAAACAACAACGACGGCTGCAACCAAAAAAAAAAAAAATAGCCGGGCGTTGTGGCGGGCGCCTGTGGTCCCAGTTACTTGGGAGGCAGAGGCAGGAGACTCTCTTGAGCCCAGGAGGTGGAGGTTGCTGTGAGCTGTGATGCCACAGCACTCTACCCAGGGGGATAGCTTGAGGCTCTGTCTCAAAAAAAAAAATGCTCAACATCATTAGTCACCAGGAAAATGCAAATTAAAACCACAAGGAGATAACCACTCCACGTCTATGAGAGTGACTAAAATGAATGAGTAGACCACGTTTTGGCAAAGCTGAGGAACACTCACACATGAGTGGTGTGAGTGTAAAATTACACAACCATTCGGGAGGTTTGTTGAGTATTCTTAAATAAAGTTAAACATACATTTACCTTATAACCCAGCAATTCTGCTCCTAGGTACATATCCAAGAGCAATAAAGACATACATTCCACAAAAAGACTTACACAAGAATGTTTACAGCGACTTTATTCATAATAGCAAAAAATGAGCATCAATCAAAATGTCCATCATCAGAAAAATAAGTCAAGTGTGCTCTATTCGTATAAGGCACACTACTCAGCAAGTAACAAGATAAAATGACTAGTGATACACGAGATAACATGTTTGAATCTCAAACACATTATGTTTAGTAAAAGAAGCCAGACACAGAGTTCATATTATATAATATAATTTGTATGAAGTTTTAGAACAGGCAGACCTAATTAACTTAGGGTGGTTAACTCTAGTTTAAGTGAATATTGACTGAACAGCAAAAGGGAACTTTCTTGTGTGATAGAATTGTTCTGTATCTTGAACTGAGTGTCAGTTACATGGGTATATTCAAATGATAAAATGTACAAAGCTATGCACTCAAGATTTGTGATTTTTCTGTGTGTAAATTATACCTTAGTTAAATACTATAGTCATGTTATCACTTAAAGATGGAGATACATTCTCAGAAATATAGCTGGGAGATTTCACTGCAGTGTAAACATCAGCGTATACTTACAGGAACCTAGATAGTATAGCCCACTATATACCTAGGTTATATATGATAGTCCTGCTCCTAGGCTAAAACTGTACAGCATATTATTATATTGAATATTATAAGGACATGGTAACACAATGGTAAGTATTTGTGCAATAGCAATTTTTATTTATTTATTTTGAGACAGAGCCTCAAGCTATCCCCCTGGGTAGAGTGCCATAGCATTACAGCTCACAGCAACCTCCAACTCCTGGGCTCAAGCGAGTCTCCTGCCTCTGCCTCCCAAGTAGCTGGGACCACAGGCGCCCGCCACAACGCCCGGCCATTTTTTGGTTGCAGCCGTCATTGTTGTTTGGCGAGTCCGGGCTGGGGATTCAAACCCGCCACCTTAGGTGTACGTGGCTGGAGCCTTAGCCGGTTGAGCTATAGGCGCTGAGCCTGCAATAGCAATTTTTACACTCCATTATAATCTTGGGGGACCACCGTCATATCTGCGGTCATTGACATGTCGTTCTGTGTGTGTGCCTGTATGTGTATTTTTTAAAAAGACCATTCACCAGCCAGGCACAGTGGCTCATGCCTATAATCCCAGCACTTGGGAAGCTGAGGCAGTTGGATTGCCTGAGCTCACAAGTTTGAGACCATCCTGAGCAAGAGCGAGACCCCGTCTCTAAAAAATAGACGGGTGTTCTAGCGGACGCATGTAGTCCCAGCTACTTGGGAGGCTGAGGCAAGAGGATCATTTAAGCCCGAGTTTGAGGTTGCTGTGAGTTAAGATGCCAGGGCACTTCACCGAGGGTGACCAAGTGAGACTCTGTCTAAAAATAACAAAACAAAACAAAAAACCATTCACCAGAGAAGCCAATTTATTAGAATTTTAGAAATAGGCCAGAGATGGTGGCTTACACCTGTAATCCTAGCACTCTGAGAGGCTGAAGCAGATGGATTGCTTGAGTTCAGAAGTTCAAGACAGCCTAAGCAAGAGTGAGTCTCCCATCTCTACTGAAAATAGAAAAATTAGTCAGGCATTATGGTGGGCATCTGTAGTCACAGCTACTCAGGAGGTTGAGGCAAGTGGATTGCTTAAGCCCAGGAGTTTGAGGTTGCTGTGAGCTATGACACCACAGCACTCTACCTAGTGAAACTCTGTCTAAAAAAAAAAAAAAGAATTTTAGAAATAGTTTAGCAGTGTTTCCAGGTGTAAGTTCAATATCTAATAAATAAAAGTCTAATGAATTTATAAAATTCATTAATAAATTAGAAAATGCAGTTTAAAAATTTTAAATAGCAATGAAAAATATAAGATAGTTGAGAATAAATCTAACAAGAGATGTGCAAAACTTGTACGTAGGAAATTATACTACTTTACTGAAAGACAATAAGAAAACCAAGGCGGCGCCTATAGCTCAAGCAGCTAAGGTGCCAGCCACATACACAAGAGCTGGCGGGTTTGAATCCAGCCTGGGCCTGCCAAACAACAATGACCATTACAACCAATTACACAATGACCATTACAACCAAAAAATAGCAGGGCGTAGTGGCAGATGCCTGTAGTCCCAGCTATTTGGGAGGCTGAGGCAGGAGAATTGCTTAAGCCCAGGAGTTTGAGGTTGCTGTGAGCTGTGACACTATGGCACTCTACTGAGGGCGATAACTTGAAGCTCTGTCTCAAAAAAAAAAAAAAAGAAAGAAAAAGAAAACCAAGTAGAGGGCAGTACCTGTGGCTCAGTGGGTAGAGCACGGACTCCATATACCGAGGGTGGTGGGTTCAAACCCAACCTCAACCAGCTAAAACAGCAATGGCAACTGCAACAAAAAATAGCCACACATTCTGGCGGGCACCTATAGGCCCAGCTACTCGGAAGGCTGAAGCAAGAGAATTGCTTAAGCCCAAGAGTTGGAGGTTGCTATGAACTGTGATGCCACCCCACTCTACCAAGGGCAACAAAGTGATACTCTGTCTCCAAAAAAAAAAAAGAATTTGATGAAAGTGAACATTGATATGAGACTCAGCAATTCTATTCCTGGAGACATGGACAGAATATTCACAGAGCCTGATTTATAAGAGCAAAAAAAAGGAAACACTTCAAATATCCATTAACTTAGAATGAATAAATGAACTGTGGTTCAACCACACAATAGAATACTATACTGTAGTAAAATAGAAAACTATAGTTTCTATATATCAGTCTGGATATAGCTGATTACATTTTCCATGTATCAGTGTGGATGTAGCTGATTACATTTTCCCAAGCTGGCGCCCCAATATATCCTGTCCCTTCTGCTCTTCTCACCTTTTGAGATACCAGTGATGTGCATAGCAGATCTTTTGGTATAGTCCCACAGGTCACTGAGACTATGTTCTCCCTCCTCCTCAGATCTATTTTTTTCTCTGTTCTGTTTCAGTATATTTTCTTCTTCTTCTTTTTTTTTTTTTTTGTAGAGACAGAGTTTCACTTTATCGCCCTCGGTAGAGTACCCTGGTGTCAACAGCTCACAGCAACCTCCAACTCCTGGGCTTAGGCGATTCTCTTGCCTCAGCCTCCCGAGTAGCTGGGACTACAGGCGCCCACAACAACACCTGGCTATTTTTTTGTTGCAGTTCAGCCAGGGCCAGGTTTGAATCCTCCACCCTTGGCATATGAGGCCGGCGCCCTACTCACTGAGCCACAGGCACCACTCTCAGCATATTTTTTTCTCTGTTGTTCAGATGGAATAATTTCTATTCTATGTTTCAGTTCACAGATTATTTCTTCTGTCCTCTTTCATTCTGCTGTTGGGCAAATCCACTGATTTTAAAAATTTTAGTCATTGTACTTTTCAGTTCTAAAATTTCCACTGGGTTGTGCACATGCTAATTAGCTTGATCTAGCCATTCTACGATATCTATGTAGATCTCAGAACATATTGTACACAATGGATGTATTTTTTTTTTCTGCAGTTTTTGGCTAGAGCTGGGTTTGAACCCACCACCTCCGGCATATGAGGCCAGCACCCTACTCCTTTGAGCCACAGGTGCCGCCTGGATGTATCATTTTTATTTGTCAAGAAAAAAATAATAAAATTGGTTTGGCACCTGTGGCTCAAGTGGCTAAGGCGCCAGCCACATACACCTAAGGTGGCGGGTTCA
>NW_003852406.1:27074847-27076438 GCF_000181295.1 Otolemur garnettii
CTCTGTCTCAAAAAAAATAAATAAACTGTACATATGTATATACAAAGCATACTCTTGCTGATATGCAAGAAAATGGATAGAATTCTTTTAAAGTAGAAAAACCCAACCACAACACAGTAGAAATATGATCTCTGTACTTAGACTATTTATGACCTAGTTGCGCTCCTCAGATTTAACAATATAACCACATGTAGTATTAAGCATTATCTATGTGCCAGGTATTGTGCTTCACATACTTCATCGTACTTATTTTCACAATATACCTAGATAGTCACCCATTTTTCAGATGAGGAAGCTTGGGTTCAAAGAGTTTAAGTCACCTGCTCACATCACAGAGTAGAATTGGGAGAGATGAGACTGCAGCCCAGTCTGACTGAGAGCCCATGTTCTTCTGCCTCACAACACCCTGAACAAGGCTGAAACCAGTTAACATCATTCATCATAATCACTGCATGCCATGCACCAGCCACAGCTGATACAGCCTGATGGAGAACATTAGACTCCAACAGGACAAGTAATGTCTCTTGGGAGACACTTGTGGGTGAGGGGAATACAAGTGTTGGCTGTACCCACACTAGCCCAGGTTGTGATCTGGAGTTAGTCAGGATCCACCCAAGTGAGCAGGGCTTGGGACTAACTGCAGCTGTGGATGAGGCCTGACTAGCCATATGGCAGGGCCTGGAAGGCAGGCAGAATGGGGAGGAAGGGAAGCCAGAGATGGGGAACCATGAAAGATGTCTCACCTCCTGTTTCAGAGTGAGGAATCCCACCTAGAGGGCAGGTGCAGCCAGAGCTGGAAGGAGGAGTTGGCAATCAAGACAGGGGCCAGAACCTAGGGCCACAGTGAGTGTGGCCTGCCCTGTCCCATTGATTTCTCTGTATCATAGAAGAGGAAGGTCACAGAAGCCAAATGATGATGTGCTAAAGTGTATCAGCTATGAATTGTGGCCCACTCTGGGAGCTATAGCCCCTCCCTTAAACACAGCCTGCCCAACTGGTGGATGTCAAAGACAGACCTGACTACTAGGACAGGAAAGGGGTAGAGCCACCAGTCAGGAGCCCATGTGGTCACGGTCCATGGGAATGGTGGCTAAGGCTAACAAGATGGGATTTTCCTGCGAGGACTTTCAACTCCTACTGTAAGACCTGGGATTCCTTACTGGACCACAGCTCACAGTCAAGCTTGGAGTATTTGTGCCCGAGATTCAGGCTGAGTCCCTCACAGCTGTGAGCCTCCCCAGAATGAAGTATAGTCAAGTCAGGTACCTATATGAATATGGTAGGGCAGAGCAAACCAGAAAAAGTGACCAGGATGGCAAGAGGCCCACCCCTTCCCCTTCAGAGTTCTGAAAGGGCAGCTCCCCTGGCCCCTGTACTTCTAAACTTGATGATTATGAAATATTCCTCTTTTTCTCTCATACTTGTTGACTTAAAGTCTACATTCTAATATTAGTGTGTCCATATCAACTTTCTTTGAATTAATGCTTAAATGATATATTGCTTTTTTTTTTTTTTTTGAGACAGAGCCTCAAGCTGTCCCCCTGGGTAGAGTGCCCTGGCATTACAGCTCACAGCAACCTCCAACTCCTGG
>NW_003852406.1:27076631-27079470 GCF_000181295.1 Otolemur garnettii
GTTGAGCTATAGGCGCCCAGCCGATATATTGCTTTCTAATCTCTTATTTTTGATACACAACAGGTGGCTCCCCAGCCAGCAGGGTGGAGTTGAGGGGTGGACCTGCCACCTTGGGGCGTTGTTGACAGCGAACTAGCCAGTCCAGAGGGAGTGGAGGGGCGTGGTAGGAGGCTCCCATAGCCAGAGGGGCCAGACAACTGCTTGCCCTGGGGCTGAACAGGGAACCCCATTTCCTAGGCCTGGTCAATTTCATGTAAGTTTCCTAGGCTTGGTCAATTTCATCTACCTAGGCCAGGTCAATTTCATATAAGTTTCCTAGGCCTGGGAATGAAAGGGATTGCAGCCATTCATTTGCTACTGAGTTCCGCTAAATGTAACTATAGTGCCCCCATGCCCGCTAGATGTAACAACTGAGTTCCACCTGAGTCCGGCTAAATGTAACTACAAAGGACCCGGAGCCACAACATATACCCTTGGACAAACAGCCAGGGGACAGAGGGAGATTGAGGGCTTTTCTCCTTTGACTTCGGTTTTCTCTCTCTCTGCCAGGAGCTTTGGTGTTTTTATATTCTTTTCTGTAAATAAATCCTGTCTTACTACTGATCTGTGGTCCATAGATTCATTCTTGGAATCACTGAGACCAAGAACCTACTGATGACAAAATTCCGGTATCACTTTCACCTTATATGTCCTCATATTTCAAGTGTGATTTTGTGAACCGCAGAGTTGGATTTTGTCTCTTATCTAGTCTGACAATATTCATCTTGTAATTGGCATAGTTATACTATGTACATTAAGTGTAATTACTGACATAGGTTTATCTTGCTGTTTATTTTCTATTTCTCTTTTGTTCCCTTACCCTTCCTTTTTCATTTTCCTTTGGGTTAATGATGTGTTTTTTAGAAAATGATTTCATTTAGCTCTATTATTAGCTTTTTTTTTTTTAAAGACAGTCTCACTTTGTTGCCCTTGGTAGAGTGCTTTGGTGTTACAGCTCACAGCAACCTCCAACTCTTGGCTTGAAGCGATTCTCTTGCCTCAGCCTCCCAAGTAACTGCGGCTGCCAGCACCTGCCACAACCATGGCTATTTTTAGAGAGCAAGTCCACTCTGGCTCAGGCTGGTCTCCAATCTGTAAGCTCAGACAATCCATCCACCTCACCCTCCCAGAGTGCTAGAATTACAGGCATGAGCCATGGCGCCCAGCCTTATTTACTTTTTTAAAAAACACTTCTTTTTCAAGACTATACTTTCAAGGATCATTTCTTTTTTTTTTTTTTTTTTTTTTTTTAGAAAGAGCCTCAAGCTGTCCCCCTGGGTAGAGTGCCCTGGCATTACAGCTCACAGCAACCTCCAACTCTTGGGCTCAAGCGAGTCTCCTGCCTCCGCCTCCCAAGTAGCTGGGACCACAGGCACCCGCCACAACGCCCGGCTATTTTTTGGTTGCAGCCGTCATTGTTGTTTGGCGGGTCCGGGCTGGGGATTCGAACCCGCCACCTTAGGTGTACGTGGCTGGCGCCTTAGCCGGTTGAGCTATAGGCGCGGAGCCTCAAGGATCATTTCTATAGTTCGTTACTGGAGAAATCTCTCTGAATGTGTAGAGCACCGGAAACCACAAGGAGGAGGCACAGCATTCTCTCCTGAGCGTGAAGCTGGCTCTTGTTTTTGCTTTAGTGCAGTTGCCATTTGCCATGATGATCCTTCTTTTCCTTTGGGGGAGTAAGAGGGAGAGAACATAGGAAAAAAAAAAAAAAACACTTCTTTTTCTTTTATTCATAAAAATCATATATTTACTTTTATGTGAAAAAAATTTATGAGGTATTATTGCTGTTTAAATAGTCAATATCCATTTATAACGAGGTGCATTTTCACTTTTTTGCCTATGCTCTTCATTCCTTCCTGCGTTACCAGCAGGGTGCATTTTCCTTCAGCCTAAAGAACCCCATCAAGTACCTCTTGTGGTACAGATGTGAGCTATTAACAAAGCGAATTCTTTCAACTTTTGTCTTTCTGAAAATTTTTTTTAAAAAAAACAAGCTTTTTTTTGGTTACTCAGGCATCATAGTTCATCATAGCTCACTGCAACCTCACACTACTGGGCTCAAGCAATCCTCCTGCTTCAGCTGGGGAACTACAGGTATGTACCACTATGCCTCATTTTTCTATTTTTAAAGATGGGGGGGTCTCCCTTTCAAGCAGGCTGGTCTCAAACTTGTGACCTCAAGCAACCCTCCTCCTGCCTCTGCCTCCCAGAGTGCTAGGAGTACAGGCATCAGCCACTGTGCCCGGTCTGCCTTCATTTTTTGAAGTGGATGTAGAATTGTAGACTGGCAGATTGGTTGTTATGTTTTTTTGTTTTTGTTTTAGAGACAGTCTCACTTTACCACCCTTGGTAGAGTGCTGTGGCATCCCAGCTCACAGCAACCTCCAACTCCTGGTCTTAGGCAATTCTCTTGCCTCAGCTTCCCAAGTAGCTGGGACTACAGGCAGCTGCCCGACACAACCCTGGCTATTTTTTGTTGCAGTTTGGCCAGGGCCAGGTTCGAACCCACCACCCTCAGTATATAGGGCTGGTGCCCTACTCACTGAGCCACAGGCACCGCCCTGGCAGGTTGTTTTGTTTTGTTTTATTTTCACACTTTAAAGATGTCATTTCATTGTCTTCTGGCTTCCATAATCAGCCATCAATTATATTGTTGATTCTCTTTCTCTTTAATATGGTTGCATTTAAAATTTTCTACTTTGTCTTTGATTTTCAGCAGCTTAACTATGATGAGGCTAAGTGTAGTCTTTTTTCTTTTCTTTTCTTTCTTTTTTTTTTTTTTTTTTTGAGACAGAGC
>NW_003852406.1:27080686-27098245 GCF_000181295.1 Otolemur garnettii
ATGGCATCACAGCTCACAGCAACCTCCAACTCCTGGGCTCAAGCAAGTCTCTCACCTCTGCCTCCCAAGTAGCTGGGACCACAGGTGCCTGCCACAATGCCTGGCTATCTTCTTTGGTTGCAGCCATCATTGTTGTTTGGTGGGCCTGGGCTACATTTGAACCAGCCACCTTAGGTGTATGTGCCTCGCACCTTAGCCACTTGAGCCACAGGTGCCTAAGAAGAGGTTTTTGTTTTTTGTTTTTTGTTTTTTGCAGTTTTTGGCCAGGGCTGGGTTTTTGAACCCACCACCTCCGGTATATGGGGCCAGAGCCCTACCCTTTTGAGCCACAGGCACCGCCCTGTTTTGCCCTTTGTCTCAGCCTTCACCTGGATGTATGTCGCCTTTCGGGAATCCTAAATGAAGTCGTGGGGTACTCTCAAAGATCTTTCCCTTCTGTCTGAGGGCTGAATTCTAAAATCTTCCCATGCTGTTTACCTCTGAAGTCTGTGCCCCACTCTCCAGCTTCTCAAAGGTTGTTGTCAACTGGACCATTCAGAGTCCTACTCTGAATATGTATGTATAGCCAAGGAACCCAGCAGAATTTTTTTTTTTTGCAGTTTTTTTTTGGGGGGGGGGTTGGGTTTTTTGGGCCAGGGCTGGGTTTGAACCCACCACCTCTGGCCTATGGGGCTGGTGCCCTACTCCTTAGCCATAGGTGCCACTCATGAACCCAGTAGAATTTTTATAGAGCTTTTTGTATCCTGCACAAAATCCAATTGCAGGTATCTATTTTCTTGGCCCAAATGAGACTGTCTGCTCCTACTTGATCCACTTCTCTGTACATCAGTTTGGAAAATGGCCTCACAGAGAAAGCAGGACAAATATGGGGTTCATCTCATGTGCACTCCTTCTCCAATGATCATGGCCCTGCACTGGCTGCTTTCCAATGCCTACAAACTGTTGTTTGATATATTTTTCCCAGCATTTATAGTTCACCATGGAAGGGTAAATCTAAAATCAATAACTTTACCAGAGATGGAGTCAGAAATTTCCCCTGAGGGGTCTGAGCAGTTGAGGCTGAGTTGAAAAGGTATGTATCAGAGAGACCAGCAAGCTTTCTGGACTCTGAGGTCATGCCCAGCAAGTTAAAAGATGAGGAAATGGAAACGATGAGTTTGTGGAATCTTAGTGGAAGGGAAAAGCTGAACCAGGGGGTGTTGGCGAGTTAGGGGAATGGATGCTGAGGGAGCTCTGGAAGTGCCACAGGACCATCCAACATGCCCTGTTGTCCTGACCCCATAGTGACCTACACCCGGTGCCACATGGCAGCCCCAGGGTCCATGCCTGGACACAGTCCAGATTCTACTCTGTAAGGGTCTATCTCCCTTATGGATCACAATCCTACAGATTCAAGGAAGCCTGAAGGACTTGCTGATTTAGAATCCAAAAGGACTCAACCTCCCAGGGCACAGAGAAATTAGGTTACCTTCTGAGGACCATACAGTAATAAGTTGTAGAGCCAGATGAGCACCTAGGCAGCATAAACTCCTGAGCCTGGGCTCTTAACCACCAGGCTCTTCTAGCTCCTATGAACAAGTACAGTGCCGTTCTCTTCTCAGGAAGGAATATCTCCTAGACTCACATCCTCCAGGGGCTTCCTCTGAGCTCAAGTAGCCTGTTCACCTTTCATCCTCAAAAGGCATGAGCTGGGCTCGGCACCCGTCGCACAGTGGTTACAGCACCGGCCACATGCACCAAGGGTTGTGGGTTTGAACCTAGCCCAGGCCTGCTAAACAACAATGACAACAGCAACAAAAAATATCTGGATGTTGTGCCAGGTGCCTATAGTCCCAGATATTTGGGAAGCTGAGGCAAGAGAATTGCTTAAGCCCAAAAGTTTAAGGTTGCTGTGAGCTATGATGCCACAGCACTCTACCCAGGGTGACATAGTGAGACTCTATCTCAAAAAAAAAAAGTAAAAAAATAAAAAAGGCACGAGCTGATGTGGGCCTGGACGTGGACGAGAAGACCCTGAACAGACAGCAGAAGGTCTGGTTCTGGTCCTTATTCTGTTGATAACTTGTTAAGCAATACCAGGCACGTCACTATCCTTCTCTGAGCTGCAGTTTTCCCCAATCCCTGTGAGGCTTTTGTGAGTTTCTGATGTACCCTTATAGGCAACAGCCCTGGAGGCTCCAGCTGCCCTACAGTGGAGAGCCTGCCATTGATAGTGCCCTGATAATTCCACAAGGACCTGCCAGGTAGCAAGAGGGCCCTTACCTGTAGCAAGGAGAGCAGAGTGGTTGGGCAGAGGCAGGGGCATGGAGGGCCAAGCCTTGGGGCTCCAGTGGGCCACAGGGGTCTCCGTAGGTTCTGGGACAGTGAGTAAGGAGGCAAAAACAGCCTCAGGCCTTGGCCTCCTAGCTAGAGGAATAGCGGGGAAGACCTGGGAGAAGGATGGGCAGAAACTATTCTTCACCCAAAGGGAGCCAGTATCTCATGTCTACCAGGAGTACCAGGGCCCTTAATACTGTCCTAACTTAGGTTCATTTACGTATTTTGCATATCATTTATCATTTGGGTGGGGTCTCATTTTATGTCAAATTCACAATCTCTACTTTTTCCTCCCTATTTGAGTGCAGGGAGAAGTGGACCTTCAGCTATGTCCCTCTTGGGAATTTCATTTTGACTCTTGATTATCACAGGGCCCAGTAGACCCATTTTTAATCTTTAAGTTTCTTTTTTGAGCAGTTCTATTTGTTTTTTTTTGTTTTTTTTGTTTTTTTTTTGAGACAGAGCCTCAAGCTGTCCCCCTGGGTAGAGTGCCGTGGCATTACAGCTCACAGCAACCTCCAACTCCTGGGCTCAAGCGAGTCTCCTGCCTCAGCCTCCCAAGTAGCTGGGACCACAGGCGCCCGCCACAACGCCCGGCTATTTTTTTGGTTGCAGCCGTCATTGTTGTTTGGCGGGTCCGGGCTGGGGATTCGAACCCGCCACCTTAGGTGTACGTGGCTGGCGCCTTAGCCAGTTGAGCTATAGGCGCCGAGCCGAGCAGTTCTATTTGTAAGGATCAATATTTTATGACTTTTTTTTCTTTTTTTTTTTTTTTGTAGAAACAGAGTCTCACTCTATCGCCCTCAGTAGAGTGCTGTGGCATCACACAGCTCATTGCAACCTCCAATCCCTGAGCTTAGGCAATTCTCTGCCTCAGCCTCCCAAGTAGCTGGGACTACAGGTGCCCACCACAATGCCTGGCTGTTTTTGGTTGTAGTTGTCATTGTTGTTTCGCAGGCCTGGACTGGATTCGAACCCATCAGCTCTGGTGCATGTGGCTGGTGCCTTAGCCGCTTGAACTACACACACCGAGCTTCAGGAGATATTTTCATCATTGCTCACCTATTATTACCAACCATGCTTTTAAAAAAAAATACTAACATAGTAAGAAAACAGAAGAATGATGGAATTGCCTTCTAAAAAGATGACTCAATAGTAACATGAATCATTACTAGCTCACCATTCTTTAGTTTGCTTACTGCTTTGGCCAAAGCATGAGATCATGTTTCAAGAAAGTATAAAAGAAACCTGTGTATATCATCTCTGTATAGTTTTTGTTTTTAGCTTTTATTGCACATAGTCAAGAATTCAGATTTTTTTTTTGAGACAGAATCTCACCATGTCACCCTCGTTAGAGTGCTGTAGCGTCACTGCTCACAGCAACCTCCAACTCTTGAGTTTAAGTAATTCTCTTGCCTCAGCCTCCCAAGTAGCTGGGGCTACAGGCACCCACCACAGCGCCCAGCTACTTTTAGAGATGAGGTAGTGCTGTGGTACAGACTGATCTCAAACTCGTGAGCTTAGGCAATCCACCCACCTTGGCCTCCCGGAGTGCTAGGATTACAGGTGTGAGCCCCCTCGCCCAGATTTCTTTCTTTCTTTCTTCCTTTCTTTCCTTTCCCAGATGGAGTCTCCCTTTGTTGCCCTCGGTAGATTGCCGTAGCATCACCACTCACAGCAACCTCCAGCTCTTGGGCTTAGGCAATTCTCTTGCTTCAGCCTCAAGAGGCAGTTTGTTGCAGTTTGGCAGGGTGGGGGTGGGGCAGGTTTGAACCCGCCACCCTCAGTACATGGGACTGGCGCCCTACTCCCTGATCCACAGGCGCTGCCCGCCTTTTTTCTATTTTTAGTAGAGATGGGGTCTTGCTCTTGCTCAGGCTTGTCTTGAACTCCTGAATTTTAAGCAATTCTCCCATCTTCACTTCCCAGAGTGCTAGGAGTGTGAGCTACTATGCCTGCCAAGAATTCAGAATTTTTCACTTTCTCACAAAAAGGAAACAGAAGAAACTGACAGAGAAGACATTTCACAGTTATTAGAGAGATCAGGGAATGAATGTAATGTGACAGATCTGGACTGTAATGATGATAGTAAAATTAAGCAAAAAATATAAGCAAAGTCACAGACTATGAGTCTTCAGATGATTATATCACAGATGAACTTTTCTCAAATTTTAAGGATTGTCCTGTTTTTGCGGAGTGGGGGGAGAGAGTCAGAGAGGAATACCTCTTTGTCTAGAGTCACCCAGCTCTTGCTATGTCCTGTTACACAGAGATGTGACTGAGCCAGGCTTTCCTGTGGTGGACAGTAGATGCTGCCCCTGCGGGATGGGCCTGGGCTAGACCTTGAGGTGAGGAGGAGGCTGTCCAGATACCCATGCCTGAGTGCTAGCTCTTGGCCTGGCCCACCTGCCTCCTGTCCTCTTGAAGCTGTGGTTTCCCTTTTGGTGGTGACTCAGTGCCCATGGCCCACATTACATACCATCTGCCCCTCCCCTGGGCCTCACTGACTGCCCTATGCGAGAGGCAGCTGTGGTTTCCCCTGAAGCAGCAACCACGAACTGCCAAGCCTACCCCACCCCTCTGTGCCCCAGTCCCAACCTTCAACTTCAGGAGAATGGGGAGGCTTCATACACCATGGCATTTGGTATTCATGATCTTCAGTGTGAATGTGGGAGATATCATTATCCTCATTTAATAGACGAGGAGAGGGAGGCCAGCATGTTTTAGGGGCTCCATCCATCCATCCATTTGTTTATTCATTCAACAAACAATCCTTAAAAACCCACTGAACTCAGAACGACAGACATATAGACATGACATGCAGACAGTCCTCAGGGAAGGACTTGTCCCCACTGTGGGATGCTGTGGGCTCTCAGCCCCTCCAGGGGGGTTGCCTCAGCTGTGGAGATTTGCCTCCCCCCAAGTCATACCCTTTTCTGGGCAGCATATGCAAGGACTAATCCAGCTGGGGGATATAGGCCCAACTATTTCAGCCCAGTGCAGGAATGACAGGTCTTTTCCTGTCACAGGTCACTTGATTCTCCCAGGAAGGCAACCGAGGCTGAGGCTGGGCTGCCTGGTTGCTGGACTTCTTCCTCTGCCCACTCCTGCCCCCTCACCCTCCCTTCTACAGGCGCTGGTTGACGAACTCTCCCTGATAGGGCCAGGCACAATGGCTCATGTCTGTAATCCTAGTGCTCTGGGAGGCTAAGGGGGGTGATTGCTTGAGCTCAGAAGTTTAAGACCTGCCTGAACGAGAGTGAGACCTTGTCTCTAGGGAAAAAAAAAAGAGCTCTCCCTGATAAACATCCTGCACATTACCTCCAAGTCATAGTCCCTGCCCAGAGAACACACCTTGAACCACTCAGCTTTCAAAGAGCTGCCAGCCTTGTGGCACAGAGGCATGTAAACAACTGGGGTGGGGAGAGGACAAGCCCGGGGCAACACAGCCATCAGCAGCCTAAAAAACAGGCTTTGGGGTTTGTGGGGTGGGTGGGCCACAGAATTCAGTACTGGGGAGCAGCCCAAGCCCCTCAAAACCACAACCATCCCCCTTGGCTTAGAAGAAGGGCAGGGTCCCCACCTGCCTGCCATGATTTTCTCAGACCCAATCTGCTCCAATAAGCAGCCCCCACCAAACTGGACTCCTCCCAACCACCACCACCACCACCACCATCACTGCCAATACATACTCTGATTGTGGGTCTGGGTGCCCTCTACATCCCGTGAGCGTTATGGCTGGCCAGAGACAGCCACTGAGCCCTGGAGTCATCCAGGGAGCAGTTCTGGATCCAGAAGGGTCCTTAGTCTAGGATCCCCTGTTTGGGGAACAGAGCTGGGCTCTAAATCCACAAAGAGAAACATGTCTAAGACAGCAATCATCTTCACCTGGGCTCAGTGCTGCAGCCCAGACTTCTGAGCCTCTGGTCATGAGGAACTCAGACCTTGCAACCCTTCCAACCATTGGTCCAAGACTGGACAACTTATATCAGCAGTTCTCAACCTGTGGGTCATGACCCACAGGAACTGTATTAAAGGGTTGCGGCATTAGGAAGGTTGAGAACCACTGACTTAGATAGTTAGGATGGTCTTCTTTCCCTGGAGCCCCTCCTTCTGCTTTCCTGGGCCTTGGTCCAGGGACCTCCTATGCAGGCTTCCTCAAACTATGGCCTGTGGGCCACATGCAGCCTGCCTAGGACATTTATCTGGCCCACTGGGTATTTTTGCCACCGCTGCCTATCCTGCTTAGCAGCAGACTTGTCTTGGGGCCCGCAGTCCGGCCCTCTAATGGTCTGAGGGACAGTGAACTGGCCCCCTGTTTAAAAAGTTTGAGGACCCATGTATGACCTAGAGAGCTACAGGGCCTGTTCCTTTTGTCCAAACCTGTTCTTCAGCATTGGGAATCCACACTTTTGGTCCCTATTCTTCTAAGTCACTGTGGAATCTCAGGAAAGTTCCTCTCCCAGGGCCCTGTGTTCTCCAACTGTCCAGGAAGAGAGAGAGGAGGAAGGCCAGTCTTTCAGCTTCCTGCCTGCCCTGACATATGTGACTCAGTAGTGACATACTGACACCCGTCTCTTGCTATCCCATCTCCCCTTCTAACTTGCCAGCACCGATGCTTTCCACTGCTGCTTCCACCCCTTCTGGGCCAATGAGAAATGAGAATGGTTAGAAGCTGGCATTGCCTCCCAGCTGATACTAGTACCTGGATGAGGTACTAGTCCCTAAGAGCAAGCCGCAGCTGGAACAACCCAGCATTCTGCAAACTCCTGGAAATCATGTTGGAAAAATGTAGGCCTGGCAAGGGGTTGGAGGGAAGGGTCTTGGATGGGGAACAGCCAGCTCAAGGCTATGCTTGGACATTTGAACTGAAGGGGTTACTCACTCACAGAGAGGACAGAACAAATGTCGTCCATATTGGATGGCTTCATTCTGAGCAAGAATGACTCCTCACAAACAATGCTCAAACTGCTCGCCACCATGGGCTGCACAGGAGGGCCGTGGGAAGGGACAGAGATGGACTGGTCACTCGTAGCTTTGAGGCTGATCCAGGATGGAGGGGAAACTATGTCAGAGAGGTTAATCAGGTCACAGCTGCACCAAGTCTGCCCTGAGACAAGATTTTTGCAGCACTGGGGGAGGATGGCACCCAGCCATTCATGTCCTCTGGGCCAGGCCCAACTGCTGTTCAACTGTATACATTATTTTTTTTATTGACTTTATGGACCTCCATAGAGTGCCGTGATGTCACACAGCTCACAGCAACCTCCAACTCCTGGGCTTAGGATTCTCTTGCCTCAGCCTCCCAAGTGACTGGAACTACAGGTGCCCGCCACAACACCTGGCTATTTCTTTGTTGCAGTTCGGCTAGGGCTGATTTTGAACCCACCACCCTCGGTATGTGGGGCTAGCGCCCTACCAGCTGAGCCATAGGCGCTGCCCCAGCTGTATATATTATTAAAAGAGTTGGTGGCAAGTGTTTGGGGCTCAGTTTATGATTAGGATTATTACTTTGTCTGGGACCAAGATCAGGGCTCAGTGTGTGACCAGAACAAAGGCCCAGACTGTAGGGTCACACTGCTGGTAGGGCTCAGAGCAGGGAAGGCTGCCATCTCTGAAGGCAGCAAGATGGGTTCAGTGTGAGAGAGGGGAGAGGGCACAACGTGAAGGCTAAGTCCCTGGACCTGTGGCCAGCTGAGGGGAGCAGAACAAGCAGCCAGGACACCGGCTCTGCTACTATCTGGCTGCATGGTTTGGGAGTGTTTCTTCCCTTTGGGGGGCCTCTGTTTTCTTGTGCGTAAAATGAAAATATTTACTTCTGTGCTATCTGATAACTGTTCAACCAACATGTAACTTCGTATTTTACAAAGCACTGTGAAAGAAAATGGATAATCTGTCTATTTGGTGCTTCTAAATGTCATCAGGGCCTGAGGAAAGTTGACATTGGAGACCGACTCACAGAACTTGACCTTTTAATTATTACTTTTTTTTTCTTTTTTGAGACATTCTCATCCTGTTACCCTGGCTAGAGTGCTGTGACATCATAGCTCACAGCAACCTCCAACTCTTGGGCTTAAGCGATTCTCTTGCCTCAGCCTCCCTAGTAGCTGGGACTACAGGCACCCACCACAACGCCCGACTATTTTTTGGTTACAGTTGTCTTTGTTGTTTTAGCAGGCCTGGGCCAGGCTTGGACCTGCCACCTTCAGTGTATGTGGCTGGTGCCCTACTCACTGAGCTATGGGCGCCAAGCTTGGTTTTTCTATTTTTAATAAAGACAAGATCTCACTCTTGCTCAGGCTGGTCTCAAACTCCTGAGCTCAAGGAATCCACGTGCCTTGGCCTCCCAGAGTGTTAGGATTACAGGCGTGAGCCACCGCACCCGGCCTACTTTTTTTATAGATTAACTTCTTTCCTTATTTTCTTGTTCCCAGCTTAGACCAGATGGCTCCTGAGATAAAAGACCCCTTGACTGAGATAAAAGATGCTTTGACTATTACATGCCTAATTTGGAACTGTAAATATGTTCTTGCCAGCAGGAAGCACTGCCTACAACCAACCAAAGTGCTGTAACTAGTCGCTAACCTTGTATGGAAAATGTTGAACTCCTGAAAAACTTCCCCAGACCTTGCCTTTATAAACAACCCTCACCCCTGACCCCCATCTCTGGATTCTGTGTCCTCCTGGGTGGCTATCCTCAAATTTTGTGCCCAAATAAGCTCAGTAATTCATCACATTGCCTGAATCTTGCTCCTGGAGGTTGACACCACCAAGGTCCCTTATAAATACCTGCCTCCCATGGCTACTTATAAGGGTGCACTTCACGAAACACCTGAAAAACTGGATAGGGTTATTCTTCTTTTCAAAGAGGAAATGTTTCAGAGGACAGGAAACTCTCCAAAGGAAAGACCTTTATTGTGGTCATGGTTTCTCATAGCTCTTCAAGTTAATTTTTGTTTTGCAAACTGATGCAAAGTGTTTACAGAGTCAAAGGGTACTAACAGATTATAATGAAAAAAGCACTTTCTTACCTCACTTCAACCTACTCACCAAAGCAACCATTTCAGCTCATTTAGTTGTAGTTTTGACTTCCTAAATAAAGCATTGATTGCTATTATTGCTAACTCCTAAGATAGAGGTCCAAGTTAGACAACTATCTCTCGGCAAGCCTCCATGACAGATGAGGTTCACTGTCCTGTCTTTTCGATACCACAACACATTTCTTTGTCACATTTACAATCAGTGAAGAGTGTTCACGCCTGAACCAACTAATAAGTTGTGACCACCTTTCCTTTCTTTTTCCATTTCTTTCCTACCTCAGAGTTAATTATTGTCTCACCTTTTCATTGCTTATTTTCTTTGACCCCTTGTTAAATTTTCCCACCTTCTGCAAAAGCTTGGTCAAGTTGGGTGGCGCCTATGGCTCAGTGAGTAGAGTGCCAACCCCCTATACTGAGGGTGGCAAGTTCAAACTCGGCCCTGGCCAAACTGCAACAAAAAAATAGCCGGGCGTTGTGGCAGGCACCTGTAGTTCCAGCCACTTGGGAGGCTGAGGCAAGAGAATCCCCTAAGCCCAGGAGTTGGAGGTTGCTGAGAGCTGTGTGATGCCACGGCACTCTACCAAGGGCGATAAAGTATGACTCTGTCTCTACAAAAAAAAAAAAAAGAAAGAAAAGAAAACTTGGTAAAGTGATTCTCAGTACACATTTTCACTCTGAGTTCCAATTCCTTAAAAGCATTTTTTTCCCCTCTGAGACACCTTCTGGAGCCGTTGGTTCTCCTGCCCTCCTCTTTTTTTGTTTTGTTTTTGTTTTTGTTTTTTGAGACAGAGTCTAACTCTGCTGCCCTGAGTAGAGTGCCAGAGCATCACAGCTTGAAGCAACCTCAAACTCTCAGACTTATGCGATTCCCTTGCCCCAGCCTCTGTCTGCAGTAGCTGAGACTGCAGGAACCTGCCACAATGGCCAGCCAGTTTTTCTATTTTTAGTAAAGATGGGGTCTCACTCTTGCTCAGGTTGGTCTCAAACTCCCTGCCTCCCCCCCTTTTTTTTTGAGACGGAGCCTCAAGCTATCCCCCTGGGTAGAGTGCCATGGCATCACACTCACAGCAACCTCCAACTCCCGGGCTCAAGCGAGTCTCTTGCCTCAGCCTCCCAAGCAGCTGGGACCACAGGCGCCCGCCACAACCCCTGGCCATTTTTTGGTTGCAGCCATCATTGTTGTTTGGTGGGCCCGGGCTGGGGATTCTAACCCGCCACCTTAGGTGTATGTGGCTGGCACCTTAGCCGCTTGAGCCACAGGTGCTGAGCCCCTGCCCCCTTGTTAACTGGTAGATCAGCTACATAGCCTTTATCTTGGGACTTCCTTTGTCAACATCCTACAATTTCATTTATTCTCTTTCCTCTACGGATCTCTGGTTCTCCTGGTCTCATTTCTTCTTTTTTGGTTTGTGCCCTTCTATGGGTAGAACACATCCTTCAGCAGCTTCCTCAGGAAGTATTCATAGAAGATAATTTCTTTTCTTTTCTTTTTTTTTTTTTTTAAAGACAGAGTCTCACTTGTCACCCTCAGCAGACTGCCGTGGCATCACAGCTCACAGCAACCTCCAACTCTTGGGCTTAAGCTATTCTCTTGCCTCAGCCTCCCAAGTAGCTGGGACTATAGGCACCCGCCAAAATGCCCTACTATTTTTTTTTTGTTGTTGTTGAGGTTGCCATTGTTGTTTAGCTGTCCTGGTCTGGGTTCGAACCTGCCAGCCTTGGTGCATGTGGCTGGCGCCATAACCACTGAGCTACAGGCTCTGAGCCAGGAAGATAATTTCTTTTTTGGGGGGGGGACAGGAGCCTCAAGCTGTCCCCCTGGGTAGAGTGCTGTGGCATCACACATCACAGCTCACAGCAACCTCCAACTCCTGGGCTTAAGCGAGTCTCCTGCCTCAGCCTCCCAAGTAGCTGGGACCACAGGTGCCTGCCACAATGCCCGGCTTTTTTGGTTGCAGCCGTCGTTGTTTGGCAGGCCCGAGCTGGATTCAAACCCACCACCTTGGGTGTATGTGGCTAGCGCCTTAGCCACTTGAGCCACAGGCGCCAAGCCAGGAAGATAAATTTCTTTAATCCTGTGTATCTGAAAATATCTATATTCTACCCTCACACTAGATTGATACTTTGGCTGGGTATATAATTTTCAGCTGAAAATAAATTTCTCTCATCATCTTTAAGGCATTGCTTCATGAACTTTTAGCTTCTAATTTTGCTAGGGAGAGATCTGCTGCTGATCCGATTCCTGATCCCTTGTGTGAGACAGCACCCTCTGGAATCCATAGGCCCTTCTTTTTTTTTTTTTTTTTTTTTTTTGCAATTTTGGCTGGGGCCAGGCTTGAACCCGCCACCCCCGGTGTTTGGGGCCAGAGCCCTATTCCTTGAGCCACAGGCACCGCCCTTCTCTCCATTTTTTAATACCCTATTGAGTTATAATTCACATACCATATAATTTACTTATTTAAACTGTACGATTCAGTGATTTTTAATGTATTTCACAGAGTTGTATGACTGTCCTCACAATCATTTTTAGAAGATATAATCATCAATAAAAGAAACACTGTATTCTTTACCAGTCATTTTCCACTTCCTCTCAACCCACTTAAACCTAGGAAACCACTAATCTACTGTATCTTTATAGATTTGCCTATTCTGGACATTCATACTATATAAATCAGTGGTTCTCAACCTTCCTAATGCCGCGACCCTTTAATACAGTTCCTCATGTTGTGGTAACCCCCAACCATAAAATTATTTTTGTTGCTACTTCATTACTGTAATTTTGCTACTGTTATGAACCGTAATGTGAATATCTAATATGCAGGAGACCCCCAAAGGGGTTGCGACCCACAGGTTGAGAACCGCTGATATAAATGAAATTATATGCTAGGTGATCTTTTGTGACTGGCCACTTTCATTTAGCATAAGTTTTTCTTTCTTTCTTTTTTTTTTTTTTTTGAGACAGAGCCTCAAGCTATCCCCCTGGGTAGAGTGCTATGGCATCAAAGCTCACAGCAACCTCCAACTCCTGGGCTCAAGCGAGTCTCTTGCCTCTGCCTCCCAAGTAGCTGGGACCACAGGCGCCCACCACAATGCTCGGCTATTTTTTGGTTGCAGCCATCATTGTTGTTCGGCAGGCCTGGGCTGGATTCGAACCTGCCACCTTAGGTGTATGTGGCTGGCGCCTTAGCCACTTGAGCCACAGGCGCTGAGCCTAGCATAAGTTTTTCAAGGTTAATTCATGTTGTATCATTTATCAGAACTTCATTCTATTTTATGGCTGAAAGATAATGCATTATATGGAAATATATGCTGTGATTCATTAATCGATGGACCTTTCAGTGTTCCAACTTCTTGGCTATTGTGAATAATGCTGCTGTGAACATTCTTGTACAAGTTTTTGTATAGACACATGCTTTCATTTCTCTTGTATATACACAAAGGAATGAAATTAAAAGCTTGTGGGTAACTCAATTTTTAAACTTTTGAGGAATAGCCAGATTTTTTTCAAAGTGAGTATACCATTTTACATTTCTACTGGTTTCAGTTTCTTCATGTCCTAGTTAAAACACTTGTTATGCATGTATTACCTTTTTTATTATAGCTATCCTAGTGGATATGAAATGGTATCTCTTTGCGGTTTTAATTTCCTTTTTCCCAATAGTTAATGATACTGAACATATTTTTATGTACTTATTGGTCACTTGTACATCTTCTTTGGAAAATTGTATGTCCATCTCTTTTATACATTTTTAAATTGAGTTATTTGTCTTTTTATTATTGGGTTGTAATTATTCTTTATGCAGTTCAGACGCAAGTTCCTTATTAGATACATGATTTTTCTTTGCAAGAAAATACTTCCACTCTGTGGGTTACCTTTTCATTTTCTTGATAGTGTCTGAAATGGGTTGAATTATACCTCTCAAAAAGATATATTGAAGTACTAACCCCCATAATTGTTGCTAATGTAATTATTAATATTTAAGATGAGATCAAACTGGAAGACAGTGGGTCTTTTTTTTTTTTTTTTTTTTGAGAAAGAGTCCCCAGCTGTCCCCCTGAGTAGAGTGCCATGGCATCATAGTTCACAGCAATCTCCAACTCTTGGGCTCAAGCAATCCTCTTGCCTCAGTTATTCTACTTTTAGTAGAGATGGAGTCTCACTTTTGCTCAGGCTGGTCTCAAACTTGTGAGCTCAAGCAACCCACTGCCTCGGCCTCCTAGAGTGCTGGGATTACAGGCATGAGCCACTGTGCCCTGCCAGGACAGTGGGTCTTAATCCTTCTCTTATGAGAAGATGATGTGAAATGAGAACATGGAGAACACTGTGGGATGGCCATGACAGAGATTAGGATCATGCAATTACAAGCTAAGGAACACCAAGATGGACAGCCAACACCAGAAGCTAGAAAGAGGCAAAAAACGATTTTCCCGCAGCTTGCCAACACCAATACAATGTCCTTTTTTTTTTCTTTAGCTTTTTTTTTGCCAGAGCTGGGTTTGAACCCACCATCTCTGGCATATGGGGCTGGTGCCCTACCCCCCCCCCCTTTTTTGGGCAGGGTTGGATTTGAACCCACCACCTCTGGCATATGAGGCCAGTGCCCTACCCCTTTTTAGGGGGGGAACATGGCTGGGTTTGAACCCACCACCTCCGGCATATGGGGCCGGCACCCTACCCTTTTAAGCCACAAGCATGGCCCCAAGTGCCCTACCCCTTTGAGCCACAGGCACCGTCCCAATACAGCATCCTTTGAAACAAAATTGTTTTTAGTTTTTTTTTTTTTTTCTGGAGACAGAGTCTCACTATGTTGCCCTCGATAGAATGCCATGGTGTCACAGCTCACAGCAACTTCAAACTCCTGGACTTAAGCCAGTGGTTCACTACCTGTGGGTTGCAACCTCTTTTTAACAATGAAATACACTGCGGCATTAGGAAGGTTGAGAACCGCTGATAAGAGATTCTCTTGCCTCAGCCTCCCAAGTAGCTGGGACTACAGGCGCCCAGCTCTTTCTTGTTGTTGTTGCAGTTGTCGTTGTTTGGCAGGCCTGGGCCAGTGAACCCACCAGCCCTGGTGTATGTGGCCGGCGCCCTAGCCATTGAGCTACAGGTGCCAAGCCTGGTTTTTAGTTTTTACTAAGTCAAATATATCTATATATTTTTTGTTGATTGTGCTTTTGATATTATATCTAAGAATCCTTTACAAAATTCAAGGTCATGGATCAGCGCCTATGGCTCAAGTGGCTAAGACATCAGCCACATATACCTAAGGTGGCGGGTTCGAATCTAGTCTGGGCCCACCAAACAACAATGACAGCTGCAACCAAAAAATAGCTGGGCATTGTGGCTACTTGGGAGGTGGAGGCAGGAGACTCGCTTGAGCCCGGGAGTTGGAGGTTGCTGTGAGCTGTAATGCCACAGCACTCCACCCAGGGGGACAGCTTGAGGCTCTATCTCAAAAAAAAAAAAAAAAAATTCAAGGTCATGAAGGATCACCCTATGTTTTATTCTACACGTGTTATACTTTTAGCTGTTACATTTAGATCATTGATCTATTTTAAGTTAATTTTTGTATATAGTGAGAAAACATGGTTCAACTTCATTCTTTTACATGCAGATATCCAGCGGTCCCAGAACCATTTGTTGAAAAGACTATTATTTTCCAATTGGATGATTTTGGCACCCTCGTTGAAAATCAATTGACACTACATGTATATGTTTATTTCTGAACTATAAATTCTATTCCATAGATCTCTACAGTATGTCTCTTCTTACGCTGGTACCACATTGTCCTGTTTACTGTTGCTTTGTGGAAAGTTTTGAAATCAGGAAGTTTGAGTTCTCCAACTGTTCTTTTTCAAGATTACTTGGCTATTCTGAATTCCTTGAATTTTCATACATATTTTAGAACCAATTTTCCAATTTTTGCAAAGACAACTAAGATTTTGATAAAGATTGCATTAAATCTGTAGATCAGTTTGAGGGCTATTGCTATCTTAGCACTAATCTTCTACTCCATAAACATGGGTTGTCTTTCCATTTGTTTAGGTTATTTTACATTTCTTTAAACAATGTTTTGATTTTCAGAGTATCAGTTTTGCACTTTTAAAAATATTTATTAAGCCGGGTGCAGTGGCTCACACCTGTAATCCCAGCGCTTAAAAGGCCAAGCCAGCCAGGTAGATTGCCTGAGCTCACAGATTTGAGATCAGCCTAAGCCAGAGTGAGACCATGTCTCTAAAAAAAGTAGCCGGGCATTGTGGTGGGTACATGTAGTCCAAGCTACTTGGGAGGCTGAGGCAAGAGAATTACTTAAGCCCAAGAGTTTGAGGTTGCTGTAAGCTGTGATGCCACAGCACTCTACCAAAGGTAACAAAGTGGGACTCTGTCTCAAAAAAAAAGAAAAGATAAGAAAAGAAAAACAACATTTATTAAGCATTTTATGATTTTTGATGCTTGTAAATAGAATCATTTTCTGAACTTTATTTTTATATTGTTCATTGGTAACATAGAGAAATATGGTTGACTTTTATATACTAATATTCTACTCTTAAAACTATTTGGATTTGTTTATTAGTTGATTCTTTAGGATTTTCTGTGTACAAGATGATGTCCTCTGCAAATAGAGATAGCTTTACCTGTATCATTCTCATTTTAACAAAATTTGAAATGGATTTTAATTGCCCTGGCTATCATCTCCAGTACAATGTTGAATAGGTGGTGAGAAGAGACATCCTTCTGTGGCTCCCAGTCTTAGGAAGAAAGTTTCAATTTTTCACCATAAAGTTTCAATATTTTCACTTCAGTTAGTGGTGGGTTTTTCATAGATGGCCCTTAAACCCGTAACATACTGAGGAAGTTCCCCTCTATTTCTAGTTTGCTGAGTGTTTTTATCATGAAAGAATGTTAGATTTTGTCAATACTTTTTCTGCATCATTTAGATGATCCTATGGTTTTCTTCCTTTATTCTGTTAATATGATGCATTACATTGATTTTCATAAATTTGGCCAACCTTGCATTCTCGGGAAAATCCCACTTGGTCATAATGTACAATCTGTTTCATGTACTACTAGATTCAAATTGATAGTATTTTTTTTTTTTTTTCAGAGACAGAGTCTCACTTTATTGCCCTCAGTAGAGCGTCATGGTGTCACAGCTCATAGCAACCTCCATCTCCTGGGCTTAGGCAATTCTCTTGCCTCAGCCTCCCGAGTAGCTGGGCCTACAGGTGTCTGCCACAATGCCCGGCTATTTGGCCAGGCCTGGGTTTGAACCTGCTACCTTTGGTATGTGGGGCTGGCACCCTACCCACTGAGCCACAGGCACTGCCCAATAGTATTTTTTTTTAAGAGAAAAGTGGTTGCTCTGTTACCCAGTCTAGAGTAATTATTGCATTGCTTACTGCAGCCTCAAATTCTTGGGTTCAAGTACTCACATTTTAGCCTTCCAAGTAGCTAGGATTACAACTGCATGCCACCAGACTTCAGCTAAATTTTTTACTCTTTGTAGAGACAGAGTTTCTCTCTGTTTCCCAGGTTGGTTTTAAACTCTGAGTCTCAAGCAGTCCTCCAGCCTCAGCCTCCCAAAGTGCTGGGATTCCTGGTGTAAGCCACTGTGTCTAGCGACAGTGTGAAAGTAGAGTAGAAACTCCATAGTTAACCACCTCCCTACATTGATCACCTTCTTTTTCTTTTCTTTTCTTTTTCTTTTTTTTTTTTTTTGAGACAGAGTCTTACTTTGGCACCCTCGGTAGAGTGCTGTAGTATCACAGCTCACAGTAACCCCAAACTCTAGGGCTCAAGCGATTCTCTTGCCGCAACCTTGCAAGTAGCAGGCACTAGAGGCACCTGCCAAAACACCCAGCTATTTTTGGAGGTGGAGTCTTGCTCTGGCTCAGGCTGTGAGCTCAGCAATACACCTGCCTTGGCCTCCCAGAATGCTGGGATGACAAGTGTGAGCCACCACGCCTGGCCTGATCACTTTCTTAAGTTGACTTAATTTTCATATATTAGACATATATGTACCAGCACAGTAGGCCTAGTTTCTTACATTGATCACCTCCATATGTTGACCAGTTTGTTACAGTTCCTTGGGTGATCCACTTACAGAGGTTCTACCGTGTATATATTTTACTAAAGATTTCTATATCTAGGCTCGGCGCCTATAGCTCAACCGGCTAAGGCGCCAGCCATGTACACCTAAGG
>NW_003852406.1:27099009-27103035 GCF_000181295.1 Otolemur garnettii
AAAAAAAAAAAAAATAGCCGGGTGTTGTGGCTGGCACCTGTAGTCCCAGCTACTTGGGAGGCTGAGGCAAGAGAATCACTTAAGCCGAAGAATTTGAGGTTGCTGAGAGCTGTGATGCCATAGCACTCTACCCAGGGTGACAGCTTGAGCCTCTTTCAAATGATTAGATTACAATGTTTGTGTTTGTTAGGTAAGATCCCTGTTGTAGTTACGTCCTGCTCCCACGAGGAACAGTATTTTTTAATTCTTTTTTTTGATGAACACAATTTTTTTTTTGTAGAGACTAAGTCTCACTTTATTGCCCTTGGTAGAGTGCTGTGGCATCACACAGCTCACAGCAACCTCCAACTCCTGGGTTTAGGCGATTCTCTTGCCTCAGCCTCCTGAGTAGCTGGGACCACAGGCACCCACCACAATACCTGGCTATTTTTTGATTGCAGTTTGGCCGGGGCCGGGTTTGAACCTACCACCTTTGGTATATGGGGCTGGTGCCCTACCCACTGAGCCACAGTCACCGCCCTGATGAACACAATTTAAATGTGCCATAGAAGTTTAACTATAGGTTTAAGGATACCATGAGATTAAAAAAAAAAAGTTGAAAAACACTGGCATAGATTATTGATATTTGATTTTTTCCCCATTCTAATATAAACATTTTAAACTATAAATTTCCTTCTAAGAATTGCTTTAATGATATGCAATAAATTTTGATATGCTGTTTCAATTTTCATTCAGTTCCACTTATTACCTAATTTGCATTATGTTTTCATTTTGACCCATGGGTATTTAGAAGTTCCTGGATTAGTTTCCAAATAAACTAATTGGGGATTTCCCAATTTTCTTCTCTTATTGGTTTCTAATGAAGAATATATTTTGTATGATTCCAATTTTTTTTTTTTTGCAGTTTTTGGCCGGGGCCAGGTTTGAACCCACCACCTCCAGTAAATGGGGCCAGCACCCTACTCCTTTGAGCCACAGGCACTGCCCATTTTGTTTTTGTTTTTAAGAGATAGAGTCTCACTCTATCACCCAAGCTAGAGTATAGTGGCATAATCATAGCTCAGTACAACCTCAAGAGATCAACCTCAAGGCTTAAGAAATCCTCCTGCCTCAGCCTCCCCAGTAGCTTAGACTACAGGTGCCCACCACCTTACTTCATTACTTTTTATTTTTCATTTTTCATAGAGATGGGATCTCACTCTGTTACCCAGGCTGGTCTCATATTCTTGGCTTCAAGCAATCCTCCTGAATCTGCCTCCCAGAGTGCTGGGATTATAGGTGTGAGCCTTTTCGTGCAGCCTAATCATATGTTATGTTATTTTCTTAGTAGTTGGTTAAGAATTATAATTCTAACTTACCAGTATGAATTCTATAGTGACTTAGTTCTGGTAAAACATAGCAATTTCCCTCTATTTCTTTTCCCTTATTTTGTGCTGTCACTTTCTTCTTCTTCTTCTTCTTTTTTTTTATTTTGTAGAGACAGAGTCTTACTTTCTCACCTTGGGTAGAGTACTGTGGCATCACAGCTCACAGCAATCTTCAACTCCTGGGCTTAGGCGATTCTCTTGCCTCAGCCTCCTGAGTAGCTGGGACTACAGGCACCTGCCACAACGCCCCGCTATTTTTTGGTTGCAGTTCAGACAGGGCCAGGTTTGAACCCACCACCCTCAGAATAGGGGGCAGGCGTCCTACTCACTGAGCCACAGGTGCCACCTGTGCTGTCACTTTCATACATGTTACATTTGTATATGTTATAAACCTAACAATATTGTGGTACAATTATTGCTTTATACAATTGTAGGCATTTTTAAAGCAATTAAGTGAATTAAGCCTAACAAATGGACAAAAATTATATGATTCTCATTGTATGAAGTTTTTATCAGAGTTAAAGTCATAGAGACAGAATGTTAAATGGTGATTGTCAGGGTCAGGGTTGAGAGGAAAACAGGGAGTTAGTATTTAATGGATAAAGAATTTCAGATAGGGCAACACCTGTAGCTCAGTGGGCAAGGCACTGGCCACATACACCAAGGCTGGTAGGCCTGAACCTGGTCTGGGCCAGCTAAAACAATAACAACTGCAACAGAAAAATAGCAAAATAGCCGGGCTCTGAGGGGGGCACCTGCAGTCCTAGCTACGTTGGAGGCTGAGGCAAGAGAATCACTTATCATTTATGCCCAAGAGCTTAAGGTTGCTGTGAGCTATGACACTTCAGCACTGTACCAAGGGCAACATAGTGAGACTGTCTCCAAAAAAAAAAAAGGAATTTCAGTCAGAGAAGATGAGAAAGTTCTGGAGAACAATGATGGTGATGGTTGAACAATGGTGGGAATGTACTTGATGCCATGTAAAAATGATTAAAATGATACATTTTAAGATTACAAGTAAAAACATCTCAGAAAGGATGGCACCTGTGGCTCAGTGGGTAGGGCACCGGCCCCATATACTGAGGGTGGTGGGTTTAAACCCAGCCCTGGCCAAACTGCAACAAAAAAATAGTCAGGCATTGTGGCAGGTGCCTGTAGTCCTAGCTACTTGGGAGGGTGAGGCAAGAGAATTGCCTAAGCCCAGGAACTGGAGGTTGCTGTGAGCTGTGTGACACCATGGCACTCTACCGACCCTGTCTCTACCCAAAAAAAAAAAAAAAATTTCTCAGAAAACCGAAGAGAAGAAAAAATAAAAAATATAATTACATTGTCCTTTATTTACCATTTACAGTGCTGTTCATTTTTCCCTGTGAATTTCAGCTACCATCTACTGTCTTTGTCTTTCAACCTGAAGAACTTTACTACTACTAAGAGGGTAGAACTGCTAGCAATGGGTTCTATGTTTTTGTTTTTGTTTTTTAAACTATGAATGTCTCTGTTTTGACTTCAGTTGTGAAGAATAATGTTTCTGGATATAGACTTGTTGGTTGACAGGGTTTTTTGTTTGTTTAAACCCCTAACATTCTGAATGTGTGATCTTGTTGCCTCTGACTACCATTGTTTCTGAAAAGTCACCTGTTATTGGTATTATTGTTTCTTTGTAGCTGATGAGTCATTTTCTTTTCCTGCTTTCAGTAGTTTGACTATGATACTTAGTTTATCCTACTTGGGGTTTGTTGACCTTCTTGGATCTGTAGGTTAATAGTGCATCAACTTTGGGAAGTTTTCAGTCATTAATTCTTTAAACGTTTTTTTGGTCCCTTTCCTCTCACTATTCTCTTGGGGTTTCATTACATTAACATGTAAATTGACGTGCACAATTTTGTCTCTGAAACTCAGTTTGTTTCTACATTCTTTTTTTTTTTTTCCCTCTCTCTCTGTTCTTCAGATTGGCTACTATTTTTTTTTTTTTTTTTTTGAGACAGAGTCTTGCTCTGCCACTCAGGCTAAAGTGCAGTGGCATCATCATAACTCACTGCAACCAATAAGTCCTGGGCTCCCAGCAATCCTCCTCTCTCAGCTGCCAAGTAGCTTAGACTACAGGTGTGCACCACTGCACCTGCCTAATCTCTCTCTCTCTCTCTCTCTAGTAGTAGTAGAGACGGATCCTAACTCTTGCTCAGGCTGATAAACTCCTGAGCTCAAGAGATCCTCCTGCTTCCCAGACTGCTTGTGGTATGGGAAAGTTCAACTTGCATTCAGAATGGATGCCAGGGGAATATAAAATTATAAGAATCTACTATGGTTGTTTTTGGAAAATGTGTCCAGCTTTGTTTTTATTTCAGAAGATAGTATTGAGAATATTTACTAACCTCTTTACATCACCACAGCCCAAGTTTCCCCTTTCTGTCACTGATTTTTGAGAATTCAAAGAGTGCCATGGAGTCACAGCTCACAGCAACCTCCAACTCCTGGGCTTAAGTGATTCCCTCAGCCTCCTGAGTAGCTGGAACTACAGGCGCCGGTCACAATGCCCAGCTATTTTTTTTATTACAGTTTGGCTGGGGCTGGGTTTGAACCTGCCACCCGTGGTATATGGGACCAGCGCCCTACTCACTGAGCCACAGGCGCTGTTCTGCCTTGCTATTTTTTTTTTTTT
>NW_003852406.1:27103882-27111084 GCF_000181295.1 Otolemur garnettii
AAAAAAAAAAAAAAAAAAAAGAAAGAAAGAATTGCTTGAGCCCAAGAATTTGAGGTTGCTATGAGCTATGATGCCATAGCACTCTACCAAGGGCAACAAAGTGAGACTCTGTCTGCAAAAAAAAGAAACAATTAAAGTGACCAGACATCTCGCTTTTGACGGGACAGTTCTGATTTTTAATAATTTGTCCTGCATCCCGTGGCGTTTTTAAAAGTCTCGATTTTTGGAAAGAATGCACGACAAGCTAGGGAACAGCAGGAGAATGGGAAGGGAATAGACGGTTTTCAGCTGCCATGTGGCTATTTCACCAGGATATGAGTTTTATATTATTTTTGTTAATTCTATAATGCTAAACTTTAATAATAACAAATAATTGTTGAGAACTGACTATCGAGAACTGCTTATCAAAGTTCACATTGGTGATCAGTTGTTAGAATTCGACCACCATTGTTTGGACTTAATGAACAATGGCATTTTTTGGCATTGGCAACAACAAAAACATTTTGTAACTGTCTCTCAGACAATACACATTGTACTGCGTGCTAGTGCTAGATAAACAAGTGATGTCAACAAATCAGCTATTCAGATAATTTAGGTAAGTCATTTATTTGTTTATTTCATGAATTTAGTAGACAGTACTCATTTATATTTTATAGTGGCGGCAAAAAGTCTAGCACCAGCCTTGACAGTGACACTTATGACTTACAAGGTATCATTATTAAAAAATATATATTGATAAGGAAAAGGTTAAATCTTGGGCATCAGCAGAAATCACAATAGAGAACAAATGGTTAGAAATATTTCATCATTTTGAAACAAACCATGTTCCATACAATAATGCACAAAAAGTTTTGGGATATGCACTGTCCTTACCAGGAACTAATGCTATGACTGAACGACTGAACACATTTTTTCTATGGTAAATAAGGTGTGGACATCAGAAAAATCACAATTAAGTGTTGAGACTTTTAAAGCCATTTTATGTGTGAAATATAATTTAACAAATTCTTGTGAAAAATTTCATGACCTTTTAAACGACAGCAATCTACTTAAAAAAAATTCACTCAAATGAGAAATATACCAAAGAATAAAATACTATACATAATTTTTAATGTATTATATTTGTAAATTGTACTAATGTTGAAATTTTAAAATATATATTATAATACGATTTTTGTGTTCTATGAAAATTTTTGTTGCTCCATATAGACCAAATTTTTAATTAAGCAACCCCTCCACCCCAGTCAATGGTGTCCCACTTTACCAATGTTAAAATCTGGTCACCTTATATTAGGCATAGTTGAAGACAAACCAGATAAAACTTCTAGAAATGAAACTAAAAATAAAAACCTCAAAAGAAAAATTAAAAAGCAGAATAAAGATGAAGAGTATAGAGTAAATTGAAATATAAAGCTTAAGAAATTAGTAGGAATTTTGCAAAGAATGATAAAAAAGTGAAATATGAAAAAGATGTTATGAGTCATGGAAGAATTCAACGTTTATTCATGATAAAATTTCTCAACAAACTAAGAATTAAAGGGGACTTCCTCAACTCACTGATAGATATCCACAAAAAACCTACATCTACTGTCAGATTTTATGATAAAATCCTCAACGCTTTCACTCTGAGTACTTGGGAGGCTGAGGCAAGAGAATTGCTTGAGCCCAAGAGTTTGAGGTTGCTATGAGCTGAGATGCCACACCACTCTACCGAGGGTGACTGTGAGACTCTGTCTTTAAAAAAAAAGTTTTCTATTCCATGTCTCATCATTCCATCTTGTACAGCATCTGTGGGTCTCATCTTGTTGCTTGTTTTTTTCTCTGACTTAACGCTTCTTATGTTTGTTTCCTCGTGAGTTTATTTATTTATTTATTTGTAGAGACAGAGTCTCACTTTATCGCCCTCAGTAGAGTGCTGTGGCATCACACAGCTCACAACCTCCAGCTCCTGGGCTCAGGTGATTCTCCTGAGTAGCTGGGACTACAGGCGCCTGCCACAACGCCCAGCTACCTTTTTTGTTGCTGTTGTTGCAGTTTGACTGGGGCTGAGTTCGAACCTGCTACCCTCGGTATATGGGGCCGGTGCCCTACCTACTGAGCCACAGGCGCCACCCTCCTCATGAGTTTATTGATGTTTGATTATGAGCTCATGGTCCTTTGAATTCTTGGCAGAAGTTCTTTGAATTTATGTTTAATTATATATTCTTCCAGAAAGGATTTTTGTTTTCTTCTCCCAGGAAACTAGAGGTACGTCACTCAGAATCACTTACATTTTTTTTCAGCTTACAGTTTTTCTAATCACACAGGGAATATGATTTGAGGCTTCCTTCTATGCAAATGCATTTTGCTGGACTTCTGTTTACCCTAGGTTCCAACTCTAGCCACAGCGGAGTAGATACAGGAAAGTCCTCTGTGGCTGAGCTGTTTTTCTTTCCCCATATTTCTCCCCCAGGGCACTGACTTTCGAAAAGTCCCCAGTTTAGAGGCGGGAAGGAGTCTCTGATAATCTACCTGCCAGGACCAGCTCTCAGGCCTTTTCTTCACTTCCCTGTTTTGGTTATGTTCTCCTAAAAGCAGAACCTCAGGGAAAGGCTTGTGTATAATTAGCTAGGAAAGTGATTGCAAGGAGCAGGAGTAAGGGATGGAGAGAGTGAAAGAAAGAAAAAAAGAGGAAAAGCCAGGACAAAGTGGCCTTATCTAGGGAAACTCTTACAGGTGCTTGATTCTCCTAAGATCTTCTGAGGGGTCTTATGAAATGGAAAATAAAAAGGAAAAGCATTATTTATTATTTTCTTATGTCACTCACTGGCCAAGAGTGGCCCCACAGACACTAAGTCCTGTGAACTTAGGGTATGCACATGTGGGAGAATCAAGGAATTCCCAAGAGTATCTCATTGCTGTGGAGTCAGAGAGACATGGAGAGGAAGGAGAAGCAGGCCCCATGTGCCCAAGATGAGCTGGAACCTGCATGAGGCTGGTTAAAGCCACATGAATCTCATACCCTTGGCAGTGGTTAGAATCAGAGTGGGAGCCGAGAAGACAGAAGTGATGCCCAAGAGGTGCCTGATGCTCTGGCCATTTACAGGCTTCAGGGAGCGTGGGCTGCGGTGCAGGCTTACCCTGATGAGATCCTGCTCTCCTGTTATTCTGGCTCCAACTGATGCCCTTATTCAACATCAGTTCATCTGTGCTTTCACATACACATTTTTGATATTTTACTCACCATTTTTAGAAAGTGACTTCTCTACATATTTCCTGATACAGGAATAAATGGTCATTCTTTTCAAAATGCATATACAAGCTGGGTGCAGTGGCTCACGCATACAATCCTAGCACTCTAGGAGTCTGAGATGGATGGATTGCTTGAGCTCACAAGTTCAAGAACAGCCTGAGCAAAAGAAGACCCCCATCTCTACTAAAATTAGAAGAACTGAAGCAAGTGGATCACTTGAGCCCAAGAGTTGGAGGTTGCTGTGAACTTTGACACTACAGCACTCTACCCAGGACAAAAGCTTGAGACTGTCTCAACAACAACAAAAAAAGCACATATATACTTTAATATTCACTGAATTATTATTTGCTGCGTATTGGATTCAAGCATCTTTTAAGCCAGTCAAAAATAACATCAGCAGCAGCTACCAGGTTTTGAAGACCCATTAGGTGCCCCACATTTGCTGTGGAATTCTATCAGTAAATTCTCAGATCCATCCTAGGATAGGTACTCTGCTTCCCCTTTGACAGATGAGGAAACTGTGTCCTAGGAAGGTTGCTCAAGGCCACACAGCATTTACCTTGTTGAGCCAGGATTCAGTGCAGTGCTTCCCCACTTTCTCTAGGCAGTATGTCTTTCTGTGGGTAAGACTTGTCTTCTCCCCCCATCCTGCTTCCAAACTGCACCTCAACTACAGGAGCTCTTAAGCTGATTGGGGTGGGTAAGGGGAGCCAGTCAGCGTACATAGAGCTTTCTATCCTATTTGCCCAAGAACCTGCAAGTCCTCCAATGGCCTTTAAAGGCCAGTGCTGGCAAATTTCAATTCCACAGGCAAATCATGAACCTGCCCCCTTGCAGACTAGTACTGTCCCTGCTGGAGCTCGGTGAAAGTGAGTGGAAACCCAAGCTCAGGGAGGGGCTACCGAGGAGAGCCAGCTGCCCCTGCACCCCAGCCTAGCGGCTACCCAGTAAGCATTCCAGTCTCCTCAGTGATACAGTCAGGGTTAAAAGTTGCAGCTGGGGCAGCGCCTATGGCTCAAAGGAGGAGGATGCCAGCCCCATATGCTGGAGGTGGTGGGTTCAAACCCAGCCCTGGCCAAAAACTGCAAAAAAAAAAGCAACTTGTAGCTGAGAGCCGGCCCCTCAAGTATAGGAGTCTTTCTGGTTACAATATGTGGGAATAGGGGCCGGGAGAGACCACTGGGATACTCAGGGAACTGGAGCATCACTGGGGATAATCCTCTGGCTTGAATAGTTATAAAGAATATTTGCACCGGCTCGGCGCCTGTGGCTCAAGTGGCTAAGGCACCAGCCACATACACCTAAGGTGGTGGGTTCAAATCCAGCCTGGGCCCACGAAACACAATGACGGCTGCAACCAAAAAATAGCCAGGCTTTGTGGCAGGCGCCTGTAGTCCCAGCTACTTGGGAGGTGGAGGCAGGAGAATCACTTGAGCCTGGGACTTTGAGGTTGCTGTGAGCTGTGATGCCACAGCATTCTACCCAGGGGGACAGCTTGAGGCTCTGCCTCAAAAAAAGAAAAGCATATTCGCACCATAGAATATTATGGTCGGTATGGGCAAGGACCTTGGGAACAGAGAGATATTAAGGCCAACATCTTATTTTACAGATCCGTAAATTGAGGCCCAGAGACCAGTGGCCTGGCGAAGGAGCAGGGTATGAGCACAGGCCATCCTGCCCAGAGTACAGTACTGAGTCTCTTCCCTGGCCCTGCCTCGGTGGTTGCACATGACTATGTGCATAAATATGTTTATGCATTGGAGGGCATGCCTTAGTGTCTCATGAGTGAAGGCACAAGGTGTGAGTATGGGGGCAGGAGGAGGTAGGTTGTATTACCAGACAAAGCAGACTGCAACAAGGGGACGCAATCTGTCTTCTGGTCCCAACCCATGTTTGGAGAAGACGGGAGTTTTCTCACGTACAGGCGTGAAGGGAGGAGAGCGACTCCAGTTTACTGACCACATGGCTGTGCTGCCTTTTGTCATGGACCATGTAGAAGCTTGAAGGTGTCCAGCATCTTGGTAGCACCATTGTCCTTAGCCAGCCACCCACTTACAACAATGGCCCTTATTGTGAATGGGGGCAACAATCCCCAAGGCCTTGCAGGATGGTCAGAGATGCGTGTCCTTGCCCTGGTACATCCTAGTCTTCTCTCACCTTCCTGGGCTCTCAACCCCATGTCCTTTATCTCTTCAGGAGAAGGAACTTGTCCTTTACCTGGACCTGAGCTCTCAGAGTCCAGAGTCACATCTTCTCTCGTTCCCTCAGACCTGGCATTTTGTCCAGGATGGGTTGGTAAATGGGTAACTAAAGCTGGCGGAGCTGCAGGGCATGGGGCACACCCCTTCCCCAGGAGTCTCAGCTTCAGTGTTGGTCCCGTATCTGTGAGTGACATTACTGTCTATGTAGCTCTGCAAGTTACAAATTTGGAGTCAATCTACCTCCCACTACTGTTGACTTTCTTTTTTTTTTTGGTAGAGACAGAGTCTCACTTTATCTCCCTCAGTAGAGTGCTGTGGTGTCACAGCTCACAGTGACCTCCAACTCCTGGGCTCAGGCAATTCTCCTGCCTCAGCCTCCCGAGTAGCTGGGACTACAGGTGCCTGCTATGATGCCCAGCTATTTTTTTGTTGCAGTTTGGCCGGGGCCAGGCTTGAACCCACCACCCTCAGCATAAGGGGTTGGCACCCTACTCACTGAGCCATAGGCACCACCCAACTGTTGACTTTCAATCAATCCGGTGAAAAATGCCTCTGGAAAGTACATAACTCAAGATTAACAGGAGCTATAACAAATGAGTCCTGGCTATCCTATTATAATAACACAGAATGCAATACTATGAAACACTACTGGGGTCATGTCAAAAGGACACAAGAGCAGACTTAAATACACTTCCTGTAGCCAGTGGCAGGATTATTTGAGCCTCAGTAAGATTAATAACTGCAATGGATCCAGATCATCAAACATATGTAAATCCACGGACTGATCTACAGTTTAAAAAATACCTCATTTATCACCTTAGGAGTATACAAGTCAATGAGTAAATAAGGAGAAGCATTAAATACTTATTCTGTCTTCTGTATATGATTTCTCCCTCGGGGTGATTAAATAATCAATGAAGGGAAGTTTCACTGTGTAGAAGTACGCAGGCTAATAAAAGAAGAAATAATGCAGTTAAAATATCCCTATTTTGCAACTTCTCACAAATCTAGGCAATACTCGTCAGTGGTTGCAAATTTCACAAAAAGAAATACAACCAGAAATTAGGTGCCTCCCAATGAAAGCACACATCACAAAGTGGTCTTGAAATGAGAGTTGGACCTGAATTTCTTCAAACCCCTATACCTAAAAATCTATAGAAAATACAGAAGATGGAGTAACACATTAAATGGTAGCACAGAGATGCAAATTCAGCCAAATTCAGACTGTGAGAGACTATGAGGATAAGCAGCTTAATTTCTTTAACAAAACAGTGTTATAAGAGAAAAAAGAAAGAGGAGGAGACTTACATATTTAAGATCTATCAACTGGCTTGGCACCCATAGCACAGTGGTTACAGCCCCAGCCACATATACCAAGGGTGGTGGGTTAGAACCCAGCCTGGGTCAGCTAAACAACAATGACAACTGCAACAATGACAACAAAAAGCTGAGACAACAAAAAGCTGAGCATTGGTGGGCACCTGTAGTCCCAGCCACTATGGGAGGCTGAGACAAGAGAATCTTTTTTTTTTTTTTTGGCCGGGACTGGTTTTGAACCCAGCACCTCCGGTATACGGGGCCAGTACCCTACTCTTTTGAGCCACGGGCACCGCCCAAGAGAATCTTTTAAGCTCAAGAGTTTAAGGTTGCTGTGAGCTGTGACGCCACAGCACTGTACCGAGGATCACATGAAGAGACTCTGTCTCAAAAAAAAAAAAAAAAATCTATCAATCAAGCCCTATTTATAGACCTTATTTGGCTGTCAATTC
>NW_003852406.1:27111250-27118587 GCF_000181295.1 Otolemur garnettii
GCCTGTGGTCCCAGCTACCTGGGAGGCTGAGGCAGGAGACTCGCTTGAGCCCAGGAGTTGGAGGTTGCTGTGAGCTTTGATGCCACAGCACTCTACCCAGGGGGATAGCTTGAGGCTCTGTCTCAAAAAAAAGAAATAGGAAACACTGGATTTCTATTGATGAGATTGATTTTTTTTGTATGATAAAGTATCATCTTTTTAAAAAATCCCTTATCTTTGGTGGTGCCTGTGGCTCAGTGGGTAAGGCACCGGCCCCATATACCAAGGGTGGCGGGTTCAAACCAGTGCCAGCCAAACTGCAACAAAAAAATTACCAGGTGTTGTGGCGGGCACCTGTAGTCCCAGTTATGTAGGAGGCTGAGGCAAGAGAATCGCCTAGGCCCAGGAGTTGGGGGTTGCTGTGAGCTGTGTGATGCCATGGCACTTTACTGAGGGCGATAGTGAGACTCTGTCTCTACAAAAAAAAACAAAAACAAAAAAAAACCCTTATCTTTTAAAGCTATATACCAAAATATTTACAGATGAAATAATATAATGTCTTTAGTTAGTTTCACAATAATCCAGGGGACCAAGGTGGGAGAATCACTTGAGGCCAGGAGTTTGAGATAAGTTTGGGCAATGTAGCAAGACCTCATCTCTACAAAAAAAATTAAAAATAGCTGGACAGAGTGGTACACACCTGCAGTGTGTTGCTAGCTACTTGGGAGACTGAGGCAGTAGGTTGCCTTGAGCCCAGAGCTATGACAGCACTATTGTACTTCAGTCTGGGTAACAGTGAGAATTCCTTAAAAAAAAAAAAAAAAGGCATGATGGCTCATGCCTATAATCCCAGTGTCATTCCAGCATTTTGGGAGACCAAGGCTGGAGGATCACCTGAGGCCAAGAGTGTAAGACCAGCCTGGGCAACAACATAGCCAGATCAGTCTCTATAGAAAAATTTAAAATAAGCCAGTTATAGTGGTAGGCACCTCTAGTCCGAGCTGCTCAAGAGGCTGAGGCAAGAGGACAGCTTGAGCCTAGGAGTTCAAGGTTACAATGAGCTATGTTTGCATCACTACTCCCCAGACTAGGTGACAGGGTGAGACTCTGTCTCTAAAAAGAGTAAAAATAAAAATAAAATAATATTCAGGATGAATCTGGGCAGAGGTCATGAGACTGTCTTAGCCAAAGATGGGATAAATCATAATCATTACCTTCAAAACCTCTGTACTTCTGCTCACGAGCAGGACACTGTACTTTAAGATAGGAGTCTGGGCTTGGCAGGTGCCTGTGGTTCAAGCGGCTAAGGTGCCAGCCACATACACCTTAGCTGGCGCGTTCAAATCCAGCCCAGGCCCACCAAACAACAGTGACGGCTGCAACCAAACAATAGCTGGGCATTGTGGCAGGCACCTGTAGTCCCAGCTACTTGGGAGGTAGAGGCAGGAGAATCACTTGAGCCTGGGAGTTAGAGGTTGCTGTGAGCTGTAATGCCACAGCACTCTACCTAAGGTGACAGCTTGAGGCTCTGTCTCAAAAAAAAAAAAAAAAAAAAAGAGTCTGACAGCTCCCTCATTTGCTGGCAAATTAATAAACTTCTCTTTCCTTCGCCTCAAAAAAAAAAAAGAAAAAAAAGCTAATAATAGATCAAGAGTTAAGAGAAAAGTGGGTGAGTGCATAGGCAAAACAAGATTGGCCATATGACACACAGGTACCCAGAGGTTCATTGTACTATTCTTTCTCCTTTTGTATATGTCTGAGATTTTCCATAACAAAAAAAATATTGCAATGCCTCTGTATTAGTCTGTTTTGCTACAATGTAGCTGCATAACAAAGGACGCCCCCAAACTCAGAAACTCATCTATCATGGAAAGACACTAAACTACCAATCTGACGAGGCTATCTCTCATCAGTCAGCTTCTGTCATTGGCCACCCTGGTGCTGGTACAAAGGACACATAAAGGAGGTAGCCACAGTCAGAGAAATGGAGGCTGTGCCTGGGCCAACGAACAGCATAGGCTCCCACTAACCAAGGCCGTGTTAGCTACTGTTGGTATTGAAAACCTGACAGCAAAGGAAATAAATACTGAATTCCCTATAGATCACCATTCCTGGAGGATACCAATTACCTCCTTGGGAGCAAGTTAACTATTTTAGGCTCCTTCCACTCTGCAAAGGCCAGTGACTCATTATCATAGGATAATGTCTATTTCAAATAGCATCTTAACCAGATAATCCCAACCAGTAAGCTATATATTCATTTCAATCGCTAGACTCAAGTCCCTCCAGAAAGGTTAAGCACTGTTGATCATGTTTTCCTGTGGTAACCCATACCAACAACCTGATAGGAGCCACAGTGAAGGTCTTAGGCTACTATACTCCCATCTGGGAAGCAATGCCCTGGGAGTCTTTACCCTGTGATCTCCCTCACAATCTGCACATGAATTTAAACCACCTCAGCACTCTATTTACCGCCTTCAGAATGTTGCTGGATTGCAAGTTTTGCTAATTGCCAAAGGATGGCTGAGGTTATAAAAACCTGCTAAACGCCATTATAAAATGGTTATTTGTGGTCCGCAAAACAACAGCTCAGATGCTGAAAACAATGATCATTTACTGCTTACGGGTCTATAGGTCAGCCGTATCTTGACTGATCTAGGCTGGATTCGAAGCTGCAGGCTCCAAGGTGCAGGCTGAATTCAGGTCTCTCATTTTCCTAGGACCAGTGCCTATTCAGGGCACATGGCCTGTTCCTGAAGACTCATTCCCAGACCCAGACTGAAGGAACAACATGGGGCACAAACCATCATGGCAGATTACTGTAGCCCCAGAAGGCAGAACTGGGAGAGCACATTTCAAAACTTCTCATGCCAGGTTCACAAATTTCCTATTGGTCAAAGCAAGTCAAACGTAAAGTCAAAATATAGGAAAGTATTCTCTGTCCACCATGACAAGGGTGTGGATGGATAATTCTTTTGCCTGGAAGCAAAGATTTGGCCCAATAATCCAATCTATCACAATCTTTTCAGCCCATACCACTGCCTTGGCTCAAGCCCCCATAGTTCTCATCAGAACAAAAGGAATATCCTGCTAGGGGTCCTCCCTACCTCTAGTGTGGCCTCCTCAAATTTTGCTGCAATCAGAATGATTTTTTGTAATAGCGCTTCTCTAGCTTTGTTATCATTCTTTGTTTGTTTATGTGTGTGTCTATGTGTGTGGTAAAAAAAAAAAAAAACGCACAAGGCCGGGCGCAGTGGCTCACACCTATAATCCTAGCACTTTGAGAGGCCAAGTTGGGAGAGATGCCAGGCAGGCGTTTAAGACCAGCTGGGGCAACATAGAAAAAATAGAAAAATTAGCCAGGTGTGGTGGTGGGCACCTGTAGTCCCAACTACTCAGGAGGCTGACGCAGGAGGATCACTTAAGCTCAGGAATTTGAGGTTGCGGTGAGCTATGATGATGCCACTACACTCTAGCCCAGGCAATAGAGTGAGACCCTGTCGCAAAAAAAAAAAAAGGCACAATTTGCCATTATAATCATTTCTTTTTTTTTTTTTTTTTTTTGAGACAGAGCCTCAAGCTGTCCCCCTGGGTAGAGTGCCGTGGCATTACAGCTCACAGCAACCTCCAACTCCTGGGCTCAAGCGAGTCTCTTGCCTCAGCCTCCCAAGTAGCTGGGACTACAGGCGCCTGCCACAACGCCTGGCCATTTTTTGGTTGCAGCCCTCATTGTTGTTTGGCGGGTCCGGGCTGGGGATTCGAACCCGCCACCTTAGGTGTACGTGGCTGGTGCCCTAGCCGGTCGAGCTATAGGCGTCGAGCCCATTATCATCATTTCTAAGGGTACAGTTCAGTAGTGTTGAGTATATTAACTTTGTTGAGTAACAAGGAACAGAGCTGTCTTATCTAGCAAAACTAAAACTTTGTATAATTCCCCATCCTTGTCCCCTAATCTCCTAGCAACCGCTATTCTACTTTCTGTTTCTGTGACTAGGACTACTCTAGATACCTAATATAAGTGGAATCACATAGTATTTGGTGGGGAGGGTTGGCTTATTTGACTTAGTATAATGTTCTCAAGGTTCACCCATAACATAGCATGTGTCAGAATTTTCTTCCTTTTTTCTTCCTTTTTTTGGAGTCTTACTATGTCACCCTCAGTAGAGTGCTGTATCATCACAGCTCACAGCAACCTCCAACTCTTGGGCTTAAGCAATTCTCTTGCCTCCGCCTCCCATGTAGCTGGGACTACCGGCACCCACGACAATGCCCAGCTATTTATTGTTGCAGTTGTCATTGTTTTAGCTGGCCCAGGCCAGATTGAACCCACCAGCCTCGGTGTATGAGGCTGGCACCGTAATCACTGTGCTACAAACGCCAAGCCAGAATTTCCTTCCTTTTAAAGGTGGGATAATATTCCATCATATTTCTTTCTTTATTTTTCTCTTTAATATTGTATTTGGGAAGAGAAAATTAAAATTCAGGACAAACACTCAGAACAAAGAGATGGTTGGGAGTTTTATAAAAAGGGGAAATGTTAGCTATTGCTCTTCCAGAAGGTCCATTGGCACTGGTAAGGGTTTGGAGTGCTGGCAAGTTCCTCCGGTAGCAGCAGCAGTGGGTTAGCATCCTGGACTGGAGCAGATCATCTCAGAGGCTGAAAATCTCATCCAGCTTGTCAGAATTTTCATTCAGTCCCTTCCACAGCACAAATTGCTTTTTCTGATTGTACATGAAGTTGTCCCAACAGTGTTTAAATTCTATAACAGACATGATGTTCACTTTGGCCCCTCCCTGATACATCTCACGAAGTCCCCTAGGCATTTCTTTCTTTCTTTCTTTCTTTTTTTTGAGACAGAGTGTCACTATGTTGGTCTCGGTAGAGTGCCATGGCATCACAGCTCATAGCGACCTCCAACTCTTGGGCTTAAGTGATTCTCTTGCCTCAGCCACCTAAGTAGCTGGGACTACAGGCGCCCACCACAACGCCCAGCTATTTTTTTATTGTTGTCGTTGTCATTGTTGTTTAGCTGGCCCAGGCTGGGTTTGAACCCACCAGCCTGGGTGTATATGGCCAGCACACTACCCACTGAGCTATGGGCGCCATTGCCTGCACATCTCTGGGTCACTGTGGTAGTAGAGACAGGCAGCAAAGATAGTCAGGCTCATGTTTGGGTTCCTGATCAGAAAGTCAACTGTGTGCCCTGCACAGTCAGCATAGGGACTCCAGGATATGTAGTAGGTGACCTCGTAGTGGTGGTCGGGGGCATCTCCTTCTAGAACCAAGTCAGGAAGCCCACTTCTGCATGAGGAGAGGTCCCAGAAAAGCCCTGGTTTCTGAAGACCCTCCTGTGGAAGGAGCCAGGTGAGTTGCTGTTCTCCTTTCCTTTCACCTCGAAGCAGAACCAGGTGTCCTTCTGACACCGGGGGCAGGTGTGCTGTTGAACTGCTTATAGAATGGGTTTGGAGACATTTGCTCCGTCGGGTCAGGGAGCAAAGCAGTTTAGAGACCAGTTTTTCATAGTTGTTTTTCAGTTTGTTCCCTTTATTGACCCAAGGATTTTCTGAGTTGACAAAGTTTTCCCAACAGTGTTCAAGTTCTTCAGAGGACATGATGCGCACCTGGGCCCCTTGCTCAGCCACCCTGAGCAGCCCCTGGCGGTAATCCTGTCTCCAGAAGTAGTAGAGGCGGGCAGCATAGATGGTCAGGCTCACATTTGGATGTTTGTCCAGGAAGTCAGCAAAGTCAGCAACTTGCCACGCACAGTCAGCGCAGGGACTCCAGGACATGCACCAGGTAACCTGGTAGCCGTGGTCACGGGACTGCATGGACCTGACCCAGGTCAGGAAGCACGCTTCTGTGTGCCAATGAGAATGTTGAGGGCCCTGTTTCTGAAAGACCCTGCTGTTGAAGGAGCCAGGTGAGTTGTCCTTGTTTTTTTTCACCCAAAGCACAGCCAGGTGTCATTCTGGAAAGAAAGGATGGGTCTGTTGTTAAAGTGGTAGGAGAATGTACCTGCAGACATTCGCACCTTCGGCTCTCTGATCTCTGGAACCATCCTGCAGCCTTGTCCCTGCCCTCCTCTTTGCCAGGGACAGTAAGGTTTCATATTTCTGCTTTGGTGGCCCTTGGGGCAAGACATCCTCCTAAGATCTCCATTGTATTTCTGTACTATATATCTTTACTCATTCATCCGTCAACGGACACTTGGGTTGCTTCCCATCTCTCGGCTATTGTAAATAGTGCTGTTGTGAATGTGGTTTGCAAATAAATCTTTGAGATTTTTTTTTTTTTTTTAGACGGAGCCTCAAGCTGTCCCCCTGGGTAGAGTGCCATGGCATCACAGCTCACAGCAACCTCCAAATCCTGGGCTCAAGCAAGTCTCCTGCCTTAGCCTCCCAAGTAACTGGGACTACAGGCGCCCACCACAACGCCTGGCCATTTTTTGGTTGCAGCCGTCATTGTTGTTTGGCGGGCCCGGGCTGGGAATTCGAACCCGCCACCTTAGGTGTATGTGGCTGGCACCTTAGCCTCTTGAGCCACAGGCGCCAAGCCTGAGATCTTGTTATAAATTCTTTTGGCTACGTACTCAGAAGTGGGATTGCTGGATCATATGATAGTTCTATTTTAGTTTTTGAGGAATTGCCATATTGTTTTCCGTAGTAGCTGTACCATTTTCCATTCCTACCAATACTGCAGAAGGTCCCAGTTTTTCCATTTCATTGCCAATACTTGTTAGTTTCTGTTTCTGTTTTTTTTTTGAGACAGAGTCTCACTATGTCACCCTGGGTAGAGTGCTGTGGCATCACAGCTCATAGCAATCTCCAATTCTTGGGTTTAAGGGATTCTCTTGCCTCAGCCTCCCAAGTAGCTGGGACTACAGGCGCCTGCCACAACACTCAGCTATTTTTTGGTTCAGTTGTCATTGTTGTTTAGCAGGCCTGGGCCGGGCTCAAACCTGCCACCTTCAGTGTATGTGGCCTGGCACCCTACTCACTGAACTACAAGTGCCAAGCCTATTAATATCCTTTCTGATTTCATCAGAAAAGTGTTTTAGGTACTAGGAAGCTTGTCAAATTCCCCACGATTGGGCAGCACCTGTGGCTCAAAGGAATAGGGCGCTGGCCCCATATGCCAGAGGTGGCGAGTTCAAACCCAGCCCGGGCCAAAAACAAACAAACAAACAAATTCACCATGATGGATACAAATTTTCCAAATTTCTAATTTGTTTAGAAGTTTAAATTTTGTCATTGTCAACAATTACTGTTAGTTGTTGTTATGGTGTGAAAGACTTACTTCATTGTTGGGAAACTATCTGTTAAATACCAGTGATAACCAAGTTTGTCAGTTTTTCTTT
>NW_003852406.1:27119738-27122801 GCF_000181295.1 Otolemur garnettii
TTTTTTTTTTTTTGAGATAGCCTCAAGCTGTTGCCTTGGGTAGAGTTCCATGACATCACAGCTCACAGTAACCCCCAACTCCTGGGCTCAAGCAACTCTCTTGCCTCTATCTCCCAAGTAGCTGGGACTACAGGCGCCTGCCACGACGCCCAGCTATTTTTTGGTTGCAGCCGTCATTGTTGTTTGGCGGGCCCAGGCTGGATTTGAACCCACCAGCTCAGATGTATGTGGCTGGAGACTTAGCCTCTTCAGGTGCTAAGCCACACAACTTTTATTAATATTTTTGTGCACAGGAATTCACAGGAATTGAAACTCAAAATAATTAGTGACTTACATACCACTTTAACAAAGGAAAGAGGCTTTGGGCTTTAATGGTGATAAACTGTGGGGAAGTTGGTAGGAAATATACGGGGGAAGTAATGGAAGATAAGGGTTATTTTAGTAAGGTCTGTTATGCAAACTCATCTTCGTGTTCCCAGAGGGAAATGTATGCCCTGCTTTTTGCAAATAAGAGGAGGACAGAGAACTCTTCCTGTGTCTGTTGGTTTTCAATTGGCTTCTGCTCGAAATAATCATTATGCAATAGTGGCTTATTTGGGGGGGTTGCATATTTTGATCCCCTGCAGGTGCTACTGCCTTACTTTGTGCTAATGCAGTAACAATTTCACTTGCCTTTTGAGCAGTCAGTCACATGATAACACAGTGAAAAGGGCATATGATGTATTACGTTTTTTTTTTAAGACAGTCTCACTTTGTCCCCCTGGGTAGAGTGCTGTGGCATCACAGCTCACAGCAACCTCCAGCTCCTGGGCTCAAGCGAGTCTCCTGCCTCAGCCTCCAGAGTAGCCCGGACCACAGGTGCCCGCCACAGTGCCCGGCTATTTTTTTTTGGTTGTAGCCGTCATTGTTGTTTGGCGGGCCTGGGCTGGATTTGAACCCACCACCCTGGGTGTACGTGGCTGGCGCCTTAGCCACTTGAGCCACAGGTGCTGAGCCAACCCCTTATACTTGTAAAAAGAAGTTCTCCTAAGCCCTTGTAGCCTCAGCTTCCCCCACCCCCCAGAGAGGAGAAGTTAAGATCTGGGAAGAAGCTCAAGAAAATGAGGGAAGGGAGGGAGGCAGGGGTGAGCTCTGGGTGAAAAGGACGAAAGTTGGTTTAAGGCCCAAGCTGTTCTCGGAAATTTACTGTATCTTAAGTTAGTATGTACCCCCACCCTGAATTGTGTAACCCCTTATGATGCACCCCATCTTATGATGATGAAGTAATGTGTATCTTGTGATGTATGAATCAATATGTACCCTCACCTTGCGACCCCGCTCTAACTGCTATAATTAGCTTCTGTATTGTGCTAGCTTGCTGACCCTGCAAAATAATAGTATAAAAAGATACTTCACCTGCCAGTCGGGGCTGAATGCCTTTGTGGTGATCCAGCCTGCCTGCAGGCGTAATAAATTTTATCAATTACTGCATCAAAGTGGGGTCCACCTTTTATCTCCGTGGCTCTGTCCCACTTTAATATCACCTAACCCCAGTGAGAACGGCCCACATCACAAAGTCTCAAAGCTACAGATGCTGGCGTAGATGTGGAGAGAAGGGAACACTTTTACACTGCTGGTGGGACTACAAACTTTTTGGAAGGAAGTATGAAAAATCCTCAAACAACTCAAATTAGATCTCCCATTTGATCTTGCAATCCCATTACTAGGCATCTACCCAGAAGAAAAAATTCATTTTAGTGCGGCGCCTGTGGCTCAGTGGGTAGGGCGCTGGCCCCATATACCAAAGGTTGGCAGGTTCAAAACTGGCCCCAGCCAAACTGCAACAAAAAATAGCCGGCTGTTGGGTGGTACCTATGGCTCAGTGGGTAGGGCACCGGCCCCATATACTGAGGGTGGCGGGTTCAAACCCAGCCCCGGCCAAACTGCAACAAAAAAATAGCCAGGGCATTGTGGTGGGTGGGTGCCTGTAGTCCCAGCTACTCGGGAGGCTGAGGCAAGGGAATTACCTAAGCCCAGGAGTTAGAGGTTGCTGTGAGCTGTGATGCCATTGCACTCTACCCAGGGCAACAGCTTGAGGCTCTGTCTCAAAAAAAAAAAAAAAAAGGAAGAAAGGAAGGCTGGTGCCAAAGTGAGTGGATCACTTGAGCTCTCAATTTCGAGACCAGCCTGAGCAACAGTGAGATCTTGTCTCTAAAAATAGCTGAGTGGCTCGGTGCCCATAACTCAGTGGTTAGGGTGCTGGCCACATGCCCTGGGGTTCAAACCCAGCCAGGGCCTGCTAAACAACAATGACAACAACAACAACAACAAAATAGCCAAGCATTGTGTAACATGTACTCCCGCTATTTGGGAGGCTGAAGCAAGAGAATCACTTAAGCCCAAGAGTTTGAGGTTGCTGTGAGCTATGATACCATAGCACTCTACTGAGGGCGACATAGTGAGACTCTGTCTCAAAAAAAGATGGGCAATGTCTCGTGAGCCTTGGGTGGCTGAGGCAAGAGGATCACTTGAGCCCAAGAGTTTCAGGTTGCCGTAAGCTGCAATGCCACGGCACTCTACCAAGGGTGACAAAATGAGGCTCTATCTCAAAAATAAAATAACATAAAATAAAATAGGGTGGTGCCTATGGCTCAGTGAGTAGGGCACCAGCCCCATATACTGAGGGTGATGGGTTCAACCCAGCCCTGGCCAAACTGCAACAAAAAAAATAGCCAGGCATGGGTGGTGCCTGTGGCTCAAAAGGGTAGGGTGCTGGTCCCATATGCCGGAGGTGGTGGGTTCAAACCCAGCCCCGGCCAAAAACTGCAAAAAAAAAAAAAAAAAAATAGCCAAGGCTCGGTGCCTGTGGCTCAAGTGGCTAAGGTGCCAGCCACATACACCTAAGCTGGAGGGTTCGAATCCATCTCAGGCCTGCCAAACCACAATGAAGGCTATAACCAAAAAACAGCCAGGCATTGTGGTGGGCATCTGTAGTCCCAGCTACTTGGGAGGCAGAGGCAGGAGACTCGCTTGAGCCCAGGAGTTGGAGGTTGCTGTGAGCTGTGATGCCACAGCACTCTACCC
>NW_003852406.1:27122884-27134101 GCF_000181295.1 Otolemur garnettii
AGGAGTTGGAGGTTGCTGTGAGCTGTGATGCCACAGCACTCTACCCAGGGGGACAGCTTGAGGCTCTGTCTCAAAAAAAAAAAAAAAAAAATAGCCAGGCGTTGTGGCAGGCACCTGTAGTCCCAGCTACTCAGGAGGCTGAGGCAAGAGAATCGCCTACACCCAAGAGCTGTGACGCCATGGCACTCTACCAAGGATGACAGGGTAAGACTCTGTGTCTTAAAAAAAAAAAAAATAAATAGGGCAGCGCATATGGCTCAGTCAGTAGGGCACTGGCCCCATATACCGAGGGTGGTAGGTTCAAACCCAGCCCCAGCCAAACTGCAACAAAAAAATATCTGGGTGTTGTGGTGGGCGCCTGTAGTCGCAGCTACTCGGGAGGCTGAGGCAAGAGAATCACCTAAGCCCAAGAGCTGGAGGTTGCTGTGAGCTGTGATGCCACCGCACTCTACTGAGGATGAAAAAGTGAGACTCTGTCTCTAAAAAAAAAATAATAATAATGAATAATAAATCATGTCATACAGAACATCTAATAATTGGAAGGAAGTAAAAAAAAGAATAATAATAGGGTGGCACCTGTGGCTCAGTGAGTAGGGCGCCAGCCTCATATGCCAAGGGTGGAGGATTCAAATCCAGCCCCAGCCAAACTGCAACAACAAATAGCCAGGCGTTGTTGTGGGTGCCTGTAGTCCCAGCTACTCGGGAGGCTGAGGCAAGAGAATCACCTAAGCCCAAGAGCTGGAGATTGCTGTGAGCTGTGATGCCACAGCACTGTACCAAAGGTGACAAAGTGAGACTCTGTCTCTATTAACAATAATAATAATAAATAGATAAATTAAATTAAATTAAAAAGATGCAGCCTGGACATCTTTTGTATTAACCTGGATTGAGTTGGAATGCATTGTTCTAAGTAAAGCATCATGGGAATGGAGAGGCAAGAATCCAGTGTACTCAATTCTAACATGAAGGCAGTAGATGATCTAATACAAAGTGGGGATAGGGGGTCACGGTGTATGGCACACCTCTTGGAGGTGTGACACAATTATAAGAGGGACTTTACCTAACAAATTCAACCAGTGTACCTAATTCTTTGTACTCTCAATGAATCTCAAACATTTTTTTTTTAGAGTCTCACTTTATTGCCCTCACAGCAACCTCCAACTCTTGGGCTTAGATGATTCTCTTGCCTCAGCCTCCCAAGTAGCTGGGACTATAGGCGCCTGCCACAATGCCCGGCTATTTTTTGTTGCAGTTTGGCTGGGGCTGGGTTTGAACGCGTCACCCTTGGTATATGAGGCTGGTGCCCTACTCACTGAGCCACAGGTGCTGCTCATCCCAAACAAATTTTAAAAAAATGAAACTATCTCAGAAAAAAGAAAATGAAAAGAATATTCGATGCTTATGTGAAATTCAAATTTAGCTAGGAGTTCTGTATTTTTGTTTGCTAACTCTGGTAACCCCAGGCAGGTCATTAACATTGGGCACTCCAAGCAAAGTGCTCCTCTTCACATACCTTGCCACCTGCTTGGCTTTCCCCAGCCCTAGTCCCTGCGCCTCCAAGGAAGCTTGCACAGCTAACTGAAATGAATGCGTTCAGTCCCAAAGCCGCCCAGGGCCAGGGAGCAGAGGCAAACTGTGGGCTGGAGTGGACACTGAGAATTAGGCTGTGCTTTGGCTAGCTAACTCCTCCCACAGAGGGGGCTCTCTTACAGCTTAGACCTTTTGGGGGTGCCCATGGGGACACCCTGCCCCATCTACTTCTCTCTCTGACCTTCTTCGGTTGATGTCTCTGCAATCCCTCCCCCTAGGACTGGCCGATACCCCCCACAGGGACTGAAATGCAGCTGTAACCCTTCACTGGTGCCTGGGATTCCCCTGGTGTGGTGGGCTCCACCCCTGAGGTGGGGAATGATGATGATTTTTCCCTCCTAGCTAGTGACTCTCTACCTTCCATAGCTTCCTTGAGTTTTCTCCTTTTAAGGGCCCAAGGGCAGGCTCAGTGCCTGTAGTTCAAGCAGCTAAGGCGCCAGCCACATACAACAGAGCTGGTGGGTTCGAATCCAGCTCCAGCCGCCAAACAAAAAAATAGCCAGGCGTTGTGGTGGGTGCCTATAGTCCCAGCTACTTGGGAGGTGGAGTCAGGACAATCGAGTGAGCCCAGGAGTTGGAGGTTGCTGTGAGCTGTGATGCTACAGCACTTAACCCAGGGCAACAGCTTGAGGCTCTGTCCCCCTCAAAAAAAGGACCCAAGGGTAAACTCTCTTTCCCTCTGGGAAGATTGAGAGGAGCTAGGTAAAGACAGGCCTGGGACCTAGGTTGAACCACCCCAGACTATGAAATCAGGTGCCATGAACATCTCCCATTGTTGGGCACTGGTCTAGAGCAACGATGGTCATCAACACCAGCACAGGTTTGCCTCCACGGAGGCAGGGAAGAGTGTGTTCCAGGAGGGGGTCCCGTGTTCTCCTAGGGAGGGTAACAGGACAGCTGGACTTTGTCTAAAGCTGTGGTGGTTGTTGTTGGGTGTGGGGAAGTGGTCAGAGGTTTTAGGGCCATCCCTTCCAGCCCAACCCTGTCATTTCACAGATAAAGAAACTGATCCCCAGGAGAAAGGTGACTTGCCCAACATCATAGTGATCTAGTCAAGCCTAGAACCCATGGTTTTGGGCTCTCGTTCAGGAAAAGTGGCCCAACTCACAATTATGTGCCAGATTCTTCCCCTGCTCCTGAAGGGAAAAGGTGGGGTTTCTTGATGACTCTTGGGTCAGAAATAACTCTCAGGGCTAATTCAAACATTTCTGCCCTGTTTGGCATACTTGGTATGATCCTGGCCCATGCCTAGTTGCCATTGCTTAGATTTACAAGGCCACTGCTCACAGACTGGCTATGGGGTCCTGGCTGAACACTTTCTGGTTTCAATAGGATAAACACTCACATTCATAGGTGTGGGTACCCTGATCTGAGTGGCACAAGACTGTCACCACTCCTGTCATTGTACAGCAAGAGTACATATGGAGGCCCCTACCTGTGCCTGGCTCCACCTCTCTTCTATGGCAGATTTTATATTTCAATGATGACCTCACAATATATCCCAATCCCTATATTCTTCTTACAATGTATACTTTGATGCTTTTCCATTGAGAGTCTTTATCCCCTGCCCCCTAATTTGGGCAGGTTTATGACGATAGCAGAAACGCTGCTGCTGTGTGACTTCTGTGACTGGGTCACAAAGGATAATATAGCTTCTGCCTGATTCTTTGCAGCACACTTGCTTTGGCCCCCAGCTGCCATGGGAAAGCCCAGGCCACACAGGACACCAACCTTGGTGCAAGTGTTCTGCCCACAGCTGGCATCTGAGGGAAGAACTTTAGAAAAGATGTTAGGTGTAGCCACCATCTGAGAGCAACCACATGAGAGACTCCAAAAAGAGAATTTCCCAGAGGAGCCAGTCAACCCCCTGAACGATGAGGCATAATAATGAAACGATTGTTGTTTGAGTCAGAGTCTCACTCTGCGGCCCCAGGCCCCAGTGCTGTGGAGTCATAGCTCACAGAAATCTCTAATTCTTGGGCTCAAGCCATCCTCTTGCCTCAGCCTCCCAAGTAACTAGGACTACAGACACCCACCTCAACACCTGGATAGTTTTTCTATTTTTAGCAGAGATGGGGTCTTGCTCTTCCTCAGACTTGTCTTGAACTCCTGAACTTAAGGGATCCTCCTACCTCAGCCTCCCAGACTGCTAGAATTACAAGTGTGAGCCACGGTGCCCATCCCGATTGTTGTTTTTTTTAGAGACAGGGTCTCCCTATGTTGCCTGGGCTGGAACGCAGTTGTTATTTACAGGTGCCATCATAGCTCACTGCAGCCTTGAACTCCTGGGCTCAAGTTATCCTCCCGCCTCAGTCTCGAGTAGCTGAGACTACAGGTGCCTACCACCATGCCCAGTTCAATCCATCTTCTGCTGATCTTCATCCAGCCCCACCCTACTGGACTCACTGTCTTCAATGCCCAGATGAGAACACTGAGACTCACAGAAAGTGACATGTCCGGGTCAGGGGCATAACATCTAGATGGAGCCATGGTGAGGCACTCTCCATTTTACCAGGGTGCGTCAAAGCCTCTTCTTGGCTCAAGATACTTGACTAAGCATTTCTTAGAAATAATGCCTCCCTACTTTTGTTTAAAAACAACATCAAAGTTAAAACTGAAATAGGAGAGCCTGGCCTTGACCCCGGGGATGAGACCAGAGCTTGAAGGGCTGGAGGCATACAGCTCCCATTGGCCAGGAACCCATGCCCATTGGAGATCACCAAACCAAGCTGGTGGAGCCTCATCTATCTCTTTAGCTCTCTATCAGGCGATCTCTTTATCAGCTGCCCAGTCTTTCAACCTCATGTCCACACCAAGACTCTCTTAAAACAGTTTGGCCTTGAGAGAGGCTATCTGCTTCTTATCTTTCTGTTTTGTTCTATGTTGGCTTCCTGGCAGGTCATCAGGGAGCCTTTGGTTTTTCTGTCTCTTATTATCTCCCTGCTGGGCTTCAAAGCTGCCCTCTGAGCTGCTGGCAGCCTGAGCTGTGTCTTAACTGCAGAGATGAGAGCTGGAGGGGGAGGGGTGGCAACTGGGCTCTACCAGAGCCTGTCCTTCCAGGACGGTCGCCTGAGCACCTATCCTCAATGCCTGGAACTTGCCAGGGAGTCCTTTTCTGCCTCAGCTCTCATCAAGGCTGGCTGGTCATCACCCGTTACTTCCCCAGGGATATATTACACCATGAAGGAGGACCTCATGGAGCCAAGATCTGGGAGAAACCAGGCTGGGCCTAATGGCTCACATCTTGAAAAGCTGAAGTGGGAGGATGGCTTGAGGCCAGGAGTTTGAGACCAACATAGGCAACATAGTGAGACCCCCACCCCAACTTCTACAAAATATAAAAAAAAAAATTAGCTGGGCGTTGTGACATGCACCTATAGTCCCAACTGTTTGGGAGGTTGAAGCAGGAAGATTCCTGGAACCCAGGAATTTAAGGCTGCAGTGAGCTATAATAACTCTATTATACTCTTCGCCAGGCAACAGAGGGAGACCCTGTCTCAAAAAAAAAAAAACAAAAAATTAGGGAAACAAATGTGGGCTTCTCAGGTCACTTTTTTTTTTTTTTGAGACAGTCTCACTATGTCACCTCAGTAGAGTGCTGTTGCATCACAGCTCATAGCAACCTCAGACTCCTGGGCTTAAGCGATTCTCTTGCCTCAGCCTTCTAAGTAGCTGGGACTATGGGTGCCCGCCGCAATGCCCAGCTATTTTTTTTTCTTTTTTTGCAGTTTTTGGCGAGGGCTGGGTTTGAACCCATCACCTCTGGGATATGGGGCCAGTGCCCTACTCCTTTGAGCCACAGGCATCGCCCTGCCCAGCTATTTTTTTTTTTTGGCAGTTGTCACTATTGTTTAGCTGTCCTGGGCCCGGTTCAAACCTACCAGCCTCAGTATATGTGGCTGGCACTGTAACCACTATGCTACGGGCACTGAGCCTTCTCACTTCATCTTTGTATGTTCATTTGTTTTTCAACTACAATACAATACAAAAAGTAACTTCTATTTCTTAAAAAAGAAGGGGCTTGGCACCCGTAGCTCAGTGGTTAGGGCGCCAGCCACATACACCAGGGCTGGTGGGTTCAAAGCTGGCCTGGGCCTGCTAAACAACAATGACAACTACAAGAAAAAAAAAATAGCCAGGAGTTGTGGTGGGTGCCTGTAGTCCCAGCTACTTGGGAGGCTGAGGCAAGAGAATCACTTAAGCCCAAGAGTTTAAGGTTGCTGTGAGCTGTGATGTGACAGTACTCTACAGAGGGCAACAAAGTGAGACTGTCTCAAAAATAAATAAATAAATAAAAGGACATTTAACTCTAATGAGTGGGAAGGTTATGATGTCAGATTAAAACAATTGTGTTCCCTTGCTCCCAGCTCCAGCCCTTGCCAAGAAAGGACAGCTGACAACCTCATATGACCTCCAAGGCCTGGGAAAGCCTTGTCTGGGCTGCATCAGCCCCTGTGCAGATATTAAGACCCAGATCTGAGGAAAGGAGGCTCCTGGAACTCTGTAGAGCTGCCAGGTCCTTGCACATCACACTTACCTTCCTCTTTCCCTGTCATACTTGCACTCACAGTCACACTTTGCATGCAGCTCAGGCATCTCCTCCTTCCAGCAGGGCTGGCTTCATGGGGGGTGAGAGCTGTCATACAGAGCCCTGTGCTCAAAAGGGTTCTGTGCTTGCTTTAACACTCTGCTATTGCCATCTTAAAATCTGAACAAGAGGCCTTGCATTTTCTTTCTCTACGGGGCCATACAAACAACATAACAGGTGCTGCCACCATAACATCTTTCTAATGTTATCTCTCAACCTAGGCTGAATCCAGTGTCTCCCCTAGGCTCACACAGCCCCTGCCTACCAGCCTTGATCACATTAAAGTGTGAGCATTTACTCACTTTCCTGTCTTGCTCTAGACCAGTAGTTTTCAACCTTCCTAATGCCGCGATGTATTTTCACTGTTACAAAGGAGTGGTGACCCACAGGTTGAGAACTGCTGCTCTAGACTCTGAGCCCCTTGAGGGCTAGGGTAGAGTCTACTTGAACGTGCACAGTACTTAGCACATCGTGAGTACTCACTGTGTGTTGAAATGAACAGTCCAGATGGGGGAAGGCCTGACCCAGCTTCCTACATGATTCTGGCCAGAGCTGGACTCCAACCCATTTCTCTTGCTTTAAGGCCAAGAAAATCCTCCTTGCCCTCTCACTCTCCTGACCAATGGCCAAAGGCCAAAAACAGCCCAGACCAAAGCCAAATATAAATTTGTTTTTCTGACCTAGGACCCAAATTAATGTATTTTAGTTTTCCCAAAGGTACCCTACCATTTTCTAGAACAAATCAAACCGACTAACTCAGAAATCCTAACATCCAGAAAGACTGGGGCCCCTGCTGGGTCACAAGGGGCTCAAACTGGGTTCAGAGGCAAGGAACTGGTGAGCTGTGGGCAATCCACACCCTTGTGTGTGTGTGTGTGGGCCATTCGGCTGAATTTTACAGGGGCCAGAGAAGGAACCGTATGGGTTATACCAGTTCTGCCAAATCTACCATGCACCTCCTTGCAGCCTCTCATTTTTCATTCATCCATTGAAACAGGAAAAGTGACAGTGAAGAAGAGAGATGACGTTCCAGTCTTTTTTTTTTTTGAGACAGAGCCTCAAGCTGTCCCCCTGGGTAGAGCCCCGAGGCATCACAGCTCAAGGCAACCTCCAACTCCTGGGCTAAAGGGAGTCTCCTGCCTCAGCCTCCGAAGTAGCTGAGACCACAGGTGCCCGCCACAACGGCTATTTTTTGGTTGCAGCCATCATTGTTGTTTGACGGCCTGGGCTGGATTCAAACCCACCACCTTAGGTGTATGTGGCTCGTGCCTTAGCCACTTGAGCCACAGGCGCTGAACCTGAAGTTCCAGTCTTTATGATGCTTATATTCCAATCCTCTTTGAAATAAGAGTCCATCAGTATAAGAGGGACTTGGGGTGTAGGGAGACAAGCCAAAGGAACCCACTTGGCTCCCTGTGCTGAGAAGACTCCATAGAAGCACCCTCTGGCCTTTGCTGTCTGTAATGGCAGCCCCCTCCTTGACCCTGGGACCCAGGCCCAAGTCCAGAAGCTGGTTAAGTCCAGGGGGTTGATGTGAGTATGCAGCAGGAAACACCATGCTGTGTTCTGGACTGCCATCTCCCCGACAGGGGCCCATGGCTCCTTAATTCTCTTCTAACTCAGCTGACCTGTCAGCAGGCTCTGGACCCCATCTGACCAGTTGCTATTGGAATCCAGACCCATGGACACCAGGAGATGTGTGAGGTTCAAAAGGCCATGACCTCCAATGAATACTTCCAGAGCACCCTCTGGAGTGTGTCCAGCACCAGAAGCAAAAGGCGCTGGTCTGCTTTCTACAAGTCTGATATCCATTGTAGGCACCTAAGAAAGTGTTGTCAAAGGACTGAATGGTTGGTTCAGTGCCTATAGCTCAGCAGCTAGGGTGCCAGCCACATACACTGGAGCTGGTGGGTTCAAATCCAGCCCAGGCCAACTACAAACAAAAAATAGCCGGACGTTGTGGCAAGCGCCTGCAGTCTCAGCTACTTGGGGGGCTGAGGCAAGAGAATCGCTTACGCCCAAGAGTTTGAGGTTGCTGTGAGCTGTGATGCTACAGCACTCTACTCAGGGCCACATAGTGAGACTCTGTCTCAAAAAAAAAAAAAAAGGACTGAATAGCCACGTCTGGGCTTTCCAGACAATCTGGAGTTTGGGTACAGACATCAGTGCTTAGCTGTTCAGAAAGAGGAGAATTCAGGAAAGTGAGGCGGGATGAAAATAAAACTATTATCCTGGCTCAGTGCCTGTGGCTCAAGTGGCTAAGACACCAGCCACATACACCTAAGGTGGCAGGTTGGATTCCAACCTGGGCCCGCCAAACAACAATGACGGCTGCAACCAAAAAATAGCCAGGCGTTGTGGCCGGCACCTGTAGTCCCAGCTACTTGGGAGGTGGAGGCAGGAGAATCACTTGAGCCCAGGAGTTGGAGGTTGCTGTGAGCCGTGATGCCATAGCATTCCACCCAGGGCGACAGCCTGAGACTCTGTCTCAAAAACAAAACAAAACAAACAAACAAAAAAACTATTATCCAAATTCATAAAAGGAAAAAAAAAAAAAAACTCTTTGGGATCCAGCGCCAAGCCAGGAACAAGTCATACAGACCGATTTGCAACCTGGCCAGATCAATCTCTGACAAGGATACGTCAGTGCTGAGAGCCAGCCAATCAGCAAAGGACTTACTCGCAATCTGCTTCTGTAAATCAGCCAATCCCTAAATGCCAAGACTGAAAGTCAGCCAATGTGCAAACAGTACGGCTACTGAAAACCAGCCAATTGCTGCACGCTATGCTTCCATCCTCTATTTAAGATCAGCCTTAGGGGCCGTGCCTGTGGCTCCTTGGCTGCTTCGCTAAATCCTTGTGTCCTTCCTTCTCCTGTGCTGTCCAGGAGACCCGGGGAGGGAGGCTGTGGCTGAGGAAACTGGATGGAAGGGATATTTCTCCACAGTCTCTTGTGGGGTCCACAGGCGAGAGGGAGAAACTCAGTCTAAGGGACAGCCACTCGGGAGTGAGATACAACATTGCCGTCCAAGTGCCAGTCTGAGAGGGACACAGATCGTGAGGGCACATTCCATGACATAATGCCTGATTGGGGTGACATAGTGTGATGGGGGAGGCATGACTCCTAAGAGCACCCAAAAAACACCTCTGGAGATTCTAGACCACATGGGATCAGATGTATCTTCTGGGGTGCGTGCTAAGTACTTAGGTGGCTTGGGGATGGAGAAGGTCAATGAGGGAAAGCTTCCTTGAGTCAGAGGATGGGAAAGGACAACATGGCTCACCCCTCTCTGTCTTCTCCTAGTCCTGTTCCAAGTGTCACAGCCTCTGATGAGGTGAGCCCAAGGCAAGAGATCCTTTCAGAAAAGAGTTCCTATGGGCTTCTTGGAAGAGGAGGCCTAGGTTGGCCTGAAAGTTGGGGCACTTTAAGCTGAATCCCCTGCTGTAAGGATTCTGGATCCTCTGCTTGCTGAGCCCTGCTGTGTTCTCTCCCAAAACCTGTCCCCATACCTCCCCTTCCCATCAGTGCCTCAGGCTTCTCTCTGTGTCACAGGTGTAGCACCCACCCATGCCTCCTCCCCCCAGCCCGGCTACAGGTGCTCTGTTGTTGGCCTCCCCACCTCCACCCTCACATCATGCAAACCTCAAAGAAGCTTAGCATTTTGCCTGTGTTTGCCTGATGGCTCCTCTCTCACTTTGGAGCCAGCTGAGAACTCTTTGGGTTCTCTGGTTCCAAGGAGCTCTACTTCTGCCTGCTTAGAAGGACTGGGTCCCTCACTCCTCCAGAGGGCAGGTGGGGACTAGAGCCAAGCAAGCAAGATGCCTAGGGCCCTGGGGAGGCCCTCCCTCTAAGGTGCACTTTTAGGGCCCTGAGGCTAAGTGCCTCCTTAATTTGTATGTGTGCCCTGGGTGCCTCACTGTGCCCATCCTACCCCTCGGATGAGCTCTGATCCTGCTAGGGATGTTCTAACTTCTAAAGTATGAAATCTCATCAGATACACCCTAAAGGCTGTTAGTCCCAGAGTCCTTGGGGTGTCCTGAGCTGCCAGGTGTTTGTCTTCCTCCCCTCCTGCCTACTCCTGAGCCCTGTTGGGAAGGGAAGTTAGAAGAGGTACAGTTTGGGGTGTGTGGGTCTGGGAGATCAATATAAAGATGGGGACCCCACCCCTAGAAACTGAAAACCAGGTTGAAAGGACCTTGGCATGGTCTGCTGCATGGGGAACCAAGCAGGCCAGGCTGTGATTAGGACCAAATGCTATTTTGAAACCCAGAACCCCAAGCTAAACTTGACCCCACAATGACCTACACAGGGATTACCTGGCTTTTCCAGGAGACGTGTGAATGGCTCTGGGAACTGCCAGGCTGATGCAGGGGCTCTAAACCCCAGGTTTCTGATAGCAGGGCAATTCTGAGCATCAGGAGAGACAGGTCAGTAAAGGACTCACCTGTTCATGTGCTAGAGGTGGGGGCTGTGAACTAAAATAAAATCTAAGCCCCCTCAGCTGACTAAATGGACTCCCTCTTACCTAAGGGGACCCCAGAAATACCCAAAAGCTGAGTTGCTGGCCATAAGAGGAAGGGTAGACATGCCTCATCCTGCCCCCCTTTCTTGGTGATATCCTTTATAACTTTTTCTTATTCTTATTATTTTTTTTTTTTTTTTTGTAGTTTTTTGGCCGGGACTGGGTTTGAACCCACCACCTCCAACATACGGGGTGGTGCCCTACTCCTTTGAGCCACAGGCGCTGCCCTCTTTTGTAGCTTATTAACAGGCCTGAGGCTATGCAAGATAAGCCTAAACCATACCTCCAGGTAATCAATTTACTTAACAGATCACTTAAGTCTGAGTATCTGTCTGGTAAATGAACCTTTACACAAAGCTTCATTTCTTTCTTTCTTTCTTTCTTTTTTTTTTTTTTTGAGACAGAGCCTCAAGCCATCACTGTCCCCCTGGGTAGAGTGGTGTGGTGTCACTGCTCACAGCAACCTCCAACTCCTGGGCTCAAGTGAGTCTCCTGCCTCAGCCTCCCAAGTAGCTG
>NW_003852406.1:27135738-27138118 GCF_000181295.1 Otolemur garnettii
AAAAAAAAAAAGCAACTCTCCTGAGCCTGGAGCCTCCCCATTGTAATCTTTTCTAATTTAGTCTTGGGGATAACCAAGTAAGGAGACCTGACTCTGGTGAGTTGCCACAAGCTGAGATAGCCACTCTCTACCAGAGCCCTGACTCGGGGAGAATCAGGTTTGGGAGAGGAGGCGGCACAACAAAACACATGAAATAGCAGAAGCATTTACTGCTCACAGATCTGTGAGAAGCAGGGTGCCCAACGGGGAGACCAGAGACAGTGTGTGCTGAAGCAATAGGCAGAGAATGAGAGAGGAGCTGTTGGACAAAGCCTTTATGGAGTCCAGGGAGTTACTCAAGCAGGTTACCTGCAGGGAGTTCTAATTGGTGGGTTTAGAGCAAACAGACCCACATGGTGACTGAGAGGGGTCCCTGTGGCACATCTGCACAGTCCATGTGGGGGATGGGGTCAGTGGGATAGGTCAGCAGGCTGTGTCTAGCTGTCCCATAGGGAGGTGGTTACCAGGAGGCAGCTATATAAGGCAGACAGACATCTGGACTGAGCATGGTGAGGAGGTGGGAGGAGGGGGACAACTGGAAACTATCTCAGGTGGCCAAACCCTGCTTCTGGTATGAGAGAACCCAGCTTATATTCAGAATGGACACTGAGGCCACATGACAGTATAGGAATCCTCTACTTTCTGTCAATGTCTGGGTCACTATCTGTGGTCTTTGAGAAGTGTTTTCCTGAGTCTCTTCTAGCAGTTGGGTGGGGTCGGAGGGGTATAGGCCCACGGCAGGGAGGGATGAGGGTATACCAAGTGCAGGGCAAGCATCCTCCTATGTCTTGGAGGTGCTGAGTTGAGCTAGGATGTGTGTTTCTGAGGAGGGGCTGCTCCCCAGTTATTGTAGGCTAAAAGCCTTCTGCATTCCATTCCCTGCATATTTAGGAGGCCTAAGCTCACTGGACAAACCCCACCCTTGTACCTGGCAGACAGGGCATTGCTTTCAGGAGATATTTCCTTACTTTTGTTTGGGAAAAGAGAAAACAAAAGTGACATAGCTGCTTAGTGGCCTGGAGCCTCACCTCCCTCCCAGGGTGGGAAGTGATCTCAAAGTCTCAGTCTCTCACATCTCTCCTCTCACCTTCCCCAGGGCTGGGGAAGCCTCGGTAGGATTGAGACTCAGCTTCCCTCCACCACTTAGGAGACCTCTGACAGGCAGATTTCCAGCCTTGGCTTGCATTCTTCCAGTGATGGGGAGCTCACTTCCCTCCAGAGAATATTAAGTGATTGTAAAAAACAGGACAGACTTGGGAGCCGGGGCTGAGAGGTAGTGGCCTGGGGACACTGTAAGGACTTGACCATAAGCCAGAACTAGGGGAACAGATGCCACACGATTGCTCCCAATGTATGACAGTGTCTGGGGCAAGGTCTGTTATGGGGTAAATTCCAGGGAGACAGATTTCAGCTCAATAGGAAGAAGGACTTCTCAGCAGAGCTAGGAGCCAGTGATAAGGCATTGGGGAAGTACAGGTAGAGAGTAGACCATGCTCAGGGCTCCTGGGGCTCCCAGAAGTTCCCTTAGCTGAAGAGATAGGATCTTACCTACTCTAGGAGAATGGCCAGAAAGAGTGTCCCCTCCTAAAATCTGAGCTGGACTGTCTGGGAGGGCTGGGGACAGGAGGATGGGAAGATGGAGCCCGAGCATTACTTGCCCGTCTCATTCTCAGGAACAGGCCTCCCCTCCGGCACCAGTAGTCTGCCCTTGGCTTCCTCTCCCAGCCCTTTTTCTTTCTCAGCCCTTACTTAGCTCATTTTCACAGTCAGGTGATGGGAGGACTAAAGGTGTACAGGCCAACTATGCCCAGTATAAGAGTGGGATACCCTCTCAGACTCTTCAGGTACCTCTTGGAGCCAGGTGAGTGAGAGGGAGTCCTCAGGGGCCTGACTTGCTGTGAGTTAAGTGTCTGATGTCTGATAAGCAGGTCTTCTCCCTCCCTAGGGAGAACTGCTTCATAATCAGGCTCAGCAAAGGCAAGGCTGCCGTCACAGACAGGGTGGGCTGATAGTGAATTGGGGTCTGGTGATACTGCACAGGACAGGTGTTTGGAAGCCAGAAGTGGATCTCCCTAAGTCCTCGGATCCTGTAGGTCTGCCTACTGTGGGTGTGAGAGCTCGGGCCTATTCAAATGAGATACAAATCAACTTTGTAATGCTCTAAGGCAGTGGTTCTCAACCTTCCTAATGCCTCAGTGTATTTTCATTGTTAAAAAGGGGTGGTGGGCTCAGTGCCTGTGGCTCAAGTGGCTAAGGCGCCAGTCACATACACCTAAGGTGGTGGGTTCAAATCCAGCCCGGCCTGCCAAACAACAATGATGGCTGCAACCAAAAAAAAAAA
>NW_003852406.1:27138284-27143023 GCF_000181295.1 Otolemur garnettii
GGGGGGGGGTGACCCACAAGTTGAGAACTGCTGCCTAGCGGCTAGCCTGGAGCATTCTAGTCCCTCCTCCCCCTTCCTCTGCCTGATGGCCCAGGAAAGCTAGGTGTGAGCAGTCTTGGACAGAGCATGGAGCTGGGTCAGGCTCCTGTCCTCAGTTTCACTCCCAGGAGATGTTCCTTCCCTCTCTCAGCCTCAGTCTCCACACTTGATGAGCTTGTCTCGGGTGAACTGAGGTCTCCTGGGGGTGCAGGTAAAGTAGAGAATGGGGAAGTCTTGGAGGACAGAGTATAACAGAGGTAAAGATCTGAAAAAAGACAAAATGTTTTACAAGTTGTCTCTCTAACCCCTCCCCACTTTGGGGGAATTTTTAAAACCTGAATTCTTGTCCAAGGCCAGTAACCAGAGGGGCAGAGGAACGTTCTTTGTTTTCTGGTATATTAAAGCACAGGAGATGTAATTGTCTAAGGGAAGGTGATGGGATCATCTCCACCAGAGATAAAGTTGACCAGGACCACCAACTGTAGTTAAACAGCAATAACCCAAAGCTGAAAATCCCTTTTAAAAGCTTTGTATGTATTTCTGCTTAAAGGGAGGGTGATGGTTTTTTAAGAGGAGAGTCTGCCATCCTCCCCATTTCCTAGCAAATTAATAAACTTCTCTTTCCATTTCCTCAAACCACTTACCTGTATTCTTTGTTAGACCTCAGGCACAAATACTAAACTTTCTGTAATAGGAGAAAGGAGGAAGCAGTCTCAGTCCTGAGGCCTGACACCAACCTTGTGGCTGTCAGCCACTAGCTCCAAGGTGACAGATTCTATTTTAATAAAATAGAATGAAATCTATCTGCCTTTTATTTATTTATTTTTTTTGGAGACAGAGTCTCACTATGTCACCCTCCATAGAGTGCTATGACATTATAGCTCACAGCAACCTCAAACTTTTGGGCTTAAGCGATCCTCTTGCCTCAGCTTCCCAAGTAGCTGGAACTACAGGCGCCCATCGCAACGCCCAGCTATTTTTTGTTACAGTTGTCATTGTTGTTTAGCTGGCCAGGGCTGGGTTTGAATCCACCAGCCTCGGTGTATATGGCTGGTGCCATAACCACTGTGTTACCAGTGTGGAGCCATCTATCTGCCTTTTATTCTCACCATGTGTTGGTAATTCTAAACAATGCAAATGATAGGGCAGTGCCTGTGGCTCAAGGAGTAGGGCGCTGGCCCCATATGCCAGAGGTGGTGGGTTCAAACCCGGCCCTGGCCAAACAAACAAACAAACAAAAAAAAAACAATGCAAATGATAAAATACTTCTCTCTGAAAAAGTCCCTTATTGGTCAAAGTTCTAAATGATTTCTATAATTACTATTGAATTTTAATAATATGTAAGATAAGCTTCAAATTAACACTTTTATTGCTTATTCTGTAGTAAACATCATATTCTATGAAAGTTAATTTAGAAGATTCCCTGTTGTACACAAGCAGATCAACTATAAGCTTGTATTTCACCTGTTATTCCTTTTTTTTTTTTTTAAGACAGAGCCTCAAGCTATCCCCCTGGGTAGAGTGCCTTGGCATCACAGCTTACAGCAACCTCCAACTCCTGGGCTCAAGCGAGTCTCCTGTCTCCACCTCCCAAGTAGCTGGAACCACAGGTGCCCACCACAACGCCGGGCTGTTTTTTGGCTGCAGCTGTCATTGTTGTTTTTGGTGGGCCTGGGCTGGATTCAAACCCGCCACCTCAGGTGTATGTGGCTGGCGCCTTAGCCACTTGTGCTACAGGCACCAAGCCTCACCTGTTATTCCTAATGGGTTTCTCCTTCATTCTACTACTTGCTATTCTCATCTCAGTTCCTGTGGTCCATGTTCTCATGTTTTATCAGTGGATTGCAAATAGACAATGATAGCACAGTTATTGTAAGGATGAAGAAAAACTTGGAGGTTGTATTTGGGTTTACATTTTCAAATAGTTAAATAGTGCAGAGTAGGAGGTATAATTATTTTGTTGGATAAATGCACATTTTAGTTCTTGATTGTCTCAGTCTGTTCCTGCTGCTATACCAATTATCTTAGACTGAATAATTTGTAAATAACATAAATTTGTTGCTTACACTTCTGGAGGCTAGAAAGCCCAAGATGAAGGCTCCAGCAGCCTCAATGCCTGATGAGGGTTCCCCCTCTGCTTCATAGATGGTGGCTTCTCACTGCAACTTCACACAGCAGAAGGGGCAAACCCTGTGTTCTCACAGGCTGGAAAGACAAAAGGGGCAAACGCGGTGGCTCATACCTGCAATCCTAGCACTCTGGGAGGCCGAGGCAGGTGGACTGCCTGAGCTCACAGGTTTGAGACCAGCCTGAGCCAGAGCGAGACCTCGTCTCTAAAAGTAGCTGGGCATTGTGTTGGACACCTGTAATCCCAGCTACTTGGGAGGCTGAGGCAAGAGAATCAATCACTTGAGCCCAAGAGTTGGAGGTTGCTGTGTGCTGTGATGCCATGGCAGTCTACTGACGGCAACATAGTGACACTCTGTCTCAAAAAAAAGAAGAAGAAGAAGATCTTGATCCCCTTGATCTTACTGGGATAGCCGAGAAAAGTCGACAGCCTCTATGGTCAGAGAAACGCCCTGGGTTTGACCTCTAATCTTGCATTTTCTATTCCAACATAGTCTTCCCCACCCCTATTCCAGCTCAATTCATCTAGGGATGAGATTCCCCAAGAGTGGCCTGCGGCCACCCCATTGCTGAGGGGGAGGGGAAATGAAATGGCTCTAGCTTAGCCCTGAGCAAACTCTGATAAAGAGCAGAGGCCCCAAGTATGCCAGGTGCCCTCCAGCCTGGTCCTATCGTGCCCCTCCCCTGTAATGATGGAAGGGGTGTGAACACATATCTCTGTGGCATAAGGATTATTTTGAGCTGAAGACATTTGAGAATCATCAGATATAAGAAGAAGATTTTTTTTCTGAACTCCTCTTATCTGCCTAAAAGCAGAGTCTTCCAAAAGAATTTAAATGTCATAAATCCCCTCCTCAGAGTTCGGGAGTTTCCCAACCCAGGTAGATTGATTCCTTTGATGAGACTAGAAGAGAAATCACACCAAGATAAGAAGTCACTTCAACAAACATTGTCACAAACTATCATATCTCCCATCTATTCTTCTAAGGGCCCATTTATTTTTCCTTAAAGTCATTTGTTTTCCCAAAAGTGCCTTTTCTCTCCATTCTTTCCCCTATTGAGATGTATCAGCCCTAAATTCTTTTTTTGTTTGTTTTTTTAGAGACTGGTCTTATTTTATTGCCCTTGGTAGAGTGCTGTGACATCACAGCTCACAGTAACCTCCAGCTCTTGGGCTTAGGTGATTCTCTTGCTTCAGCCTCCCAAGTAGCTGGGACTACAGGTGCCTGCCACAACACCTGGCTATTTTTATTTTTGCAGTTTGGCCAGGGTCGGGTTTGAACCTGCCACCCTCAGTATAGGGAGGCGAGGCCCTGCCACTGAGCCACAGGCGCTGCCTGCAGCTATTTTTTAAAGATGAGGTCTTGCTCTTGCTCAGGCTGCTCTCAAACCTGTAAGCTCAGGCAATCCACCCACCTTGGCCTCCCAGAGTGCTAGGATTATAGGAGAGAGCCACCACACCTGGCCTGAAGTGTGATCATCTGGTACCTTGAGTGTGATCATCTGCATGGTCAGCAGAGAGAAACCCTGGCTACAGAGGGAGGAGCTCTGGACTGAAGGCCTTGGACTGCCCAGCTTGGCTGTTCTGCCTAGCTCTGCCACTGCCTTGCTTTGGGCCTGTGGGCCAGTTGCCTGCCTGCCTTCTTGACCGTGCCTTCACTTCTCATCTCCTCCATCCTCAGTCTATAGGATCAGAGGAGAGGATGAAGAGTATACTCACAGTGAAGAGTGTATGACTACATGGTATGGTGACCATAGCATCTTATCATTATCAACACTTGAGGGCTGCCTAATTGCATATTTATCAGAATGATAGCTAGATTTGATGGGTTGTGGAGCCAGCATATGCACTAATCCTATCCAGATGAACACTTAAGCTGGGCATGGTGGCTCACAGCTGTAATCCTTGCACTCTGGGAGGCTGAAGTTGGTGGATTGCTCAAGCTCAGAGTTCAAGATCAACCTGAGCAGGAGTAAGACCAGGTCCCAACTAAAAATAGAGAAAACAAGCTGGGCATTATGGTACATGTCTGTAGTCCCAGCTACTTGGGAGACCGAAGCAAGATCACTTGAGCCCAAGAGTTTGAGATTGTTTTTTTGAGACAGAGCCTCAAGCTTTCCCCCTGGGTAGAGTGCTGTGGCAGCACAGCTCACAGCAACCTCCAACTCCTGGGCTCAAATGAGTCTCCCACCTCAGCTCCCAAGTAGCTGGGACCACAGGTGCCTGCCACAACGCCTGGCTATTTTTTGGTTGCAGCCATCACCACTGTTTGGCAGGCCCAGGCTGGATTCGAACCCACCACCTTAGGTGTATGTAGCTGGTGCCCCAGCCACTTGAGCCACAGGCGCCGAGCCAAGAGTTTGAGATTGTTGAGAGCTATGACGCCACGGCACTCTACCCAAGGTGACGGAGTGAGACTCTGTCTCAAAAAAAAAAAGTAGATGAACATTTAAAGTTACCTGATTTGCATATAGCCAACTTAGTGCAAAAATAAATGGCAATACCCCTAGGGAACCTGTGGTGTAGATGAAAATATAGTTTACATCAATATTCTTTTTTTTTTTTTTTTTTT
>NW_003852406.1:27144114-27147450 GCF_000181295.1 Otolemur garnettii
TTTTTTTTTTCTTTTTGACAGAGTTTTGTTTTGTCACGCTCAGCGGAGTGCCCTAGAGTCATACATACAGCAATCTCAAACTCCTGGGCTTAAATGATTCTCTTGTCTCTGCCTCCCAAGTAGCTGGGACTACAGGTACCCGCCACAACACCCAGCTATTTTTGTTGCAATTGTCATTGTTGGTTAGCTGGCCCAGGTTGGGTTCAAACCCATCAACTTTGATGTATGTGGCTGGCGCTGTAACCACTGTGCTACAGGCACCAAGCCGCACCCGGCTATTTTTAGAGATGGAGGTCGAGGTCTTGCTCTTGCTCAGGCTGGTATCAAACCTGTGAGCTCAGGCAATCCATCCACCTCAGCCTCCCAGAGTCCTATGATTACAGGCGTGAGCCACCACACAGGACTGCTTATGAAACTCTTGAAAATGAGATTGTTGACCTTTCATGCTGGTGAACACTTCAAAGTGCTAGGAGGGTACACCTACCTTGTCCTATGCATCTTTCCTATTTGTTTGTTTATAATAAACCTATAAATATAGTGTTGTCCTGATTTCTGTCAGTCATTCTAGCAAAGTATGGAACTGGGGGTGGGGGTGTAGGAACCCCATCTGTAGTCAATTGTAGAAACCCCCAATTTATACTCAGTCCAGCAGAAGTATAGGCAGCCCAAGCACCCCATTTGTGCTAGCATCTGAAGTGTGGGGGTGAGAGGGCCAGATTAACTCCATTTTGTGGTTTACTGCACAAGCCCCATTCCTAGTTGTTTACTGCACAAGCCCCACTGTTCACTACACAAACTCCATTCCTAGCCCTTCCGCTCTACCAGTAAAACCTACAAGCCACTCCCTGCTGCCTTCCCCCACCCCTCACCTGTACCAATCCAAATCCTCCTTTACTAATGAAATCACCAACCACCAATCAAAAGTGTACTCATACCCTCCTCCCCTTCTTGCTTTCTGTACCCCATAAAAACTTGCTCCACCCCGGGTTCGGGGCTCGTCCTAGGCTTGCATGCCAGCGGAGTCCAGACCGATCTGAATAAAACCTTACCTCATGCTTTTTACATCGGAGTGCGTCTCGGATTCGTCTGTTGGGGTTATTTGGGAGAATAATTTTCGGGCACAACAGGGGAATCTTGTAGAAATAAGATACTTGCAGTATCTCATGTTAACTCCAGATAGGTAGTGTCAGAATTGAATCGTTGGTGTCAGAGAATTGACCATTGATGTACTAAAAACTTCTCATAGGAAAACAATTACAAAAAGATAGACCCTGTCTTAGTTTCTTTGGGCAGCTATAACACAATACCTTAGACTAGGTAATTTATTTAGTCTGTGAAGTCCATGATCAAGGCACCAGCAGGTTCAGAGTCTGGTGAGAGTCCATTCTGTGTCCTCACACGATTGAAGGGGTGAACAAGCTCCTTTCTTTTTTAAGGGCACTAATTACATTTGAGAAGGTTTTTCCCTCATCACTTAATCACCTTCTAAAGGCCCCACCTCTTAATACTATTGCTATGGAGATTAAATTTTAACATACATATTTTGGCATACATATATTCAGACCATAGTAGGTCCCCACTGCAGAGCATAAGAACTCCGAACTTTCTCACCACATAACTTGCTCCCATGTTAGGGTGCATGGTGTCCCTCAGTAGCCCTAAAGTTTGAAATAAACAACGGGTCTATGGCAGGAGAGCCTAAGTATTTGTATGAAGAGAATTTCCTAGCAGGACTGATGCAGAAGAACATTCTAGGAAGCCACCACCATTGGGGAGAGAGACAGCGAGACTATACAAGCAAGGTAAATCACGGGCACCTCCCTAGAGCTTAAGGTACAGAGGCTCATTTAGTTCTGCCCCAAAGGAAGGTGGTATATGTGTGGTATATGTATTAGTAGAAATTCGTATGTAAATAGATGGAATGATTCTATATTGAGTATTTTTATGTTGGTAGTCCTATTGTATGAATAATTTGGAAATCTTACCCATCTTAGCCTGGGTCTTCTAAGAAACAGACTTTGGTGCAGGATTAAGGTGCTAATACTGTATCAGGAAGCTACAAGCCCAGTAAGAGTGACAAATGGGGGGAGTAAGGCGAGGGTGGTGGAAGCAACATGGCTAATGAGGTACTGTGCTGGCCACTGCTTCCAACGAGCGAGTGGCCCCGCAGACATGCATGGGGTCATGTCTAGAGGCTTGCAAAGAAGAACCACACCTTGGAGCAGTCCAAGGAGAGAGGAAGGAGGGAGAATTTATCTGCCAGCTCATTCCCATCCCTTATTTCTGACTGGTCCAGTTTCACCAGGTGGAAGAGCTGACTGGTATTCTTGAGTTTCTTCACCAAACTCCTCAGTGGCCTGACCCATGCCCTGCAAAGTGAAATTTCATCCAATTCTAAAAGTGGGGGAGTGGCTGGCACTGGTGGTAAGCAATCAAGAGAAATAGATTGCAGGGGGAATATAAGTAGTCACTCAAAGTTTGCATTCCCAGTTTTGGGGAGATCCAAAATTTGAGGTTTCCAAAAATTACTTTGAAGTCAATACAATCAGTGTAACAAGCTCACTGCAGGTTAAGCTGTAGTTTCTTCACCTGTGAAAAGAAGATAAAATGTCTAAGGATGAACTTCCCCAACAGCACTCCCAACCCCCAGTTTTGACTGTTTGCTGGGATAGAAGGCCCATAGGGGCCCATCACAGCTCCCTCACTGGCCACCTGCTGATGTCTCCACCACACCTCCACAAGAGTTCCATCCACATTCCCTAGTACCACATACTGTGCACCAGGGACAAAGAAGTGAATCAGACTATTTGATTGCTAATAATAATAATAATGGCCACCAGTTACCATCTTTTACTGAGCACCAGCTTTGTGTTGGACTTATAAACATGTAATGTGCACCTTCTTTAATACCACAGTCTTGAAGATAGGGATCATTTTCCCATTTTAGAGATGGAGACACTGAGGCTCAGATAATGCTCTGGAATTTGCTCAAGATCACCAAGGAGGCGGCACCTGTGGCTCAAGCAGCTAAGGGGGAGTAGACAGAGTGGGGACTGAACTTGTGTCAACAGACTATGGGGTCCTCTGTCCTTTGCCCTCTTATCTTTTGTCTCTCTTCCCTAGAGAGATGCCCTCTCTCCTGGCTCAGAGCATTTGGCCACTCCAGAGAAACTGAACCTGTACTACCCTGGCCTGGGGCCAGCAGGGTATGCGAAGTACTCCTTCTAAATTCTTTTTTTTTTTTTTTGAGACAGAGCCTCAAGCTGTCCCCCTGGGCAGAGTGCCGTGGCATTACAGCTCACAGCAACCCCCAACTCCTGGGCTCAAGCGAGTCTC
>NW_003852406.1:27148177-27157250 GCF_000181295.1 Otolemur garnettii
AAAAAAAAAAAAAAAAAAGAGAGATATAGATATATATATATCACAGATATATATATATATATATATCACAGATATATATATATATCTCACAGCTCACAGCAACCTCAAACTCAGGTTTAAGCGATTCTTTTGCCTCAGCCTCCCAAGTAACTAGGACTACAGGTGCCCACCACAATGCCCAGCTAGTTTTTTTTTTTTTCTTGGTTGTAGTTGTCATTGTTGTTTGGCAGGCCTAGGCTGGGTTTGAACCCACCAGCTCCAGTGTATGTGGCTGGTGCCCTAGCCTCTGAACTACAGGTGCTGAGCCGTAAGATATGTTTTTCAAAAAAAGAAAAGTGGTGGCTTGGTGCCTGTGGCTCAAGTGGCTAAGGCGACAGCCACATACACCTAAGGTGGAAGGTTCGAATCCAGCCCGGGCCCGCCAAAACAACAATGGCGGCTGCAACCAAAAAAAAAAAAAGTGGCACCGTGCAAATATAAAATGAAAGTAACAATGCACATGGTTGACAAGAACTGTTCCATAACAAGTCTGTCTGTATTTTTTAATTTAACAAGTATTTGCCAAGTTGTAATGCCTCATACTTCCCCAAAGTAGAGGAGATATTTCTCTCTGAGGAGGGGGCTTTGTGATTCTCTTTGGCCTTTACTCCCCCCAGGCCCCCAGGTATTACTGATGTGGGGACTGGCCTTCACAGGGAGGCTCCTTTCACTTGGAAGGCACATACAGTCCATGTACCCAGAGAAGCCCACAAAACCGAGCCCTACATAAAGAGGGGCCCAAGCTTGATTTAATGCTCTGGGATCAACTGGCATCTTGAAATTCTTCACAATTTTATCTTTGAATTTGTGTTTTGTAAGTAAAGTCCAATGAGGCCATAGAGAATGTCCTCAGAGCTTGGAGCTTCAGCTCACAGCATGGTCCTGCCTCCTGCCACCTCCTTGCTTCCTGGGATGTGTATCTCTCACCTTCTGGTGCCCTGACCCCACTTGGTCTTCTTCTCACCCCGACCCCGCAACACTACCGCCCATGGCTCCCTCAAGGGCTTGGCGGGTGCAGGAGGCACCAGGGTCAAGTGCATGTACACCACAGTGTCAGGGTGGGACAGATGGTGGCCATCCTGCCCCAAGCTGGCAGCATTATAGCATGTTCAGTGGGGCACCTGGGGGAAGATGAGCCTCTCTCCTGTCTGGGTGCCTATAGTGTCCTGGCTTGGAGGTTGTGACATGTGTTGGGACTGTGGGCCTGTGGCCAGGGAAGATGCCTGAGCTTGTTTCCTGGGGAGTCTGTCTAGGGGCTGACAGGACGGAGAACCTGCTGGTTAGCAGGCCTCCTATTTATTCTCCCCAACTGTGAGGGGACACTCTTGTCCTGTGAGTGTCCCCATGTTAAAGGGAATGAGACATTAAAAAGGAAATTTTTTAAATACTTTGACAGGTTGAGAGTGAGATCATGGTAAAAAGGGAAAAGATTTCCCCCTGATTCTTGCACAAGGGGTCCTGCAATTTCATTTTGTACTGAGCTCTGCAAATTATGTAGCCAATCCTGCCAATCCTGTAGCGTCACCCTGTATTGTCATACCGCAGTGAGCTTGCTCTAGCTTCCATTTCTGCCTTCAGTGACATCATGCTAGCAGCTTGAAATGGCCATGGTACGAGTATTAACAGCACAGAAATTGGCCAAATGCTACAAAACAGAACTTTTTTCAGAATTGTTGTTAGACTGGGCTTGGTGGGCTCATACCTGTAATCCTAGCACTCTGGGAGGCCAAGGCAGGAAGATCTCTTGAGCTCAGACGTTTGAGACCCTGTCTCTACTAAAAACAGAAAAATTAGCTGGGCTTTGTGGCAGGCACCTGTAGTCACACCTACTTGAGAGGCTGAGGCAGGAGGATGGCTTGAACCCAGGAGTTTGAGGTTGCTGTAAGCTAGACTGAGACCATGGTACTCTACCCTGGGGCAACAGAGTGAGACTCTGTCTCAAAAAAAAAAAAAAAAAAAAAATTTGGTTGTTAAACATTTACCAGCACACCATTATACAAAGCATTCAGAGTTGGAAATTCCTTTCCTTTCCTTTTTTTTTTTTTCTTTCCTGTTTCAGTTTTTGGCCAGGGCTGGGCCTGCACCTGCCACCTCTGGTATATGGGGCTGGTATATGGGGGAAAGACCCAGAAGGCCCAACCCTGCACTCTTACACTTTCAGAATCTTCACAGCCTGAGCCAGAAGCCTAGATGAACAGGGAGGCAGGACTGAAAGATCAAAGGCACAAATATTTACATAGCCCAGGGGCCTCTCCAACATGCTAGCAGAGTTGGGGGAGCAAGTATATGGGCCTCTCTTTCTGAGGGAGGGTGGGAGAAGCCCCTTAAAGAGTCTCCCTAGGCCAGGTACATGGTGACTCAAGCCTGTAATCCTAGCACTCTGGGATGCTGAGACAGATGGATTGCTTGAGCTCAGGAGTTCAGGACTTGCCTAAGAGTGAGACCCCATTTCTACTAAAAATAGGAAAACTAGCTGGGTGTAGTATGTAGTGTTAAACACCTATAGTTCCACCTACTTTGCAGGCTAAGGCAAGAGGATTGCTCAAGCCCAAAAGTTTGAGGTTGCTGTGAGCTATGATACTACAGCCCTCTACCCAGGGCGACAGAGTAAGACTCTGTCACCAAAGAAAGTCTCCCTAACTCCAGCCTCCTGTCGCATTGGTATATGAGCCCTTCACACCCTCAAGAATGTGAAATCCAGTCACAAAGCACCTTCTCAGCCATGGGTTGAGTGGGGAGCTGATCTCCATTTTACAGATGTGGAAACTGAGGCCCACAGAGGGAAGACAAGTACAGTGAGAAGGCTGGGGAATGGGAGAGTCTGAAGTGGAAAATAGAACTGGAAACCCTGCCCCCAATGCCAACAGTCCCCATCTCGTATCTGTCTACCAAGCCCTACTCCAGAACGTCCCTCAACCATGTCTGGCCTGGATGAAGTTGCTGCTCCTTGACTGACCCCAGACCATTTTCTCTGGTCAGGCCTCTCCCATACTCTTGCTTCCTACAGCCCCCACCAACTGCTCTCTTCCCAGGTAAGAACACCCCCTTTCTCCTTATCTCCCAGCCCAGGGAGCCAGCCCTATCCCTCAACCTTTCCAAATCCAGTCTCCTGCCTCCTTGAGCTCAGGCCTAGCTTCTCATCCTGGAAGCCCTCCTGGACTGCTCCCACTCACAGGACCCACATCCTTTCAGGAGCACATGAGAGACCAGGAAACAGAATTCCGGGTCCTAGTCACAGTTACCATCAACTTGCTCAGTGGCCTGGGGCTCCCTCATCTCTACTCAGCCTGCCTCACCAGGGAATTGAGAGTCTGGATGAGAAGCCCTGGCAGTGGGTACAGGTCACAGCTGCTGGGGTTCTTGCTGGCATCAGCATAGCTCCAAGCTTGGGTGCCATCCAGACCCATTGTCATCCAGCCACACAATGTCTTGTTCTAACTCTCCCCTGGGGGTGGGAGAGCTCGGCTGGGGTGGGTGCTATGAGCCCAGGGACCCCTGCTCTCCCACACTGGTCCCAGGGAGCCAGGCCTAGGCTTGGGGCTGGAAAGAGCCCTAGTGATGCTCCAGCCCTAAGCAGTTCTGACTCTCGGCCCTCTCTAGGGCATGAATAACTTTCCTAACCAAGAGCAAACTCTCTCTTCCCACCAGCAAAATTAGTAAGAGCCCCAGGGAAATGCCATTTTTGTCCACTGAAGCAGACTTCTGGGGAGTCCGAAGAAAAACTCCCCACAGTGGCTCGGCGCCTGTGGCTCAACCGGCTAAGGCGCCAGCCACGTACACCTAGGGTGGCGGGTTCGAATCCCCAGCCCGGACCCGCCAAACAACAATGACAGCTGCAACCAAAAAACAGCCGGGCGTTGTGGCGGGCACCTGTGGTCCCAGCTACTTGGGAGGCGGAGGCAGGAGACTCGCTTGAGCCCAGGAGTCGGAGGTTGCTGTGAGCTGTAATGCCACGGCACTCTACCCAGGGGGACAGCTTGAGGCTCTGTCTAAAAAAAAAAAAAAACTCCCCACAGTGCCTCAAATCTGAGACTGTCATAGCAACGCATCAGATGAAACCAGAGGAAAAGGACTCGGGAAGATGCGGGAATCTGCTCCCAGTGCGGTGGAGACGCTGAGTTTCTGATAGGTGGTCCCTGGTCCTGAAGCCGCCGGGCAGAACAAGCTCTCGGTTTTTAGTCATTTTGAACGCTATTTAGAACTGTTGGAAGGGACTTTGACGGGGACGGCGGGCGCGGGCACTTCTCTGGGTCTCAGAACGTTTAAGGCGGAAACGGGTCCGAACCCCACTGGCGCCGACCTCCCCTGAAGTGGGAGGGCGGCTCTGGGCTGTGGCGGGCTGGCCCAGGACCCGTGGGGACCGTGAGGACCGTGGGCGGGCCCGGGGCGGGGCGGCCACCGGGTAAACAAGGGCGGGCGGCGCCTGGGGGCAGCTCCTGCAAGCCGGGCGTGGGGTTACATCACGGGTCCCCCGAGCTTCCCGCGCCGGCGGCCGGTCCCGCGCGGCCTGCGCCCGCCCCTGCCCCCGCCTGTGTCCGAGGAGGGGAGAGCTGGCATGGCGCCTGGCTCCCCGGGCCCGCACAAGGCAGGAGGGCTTACAGGTCTCCTCCGCAGGCCCCTGGGGCTTCATTGAAATCGGGTTCAAGCCGAGGGTGGGGACTGTGCTGCGGGCAGGAGCCGCGCTTCGGTTTCTCGGTCCGTGAAACCTGGAGGGTGTGTGTGGGTTCTGTGCCTCCCAGCGAGGGGACAGAGATGCAGCCCGGGCGAGGGGCAGCCGCCAAGATGGGCTGTGACTAGAGCCCGGGTTCCTCCTTTAGTAGTTTAGCGCTGCTCGCAAGGCCACGGTCCTAGAACGCACTGTGCCCCTCACCCCCCAGGCCTTAGAGACGACTGGCACCACTGCCATAGCAGAGGGAGGACGGCCTTGCAGTGTCCTAGCTCCCAACTTGCAGCGGGTCATTGACCCTCTAGGTAAGATGGAAAAAAATGCGTAGTTACAGCCTGCCACCCTCACAGGGGGTTTGTGCCAGTCCCGTGGAAAAGGTATTGGGTTGCACAACTAGGAGAGAGATTTCTGCTCAGCATCAACAGCTTCTTCTATCCACCTCGGAGCCTGGCCTGCCAGTCTGGAAGAGGCTGGGGGAAGAGGTAGCAGGCACTACAACATAGCAGGGTGGGGGCTGGGATTTCTAGGAGCTGCCCAGTTCTGGGAATCTGTGATCTGGTGCTTCTGCACCTGTGCCCTTTGGTACCGCAGCCACTAGCCACATCTGACCATTGAACTCTTGAAGTATGTGGGGACCTAATTGGAATTACAGAGTTGGCATAAAGATTATTTTAAGCTGAAGACATTTGAGATTCAACAGATGTGGGGGGGGGGGAGTGGGGTGAAAAAAAGCTGTCTAAGAGCTTCCTTTATTTGACTAGGCCTTTGGGGGAGTAAGGATACCATAACCCCTCCCTCCTGAAGTTGGAAAGACCACTCAGACCTGTATAGAGAAATATTTTCACAAACTTTTTTTGTCTCCTGTCTATGCTCTTACAAATCCATTTGTCTTTCCTAAAGAAATCCTTGTTTCTGGGTGGCACCTGTGGCTCAGTGAGTAGGGTACCAGCTCCATATACCATTGGATGGCTGGTTCAAACCCAACCCCGGCCAAACTGCAACAAAAAAATAGCTGGGCATTGTGGTGGGGTCCTGTAGTCCCAGCTACTCAGAAGGCCGAGGCAAAAGAATTACCTAAGCCCAGGAGCTGGAGGTTGCTGTGAGCTATGCGATGCCACAGCGCTCTCCTGAGGGTGATAAAATGAGACTCTGTCTCTACAGAAAAAGAAAAAGAAATCCTTTTTTCCCACAGAAGCCTTTCCCTTCTCCCCCCTTTTCCTGTAAGTTAAGTATCTCAGCCTTTCACTACTTAATAAGCCAGCCACCTCCTTTATTGGTACAGTATACATACACAATAAACTTTTTCTCTTGTTAATCTGTCATTGTCAGAAGGCTCTAATCACAAGGCAGAAGAGCTAGAGGCTAATATGCACTGATATGTGCATTGAGTGTAAAATATACACAGAATTTCAAAGACCAAGCATGAAACAAAAGAATGTAAAATAGGTCAATAAATTTGTATATTGGCTAAATGTGAAAATGGTAATATTTGGGGTAAATTGAGTTAAATATATTAAAATGAATTTCCCCTGGTTCTTTTTACTTTCTTAGTCATCTACTAGAAAATTTTAAATAACATATGTGGCTCATATTATATTTCTTTTGGATAGAACTGCCAAATAAATGTCAGGTGACCTTGGATCTTTGGATTGGCTTCTACCAAACAACATCAACACATCTCTATTAAGTGAATGCTATGTGTCAGGTCCTGATTGGCTTAGTCAGTGGAAAGTGATGGGGGAAAGTCACAGTGCCAGCCCTCGGAGCTGCCAGACCCCTCTAGGCTTCTAGCTCATCCTGGCCAGATTCTCCTGCAGTCCTTCCTCCCTCCTTCACAGGACAGTTAGGCCAGAAGGCTGGGCAGAGGGTTCTGAGAACTCAGAGAGGGAGCTCCACGTGGGCCCAGGATTCAGAAGACGGTGTGGCCAGGGACCGTGGCTGGCCCTTTAGTGCTGTTCCCATGCCAGGAACACAGATGTGCCTTTCAGCTGCCCAGTCCTGGGCCTCACTGCCCAGTACCTCCTGGCTGTCTCTTAGTGGCAGCAGAGCTCACTGCCAACTCTGCCAAGCACCATCTGGCTATGGTGGAATGGGCTCCCTGCCCCCTCACCCATCCTCTCTGCCACCTCCCATTCCCCAGGCCCTGCTTGATTAAAAGATTTTCTTGATAATCATTCAGGGATACTGACTGAGGTCTGAGAAAGGAAGCTATCCCAGGCTCCAGAAAAACAAGATGAAACAACAAACTTCTGCAGCTGGTATTTCTGATAAACAGCCTACACCTGGCAATTTAGAGGGATGGTCCTGGTTGGTATGACCCAAGTTTAACCCCTGCAGCTGATATGAATGTGACAGCTTTACAGCCCTGTAAAGCTAACCAGACCTGTACATAGTTAAACAACCTTATCTAACATTCCTTTTTCTTCTTCTATATAAACTTACTCATAATAACAGCTAATACTCATACCATGCTGACTGTGTGCCAGGCACTGCACTAGGATTTTTTATATCTTTTAATTCATTTAATTTGCATGACATTGGATTTAAGGCACAAAAACCCTATGAGGTGAGTACTTTTGTGAGCTGTCGTTCACAGGTAAAGAAGGTTAGGCACAGAGAGGTTAAATGAGCTTGCTCAAGATTACACAGCCAGAAAGGCAAAACTGGGATCAAAATCCAGGCAATCTGGTTCAGTGTTTGTGCTCTAAATCACTACATTACACAGCTTCCTTCAGAATGCTGGAGGAATCAATTATGTTTTGTTTTCCTTAACTAGTTCCCTTGCTAAACAGCTTATGATAACCTGTGACACTTGTTCACAATCCAAACATGTCTGGGACTGACTTTAACAAATTAAAAACGATGAGATGAGAAAGTGACCAAATTCATGGGGAAGAAGAAAAAAGAATCCCAAGAGAATAAATCTTGCTGCCCTCCTCTGTCTGTTTGTCTGTGTGGGTGGGCAAGGGAACACTACCTAAGACTGGAGGCAGCTTGTTAAAAGATAAACTGCAGCTGAAGGCTGCAGCCTGCATTGATAGGTGCCCCTAGTTTAGTAAGCTCACTGAGTGGGCTTCAAATTGGAGACATCCCTGGTTTGCAGATGTACGGCTTGAGGGCTAAATGGCTCTGAATGGGAGTAAAAGAACAAGCCTTTCAGACAGGGAGGAGAGAGTTGTTGGGAGGGAGAGAGAAACCCAAGAAAATGTCAGCAAACCGTGACCTGAGCAGAGTGTAGGACAGGAAATAGCTTATGAGTTTTCAGACCATTTAATTGTCCCCCTGGTTTGTGCTGAGCTGGAATGTTGCTCTTCTCCATCCCCTGACCTTCTATCAAATGGGGTGGGGGGGCATGCTGCTTGGGGGAGGAAAATGGGCCTGGAGGCCATGGCCATGGGGTAAGGAGCTGGGTGGAGAGTCTGCCTGGAGAGACCTAAGCCTCTCTGCCCTCCTCAGAATCACTAGGGGCACTAGGTTCCTCCTAGGGACAGGTTGGGTGATGCAGCCAAAGTAGCATCTAGCCCCTAAAATCCAACGTGGGCTCTCCTCCCAAGTGAGATGTCCAGCACAGGGCTCTGTCTGCAGAGTGGGGTCTTCTCTCACCCTATGTGGGCTGGCAGGGCCCTGCATGGAGCCTCTGCTGAAAGCTAAAGACCGTAGGTCTCTGGGCTGTTGCTCTGGCCCCTTCTGAATAAAAGAGGCCTCTTCGGCCCCCAGCCTCTTTCTGGGCCACCCTTGGCCAGCCTCCTCTGGGCAGTGCACCTCTGCAAGTGGCTCCTCATGGCGACGCTATGATGGGGGAGCAGACTCAAGGTCTAGTTCATTTATTTATGCATTCCTTCCTATTTATATTGACCTGTACATCAGATACAAAGGTTTTCTAATTTAGTGTCATGACATACCTTAAGGTATTTTTTTCATTTTTTAAAAAATTTTTAAATTTCAGATTAGTATAAGGGTACAAACCATTAGGTTACATAATTTACGAAGATTAAAGTTATATTTGGAGCTGTGTCCTACACCCAAGGAGTATGCCAAATAGCCATGCATTGTACCCATTGGGTGGGAAGCTACTGAATCCCCTCCTTTCACCCCCCTTTCTTGAATTTAATTGAGATTTTTCTCTCAAGTGGGACTGTGATTGTTAATGTCCTAGTTTCACGTTGGTAGTGAGTATATGTGATGACTATTTTTCCAATCTTGTGATACTTAGGAGAATGTTCTCCAAATCCATCCAGGTTTTTATAAAGGGTGTAAAATCTCCATCTTTTTATGGCTGAATAGCATTCCAAGGTATGCATACACCACAGTTTATTAATCCATTCATGTTTTGATGGACACTTGGGTTGTTACCACATCTTTGGAATC
>NW_003852406.1:27157351-27163949 GCF_000181295.1 Otolemur garnettii
ACCTCCAACTCCTGGGCTCAAGCGAGTCTCCTGCCTCCGCCTCTCAAGTAGCTGGGACCATAGGCTCCCGCCACAACACCTGGCTATTTTTTTTTTCGGTTGCAGCTGTCATTGTTGTTTAGTGGGCCTGGGCTGGATTCGAACTCTCCACCTTAGGTGTATGTGGCTGGCGCCTTAGCCACTTGAGCCATAGGCGCTGAGCCTGTAAGGCATTTTTATTGTTGAGTTATATACTGATGAGGAAACTGAGGGGTCAGAGTGACTGGGACCCAACCACTGTGTGGACTGTACTGGTCTTCTGCTTGATGTGGATGGGATGGTAGCAGCCTTGGCCCAGGACCTTGAAGTGGAAGAGGAGATGCAGGGAGCTAAGTGGGCATGTGGACCATAACCCACACAGGAGCCACACCCAGGCAGGGCAGGGGATTGTGAAAGAGAAGGCAGGTGGGACTCAGGACAAAAATGGGAAAAGAGGGGGCAGCGCCTGTGGCTCAGTGAGTAGGGTGTTGGCCCCATATACTGAGGGTGGCGGGTTCGAACCTGGCCCTGGCCAAACTGCAACAACAGAAAAAAGGTGTTGTGGTGGGCAGTTGTAGTCCCAGCTACTCGGGAGGCTGAGACAAGAGAATCGCCTAAGCCCAAGAGCTGGAGGTTGCTGTGAGCTGAGATACCACAGCACTCTACTGAGGCCGGCAAAGTGAGACTCTGTCTCTAAAAAAAAAAGAAAAAAAATGGGGAGGGGCGGCACCTGTGGCTCAAAGGAGTAGGGCACCAGCCCCATGTACAGGAGGTGGCAGGTTCAAACTTGGCCCCTGCCAAAAAAAAAATGGGAAAAGAGGACAAAGTACTCTCCAGACTGCAGAAGCAGGAGTCTGGGCAGGTAGAGGCTAGGTGAGGTGGGAGGAAGGTGGGTACCCTGCAGGGGAGGTCCCCAGGCAGAAAGTGATGAAACTGTTGGTGGGGTGTGACCCACCACACACTTCCTCCTCCTCTGGCCTGAGGAGGGAAGGGATCCAGCTGAGTGAACTGAGCATTTAGCTATCTAGGAACTGTCCAGGTGTCTGAAGGGGTGGGCCAGCCCTGTCCCTGGAAGGTGGGAGAGGGTGAGCAGGTGAGCACTGTGCTAGTTGCATTTCTTTCTTTTTTCTTTTTAGAGACAGAGTCACACTTTGTTGCTCTTGGTAGAGTGTGGTGGTGTCACAGCTCACAGCAACCTCTGGCTCTTGGGCTTAGGTGATTCTCTTGCCTCAGCCTCCTGAGTAGCTGGGACTACAGGTGCCCACTGCAACGCCCAGCTGTTTTCTTGTTGGAGTTTGGCTGGGGCCGGTTTGAACCCGCCACCCTCGGTACATGGGGCCAGCGCCGTACTCACTGAGCCACAGGCAGCGCCCAGCTGGTTGCTTTTCATTCAGGGCTACACCCAGTGAGAAAGGCATGATAGCCCCATTTTATTCTTTTTTTTTGGCCAGGGCTGGGTTTGAACCTGCCACCTCCAGCATATGGAGCCGGTGCCCTACTCCTTTGAGCCACAGGCACCGCCCTCTTTCTTTTATTCAGACAAGGTCTCCCTCTGTTGCCCAGGCTAGAGTACAGTAAACCTCATCAAAGCTCTCAACAACCTCAAACTCTTGTGCTCAAGTGATCCTCCTGTCTCAGCCTCCTGAGTAGCTGGGACTACGGGCGCCCACCACCACACCCAGCTAACCATTTTAGAGGTGCAAACACCGGGGCCAACCATTTCCAGTGACCTGCCTGCAGTCACAAAGTTAGGATTGGGGTACAACTAGGATGCAAACTTGCCTTTGCTAGTCTGGGTATAAACAGAGACCCCAAAGCAATGGGGACTGGGGCTTCAGTGGTGGGAGAGCAAAATCGGAAGGGGAGGCAGAACAGTGGGTTATTGAACACCCCACCCCAGCACGTGCTTATTCCGGACCTAGAAAGAGAGGCTAGGGGGCTTGGCTATGGCCCTCTTTCCTTGGGCAACTAACCAGTTCTGTGAACACCCACAGAGGTTACACACCTGGGTATAGTAGGCCTGGCAGAGTGCTCTGAGGGAAAGGAGGGGGAGGGAGTGAAGAGAAGATGGGGAAGGAGGGGAAAGGAAGGGAGAGAAAGAAAAAAGGAAAGAAGAGAGGGAGAGAGGGGGAGGGTGAAAGAATGAATGAAAAGCCATGCTGCATGTGTGTGCCTGGCTGGGTCCGTGTCTGTGCCCACACACTCACACTGTGCACGTCTTTTTCTCCTTGGTCCTCTAAGCTTCTATGAGTCCCACCAGGTCAGGGCATGGTGTTAAAAGCCTCCCCTTGCTTGACTCTGGGAACTGCTGCTTCCTGACAGTCTCATCCTGAACAAGATACTCCTTGGTGTATCTAAAACACACCGGACAACCTATGGTGATCTCCTGATCGCTGTCCACTAAAGTAATTACAAACCCTAACACTCCAGATTGATGTTATCCTCATCATAAGAAGAACCAGAAACCCCAGGCATTGTCCGTGGGCATTGCAGGGTCAGGAGGTGCAGGCTTCAGGGTCGGGGGTGACTGAAGGGGCAGTAAATGCTCCCCACAACCCTATACTGGGGGAGGGGCACTTTCTTGGTTGTCCCAAACCACCCAGTCCCCCAGACTTGCAGATGCACCCCGCACCACACAGCAAGTGTCAGGCATTGTTGCACCTGGGTCCTGTGCTGGTCTCTTCATGTCTACAGCTTTACTCGATCTGCCTGATTATCCCATGAGCTGGGTAATAGGTATCCTGAGTTTTACATCTGTGTAAACTGAGCTTCAAACAGATGAAGTGACTTACTTGCCTAAGGCAGCACAGCTAAGAAGTAGGAGAGACAGGATTTGAATTCAGGAGGCCTGAACACCAGTCTCAGCATGCCCCCTCCACCCCTCCAGCAAAGAGTGTGGGTCCCCTTCCCTCTGCCCCACCCCACCCCAGCCTCAAGCGTGGGCTGGGTTCAGGTTTAGAGAGGGCCTTCTGCGCTGTGAGGCTTGTCTTGGCTTGTCCCGGGTGGGGAGCCCAGCCCCCTGGTGGAAGCAGATTAGGCCACAGTGACAGTCCTTGCTCCTAGGAACTGGGTCCTAGCCACAGCTTGGAGGGGTTGGTGGGCACTGTGGATCCACTGAACCTGAGTATAGGGCTAGCCATTCAAGGAGCCCTTCAAAGTCCATCAGGGTTCTGGGGACCAGTAGGGTTGCAGGAATACATGAGAGGTAGCCAGGCTCTGGCTGAGAAATAAAGAGGGCTTCTCAGAAAGTGCAAATGTAGGCCTCGGATGGCTGAGCCCCAGGGTAGAGCAGGCCTTTCATGTTCAAACCCAGACCCACTTTCCTACCACCTCCCTCTGCCCCACAGCCCAGCTGAGCAATGGGCACAGTGTCCTCAGTTGCCCCCACGTGCCTTTACTGGCCTTTTGTCTTCAAGGGCTGCATGCTGCACTCTGGAAACAAACAGACATCAGGGTTACAGCTGGGGTCAGATTGACCACTCCTACCTTCCACCTGGCTGCAGTTAGCATCTCAGCACACAATGCTGGGTGTTGTGGGTGGGTCACAGGAAGCCCTATGGACTTCTGGAGAGTTCCACTCAGAAGATACATGGTGGGCAAGGAGGACCAGAATGCAGGGGGCATTGAGTACCCCTGGATTGCCTGTTGCAGACAGATAAAGAGCCTTGTGAATTTCTGAGTCCCTTCCCCTTGATTGAACAAGCCCACCTTACGGCCTTTTGTCCCCAGGGTTGTCCTGGTATGTTTACTGATTGTTGCCTCAGGATTGAGATAGGAACTGGGACAGGGAGCTGGGATAGGGATGGAGGTGGGCTGGGCTGGACGCAGCTGGGGGTGGGAGCAAAAGGCTTGAAAGCAGAAGGATTTTATTGGAAGGAGCTGTCTACTTGCTCTCTGCTCCAGCATTGAGCCTTTGAGTAGTGATTTTCACCCAGTGTGCTGTGAACATTTTTAAAGACCATTAATTAAATTATTTCCCAAAGAAGCTCAAAGCACCATAAGTATATTCTTCTTTTTTTACTCTTTTTCTGATCAACATTTATTTAAGTGTGCTGTGGAAGTTTAACTATAAGTTCAAGTGTCCCACAAGTTGAAAAAGGTTGAAAACACTGCAGCAGAGGAAGGGCAGATTGGGGAGGTGGTTTGGGCTTCCTGGCCTTCCTACGGTGACTCACAGAGCTCCTTTCCAGTGAAGTGGGAGCAGACTTCAGCTTGCACCTTTTCCAGCTGCTTCCCAGGAGTTGGCCTGCGGATGAAGAGCACAGGCCTCTGGACACTCACTGCCTGCCAGGCCAAGTGCATAAGAACACGGGCACTTAACTCCCACTGCAAACCTGGGAGCACAATCACCATCCCACAGTCAAGGACCCTGGTGCTCAGAGGCCTGCTTGAGGTTCCACAGCCCAGAGTGACAAATTGGGATTGGGGCCTGAGTTAGGTGGCTGGTGTGTCTCTAAGAAGGTAATGCTAATCCAAGGAAAAAGATAATAATTGTAGGTTTCAGTGCTAGGACAGTGAGGTGGCAGGGTCCTATCAGTGGGGCTTCTTTAGGATGGAACTAGAGACCCATCTGATAGTCAAGCTGTGCCCCAGCCAAGCTTTCTCCCCAGCTATAGGGGTAGTATTTGCCTGTCTCTTGCGGCTGGGGCTGTAATCTCATGACTGGCCCAGCTCAAAGTCAGCCCTAGGTCACTCCTCAGTCTAGAGGCCTGAGTGTGGGGGACTGTGCCTCTCACCCTGTGCTATGCCCTTCACACTGGTTACCCAGGCCAGAGCAACACCTTTTGGGTTCTCATGGAGACCTCTCCCCCTGGGCCAGTGGCGCCTGGTGTCTGGGGGAGTGAGACAGAGGAGATGTCCCTGTGGCCAGAATGCCACCTCTGCTGGCTTCCTACACCATAGCACCATTGATCATCACATACCCAGCCTCTGGTCATCCTCTATGGCAGAGGTCCCCAAAAAGATTGGAACCATGGGACCAGTTTCATGGAAGACAATTTTTCGGCTCGGCACCTGTGCCTCAAGTGGCTAAGGTGCCAGCCACATATACCTAAGGTGGCAGGTTCGAATCCAGCCTGGGCCCGCCAAAACAACAATGATGGCTGCAACCAAAAAAATGGCCAGGCGTTGTGGTGGGCGCCTGTAGTCCCAGCTACTTGGGAGGCTGAGGCAAGAGAATTGCCTAAGCCCAAGAGCGGGAGGTTGCTGTAAACTGTGATGCTACAGCACTCTACCAAGGGCAACAAAGTGAGACTCTGTCTCTAAAAAAAAAAAAATCTCTGCTGAATGGCTCAGCGCCTGTAGCACAGTGGTTGTGGCGTCAGCCACATACACTGAAGGTGGTGAGTTTGAACCCGGCCAGGGCCAGGTAGACAACAATGACAACTGTAACAAAAAACAGCTGGTCATTGTGGCGGGCGCCTGTAGTCCCAGCTACTTGGGAGGCTGAGACAAGAGAATCGCTTAAGCCCAAGAGTTGGAGGTTGCTGTGAGCTATAAAACCATAGCACTCTACCAAGGGCGATATAGTGAGACTCTGTTTCCAAAAAAAAAAAAAAATCTCTGCTGAAATGTCAAAAATTCCAGTGTTTATTGTCTCCCCATAATTCTAGTTTAACTTTGAATGTAGCCATTTTATCTGCCGGCTTGAACACTGTTGTTCTCTCCTGAAGTGACAGATTGAGTTTGTTGAGCAGGTTGAATATGTCACACAGCAAGTTTTGTGATCTGAGTCACTGAAATGTGCAGCCAATGGTGACTGTTTTTCTAAAAGTAAGCTCTGGGGACCAGGTGCCTTGGCTCACACCTGTAATCCCAGCACTCTGGGAAGCCAAGATGGGTGGATTGCCTAAGCTCAGGAGTTCGAGACCAACCTGAGCTAGAGTTTCTAAAAAACAGCTGGGCCTTCTGGCTGGCGCCTATAGTCCCAGCCACTTGGAGCCTGAGGCAAGATGATCAGTTGAGCCCAAGAGTTAGAGGTTGCTGCTGTGAGCTATGATGCCACAGCACTCTATGGAGGGCAACAAAGTGAAACTCTGTTTAAAAAAAAAAAAAGTGCTTGCTCCAGTAGCACATATACTAAAATTGGAATGATACAGAGAAGATTAGCTATGGCCCCTGCGCAAGGATGACACATAAATTCCACATAAATCTGTGAAGTGTTCCATATTAAAAAAAAAAAAAAAAGGGTGGTGCCCATAGCTCAGTGAGTAGGGCGCCGGCCACATACACCTAGACTGGTGGGTTCAAACCCGGCCTGGGTCAGCTAAAATCAACAATGACAACTGCAACAACACAAATAGCCAGGTGTTATGCTGGGCACCAGTGGTCCCAGCTACTTGGGAAGCTGAGGCAAGAGAATAACTTAAGCCCAAGAGTTTGAGGTTGCTATGAGCTAGGCTGACCCCACAGCACTCTAGCCTGGGGTAATGGAGTGAGAGTCTGTCTCTAAAAAGAGAAAAAAGGCTCGGCGCCTGTGGCTCGAGTGGCTAAGGTACCAGCCACATACACCTAAGGTGGTGGGTTCAAATCCAGCCCGGGCCCGCCAAACAACAATGATGGCTGAAACCAAAAAATAGCC
>NW_003852406.1:27164327-27166101 GCF_000181295.1 Otolemur garnettii
ATTGTTGTTTGGCGGGTCCGGGCTGGGGATTCGAACCCGCCACCTTAGGTGTACATGGCTGGCGCCTTAGCTGGTTGAGCTATAGGCGCCGAGCCGCCATTTCACTTTTGTATATCAGATGTGTGTACTCTGTGTCCATCTCCTCACGGAGCTCTGTGAACAGATGTGTGTTAAGGGTATGTACTTTAATGTGGTTGATAATTTTAATCACATCCTGAAAATGTTGTTTAGTTCAGGTGATGTTTTTTGGCTAGATCACATTTCTCTGTGGCTGACACAGTGCACAGACTCACATTCAGAAGTGACCTCCTTGGGCGGCACCTGTAGCTCAGTGAGTGGGGCACTGGCCCCATATACTGAGGGTGGTGGGTTCAAACCCAGTCCCCGGCCAAACTGCAACAAAAAAATAGCCAGGCGTTGTGGGGGACACCTATAGTCCCAGGTCTTTGGGAGGCTGAGGCAAGAGAATCGCCTAAGCCCAGAAGTTGGAGGTTTCTGTGAGCTGTGATGCCACAGCACTCTACTGAGGGTAATAAAGTGAGACTCTGTCTCTTAAAAAAAAAAAAAAGAAGTGACTTCCTTGACATGAGTAGTAAAACTAGAAAGCCAATCAGTCATGGCAGCTGCTTCACCATGCATTTACTGACATAAAATGACCGATTCAGTTTTCCTGACATGTAATTATTCAAAGCCTTGAATAGTCCTGCAGCTGTGGTGTTGGTTGGCAACAGAAGTGCACATACTATGTCCTCTTGCACATCCTCCTACAAATATATCTCACAAAATCAAGCATGTTGCCTCGTTGTCAACATTAGTAGACTCCGCAATTTTGATTGCATGCCACGGTAACTCATTAATCCTCTCGAATCCTCTCTCTATTCTATCCGTTCGTCACTTATGGTGCTAGAGGAATGCGTGCCACCTTTGGAACTGCAGCCTCTCCTAAAAGTTCATGGCAAATCACCATAGCAGCAGGTGGGATCAACTCTCCACCAACAGTAAAGAGCTTCTTAGCTTTAGCAGTGCAGTTAGCCACTGAGAGTGATGATCTTAGTACAGACACATTTGATGAAGTGGTAGCTTTCAATAATTGTTTTTGTTCTTTGGGTTCCTGCTTTTTTCCCTTTGATAAACTCCAACGACTTGTATTTTAATGCAGGATGCTTGGTCTCCATATGGGGAAAGCAATTTTGAAGTTTTCATGGCTTCGTAGGACAGCTGATTGCCATATGTTATACAAAACAGGCTTGGAGAATATGAATCACCTGTTGTAATGAGCCCTTAATTTAAATAGACACTTGGTGACTTAAGCTGTCACCCTGGGTAGAGTGCTGTGGTATTACAGCTCACAGCAACCTCCAAGTCCTGGGCTCTAGCAATTCTCCTGCCTCCACCTCCCAAGCAGCTGGGACTACAGGCGCCCGTCACAACGCCTGGCTATTTTTTGGTTGTAGCAGTCTTTGTTTGGTGGGCCCGGGCTGGATTCGAACCCACCAGCTCAAGTGTATGTGGCCGGAGCCTTAGCCGCTTGAGCCACAGGCGCCGAGCCTTCTTTTTTTTTTTGAGACAGAGCTTCACTCCGTAACCTAGGCTAGAATGCCATGGTGTTAGCCTAACTCACAGCAACTCTAACTCCTGGGCTTAAGTGATCCTCCTGTCTCAGCGCCCTGAGTAGCTGAGAGTACAGGCATGTGCCACCACAAAAGCTGGCTAATTTTTCTATTTTTAGTACAGATGGAGTCTCATTCTTGCTCAGGCTGGTCTTGAGCTCAAG
>NW_003852406.1:27167262-27175380 GCF_000181295.1 Otolemur garnettii
GGGCTGGGGATTCGAACCCGCCACCTTAGGTGTACGTGGCTGGCGCCTTAGCCGGTTGAGCTATAGGCGCTGAGCCAGTTTTCTTTATTTTTTCTTAATCAGATCCATGAGAGGTTCCAATTCTCCTTCCCAGATTTGCAGGGCCAGCACTCTAAGTACTGAGCTACAGGACCCAGCTGAATTAAGATGTCCACTTGCCACTATAAAGCCTGCCATCAGGCCTGTCACTTGCCCCTCACTTTGATACGAGTCTATAAGCAATTGATTTACTATGGTCTCTGTGCAGTCAAACCTCTCTGATAATGATCATCTGTATTTGTAACCATTCCCCAGTGCCAACATCAACACCTCAGCTCCACCTCAGATCATCAGGCATCACATTCTCATAAGGAGATGCAACCTAGCTCCCTCGCATGAGGGTCCATGCTCCTATGAGAGTCTAATGCCATTACCAATCTGACAGGAGGGAGCAGCAGTGGGGACCAGCCGTGAAGCTTTGCTGGCTTGCTGGCTGCTCACCCGCTACTGTGCAGCCCTATTCCTAAAGTGGACTTGTACTGGCCCATAGCCCAGGGGTTAGGGACCACAGGTCTATGGAACCTCTATTGTTTCTGTGTTAAAGGAAGCTGGGGAAACTGAGCTCAGTAAGAGGAAATCTCAGCCTGCCCTTTATCCCAGAGCCATTCCACTCCACTGTGCTGTGATGCCCACTCCCTCCCTGGCCACACTTCCTTCTTTCTGCCTCTTGCAGGGTCTTCTCTCACCCCACCAGCCACAGGTCACCCCTACCTCCTGGCTTCAGCTCTGGCCACTTTCACAACCAGAGCCCAGAATCTAGATACCTTCATCCTGACCATGGGTGGGTTGGGGGACATGCTGCTCACTTCAAGGACTGTGGGACTCTGAGGCAAAAGACTGATCCCAGGGACTATGGCGGGTACCAAGGGGGTGAAGCTGGAGAGCATCTGGGCAGAAAGGGATGGCCCCAGGCCAGGAGGCCCCTGACAAGGCCATGGCACAATGTAGATTTTAGAGAGCACTCACCTTCCCCTTGCTGCCTTGACCCCAACCTCGCATGGCTCCTAACCTTCCACTGGTCACCAGGGCTCACCAAGCAACAGAGAGGGCTGAGGAAGGTGCAAGCGCTATACAGGGTCTTGTCCTGGGTAGGTAAAGATCCTCTCTTAGGCCTACACCTGATTCCAAGGGATCTTGGGGCCTCCTGCCCAGGTAACTGTGGGTGCAGGGAGGCTGACTGGGGCCTTCCAGCCTAGACTTGCCCCAGCTCTGGGCCCTGAGGTCACAGAGACCTCTTGAAGCCCTCCTCAGGGGAGCTGTTCACAGGCAGACAGGCCTGATGAGGTGCTAATTGCTGAACTAATTGGAGCCCAAGGTGGTTGACAGGAGGTGAGGACTGCAGGAGGAGAAGGGGCTGAGACCTAGGGTTGAGGCAGAGCTGGCTGTTTGTCCAGAAATTGTTGATTTATTAGCTATGACCGAGCTGCTTTGAAATGTATCCTGCTCTCCTCCATACCTCTGTCCTGGCCCTGGTTTTCTCTCTGGGAGACAATTTGTGTTCTGAACCATTGCTTGTTAGCAAAGGTTCATAGAGCACACTGGGGCAGAGTGCTGTATTCTGGGGAGTGACTGAGGAAGAGGGAGGCCCATGGACTGTCCTGGAGACTCTAGGCCTGCTGCAGCCCAGACAGACATGGCACTGGGTGGTGCTAGGAAACAGGCTTGAGAACAGAGGTGACATCCCTGAGTCCAGTCATTTTGGAGGGTCCTGGAGCTCACCCCATGCCAACCCTGGCTCTTTCTGGACCTTGGCCTGGATTCTGTCCCTTTGAGAATAGCTGCTGTGTGGCCTCCCGAAGGGGCCAGAATGCCGAGGGACATGGCCTTGTGCTCGTTGACTATAGAGGCCTCACAAATAGGAGATGAGATTATCTGCTCCTCAGACAGCAGGCAGGGGAATTAGTGAGCCCACCTTGTTGGAGCCAGAAAGGAAAGGTCCTCAGACCCTCTCTCTTCCCCCAGACTCCCGTCTTCATAGCCCACCTGCTTCTGACACAAGTAGCACTTGGACCTAGGCAGACTGGTCACTTAGGGCTAGACTCCACTCAGCAGGGCATTCTGTGGCTGTCACTCACACTGGGCTCAGTCCGCTGCCTATGTGTCTCAGCTCTGATTGGCTCCTCATGGCTCCTGACCAGCTCCCCACTCTCTCTGGTCCCCAGGCATATGTATTGCTGCCTCCCTCTGCCCTGTGGGCTCCTTTCTGCCTGACCTCCAGCATACCTTGTCCTTGCCTCACCATACCCTGGCCCAGGGCCCAGGACCTTGATTGTTGGTTATCTGGAGAGAAAGCTGGGAGGCAACCCCAACCCCAGCTGAAGGCTTGTCCTCCTCCCTCCCAGGATGCTCTGAGAACTAAATGAGATTACAGATAGGAAAATATATATATATATATATATTTTGAGACAGAGTCTCAAGCTGTCGCCCTGAGTAGAATGTTGTAGCATCACAGCTCATAGCAACCTTCAACTCTTGTGTTTAAGCCGTTCTCTTGGCTCAGCCTCCCAAGTAGCTGGGACTATAGGCGCCCACCACAACGCCTGGCTATTTTTTGGTTCTAGTTCTCTATTTTTTGTGTTTTTTTTGTTGTTGTTTGTTTTTTTGAGACAGAGTCACTTTTGTTGCCCTCGGTAGAGTGCTGTAGTATCACAGCTCACAGCAACCTCATACTCCTGGGCTTAGGCGATTCCCAAGTAGCTGGGACTATAGGCACCCGCCACAACGCCCTGCTATTTTTTTCTTTCAGTTTAGCTGGGGCCGGGTTTGAATCTGCCACCTTGGGTATATGGGGCCGATGCCCTACTCACTGAGCCACAAGCATGCCCTCTAGTTCTCGTTGTTTAGAGGGCCTGGGCTGGATTTGAACCCACCAGCTTCAGTGTATGTGGCTGGCGCCCTAGCCACTGAGCTACAGGTGCCCAGCCAGGACAAGATTTTGATAGCAGTAAGTAGTGGCTTAATAACTGTGATAATTGCTTCAATTTTATGAGAACCCATTTCCAAGCCAGGCATGGTACTCCCCGTGCAGGTCTCCTCACAGCAACCCTCCAGGGTTGGACCAAAGCTCAGAGAAGGCAAGCAATACATCCAAAGTCACACAGTTCCTAAGTGACAGTCTGGGAACTCCAAAGTCATTACCCCTCACCATGGGAGGGGGTTGTTATTATTTTTTTGCCAGCTTGTTTCTTTCCCCCTTTTCCCTCCCTCCCTGCCTGTTATCATCTGCCTGGTGAGTTTGCATCATTACTAGGGCCCAGGGGTCCAATTAAGGCCCTCCTCCAAGGAAGCTGACTGAGGCAATCCCTGCCCCAAGGGGACCCCCCTGAGCTCAAGTTTTAATTAGCCTTCACTGCTCTTCCTGAAACTCTGACCTGCCGGTGGCTCTGCCAGCCCAGGCTGGCTTTGAGGCAGGAGGCAGGACTGATAACCCAGCAGCTCAGCCGAAACTGCCCAAGCCATATGGGAAGGAGGGAATGGCTGGGCCTCTGTCCCACAGCAGTTCCCTGCATCCACCTCAGCATTACCTCATTTAATCCAGTAAATGGATTAATAAAATAAATGGATTAAGTGACTTAATCCATTAAATGGATTAAATAAATTAAGTGAGTTAATATTTGTAAAGTATTTCAAACAGTGCCTGGTACAAGGTAAAGGGTATATGAGTGTTTGCTAAATTAAACAAGTCAGCAGGGATGTGGGGAGCAAGGAGCTGGGGTGGGAGGCAGGGCTATTCTTGAACATGAAGATGACACATTCCTAGATTACCTGGCCATGGCAGGTGGCCATGTGTGTGCTGTTGGCATCTGCAATCCTGTCCCTTGCAATGTGGGAAGCTCCTGGCTTGGGGAGGGCACGAACAGGTACTGTGAGGGGCGCCACTGTTCTCACATACTGTGCGCTGCCCTAAGAGACAGGCTAGCATCCCATTCTGGAAACAAGGCCGTCGACCTGTCTGAGATCACACAACCAGTAAGAGGCAGAGTAGGATTTAGATCCAAAGTCTGAGCCCTAAACACTGGGAATCTGATGCCTTGTGTCCTCCACCTCAAGACACAAGGCCACACCCCCAAACCCCAAAATGCCCCTCTATGCTCCAAATCAGCCTCCCCTTGACTTCCAGGAAGCTTGAAGAAAGGCTGAGTGTGGCTGTTTGTGTTGAGGACCTGAAACCCCTTTTGTGGGGTTGGGTTATGAGTCTAAGCTGAGATGAGGACAGTTTCTAAAACATCACCCCCACCCCTCCTGGGAGTGAGAGCCCTCTTGACCATGACCCCAGCCCCCAACCCTGCTGGGCTACTCTCTTCTGCCTCAGCCACTGCTGTTGTGCCAGCCCTGAGCCAGAGCCAAGCCCTCCCTGGACGCGGTTGCCTGGTAACCAGCCCTAAGTGACGGAAACCCCAGCGGGCCACTGATGAGGGGGCAGCAGCCAACCACCTGGCCAGACCCTGCTGTCCCAGCCGGCCTTAGGAAGGCTTTGATGACGGTCTACCTGATCTGCCCCCACGGTAGGAGGGAAGGGTGCCCCAGCACTGGGGGAGGGGGCATGGTGGGGGAGGAGGAGGAGCTGGATGGCAGGCCCCCAAAACCTTTGAACTGGGGAGCTGGGGGGAAGCTGATTCCCAATGGAGGCCAAGGCCCAGCCAAAGCCAGGGACTGGGCTGGAGTCAGGGTTGTGGGTATTGCCTGCCCAAGCCCAAACTGTCCTGGAAACAACTGGGAAGGCTCTGCCCAGGGCACTGAGGTTGGGGGAGGGGGTTCCCAGAGAGAGGCCCTGGACAAGGAAAGGGAAGGAGGTGATCAGGGAGGCTGGCAGGAGGCCAGGCTCTGGGGAGGGCCAGCTGCTCCTGCAACTCTGAGGGGGAAATACATCAGCTTCTCCCGCTTCACAGGGGTCGCCTCTTCTCCCCCTCACCCTCAGGCTCAGGGCCTCCAAGGAGGGAGCTACAGGCAGCATGAGGCAGGCAGGTGGAGCTCAGCCAGGTGTTTTTCCATTCTGGGTCTGAGGAGGGAAGATGGGGAAAGAGTGCCAGTGTCAGAATAAGGAGGTAGCCTGGTGTACAGACTCGACAGGCCTGAAGGATTCTAGACCCACCTGCCTGAGATCCTGACCATGTAGCTGCCCCTCCCCGAGCCTCAGCTGTCCTATGTTGAAACGGGCTGGGTGCAGCTATTGCTGATCTGAAGCCTGGTGTCATAGGTCTATAAGAGGCTGAGAGGAGGGTGCAGGGGTTTTAGAGGAGTTTGGGGCAGAAGAGGCCCCTTCAGGCTTTCATCTCTAGGCCTGGGTAGGGTTTTCTGCTTTTCTTCCCTTTCAGATGTGCAGAGTCCTCCTTCACTATTAAATCTTCAGTCCATACCACAGCCAGACTCAGTCCTATGCTGGGCATTAGATTCCCAGCCCAAGGCAGCTGCAGGCCCTGCCCTGGAGGAGGTACCCCTCCAGTCTAGGAGGGAAGCCAGGCTTGTAACCAAGCAATTTTAGCACATGGAACTGAGGCTAGGATGGAGAAGAATTCAAGAATGCTATGGGGGTGGCGCCTGTGGCTCAAAGGAATAGGGCGCCAGCCCCATATGCCAGAGGTGGTCAGTTCAAACCCAGTCCTGGCAAAAAAAAAAAAAAAGAAAAAATGCTATGGAGCCTCAGAAGAGATGGGCAAACCCAGCCAGGAGCTCAGAGAAGGCTTCTTGGAAGAGGGGGCCTGAACTGAACTAAGTCTTTTTTTCTTTTTCTGAAACAGAGTCTCACTTTGTTGCCCTCGGTAGAGTGCTGTTTAACGTCATAGCTCACAGCAACCTCCAACTCTTGGGCTCAAGCCATTCTCTTGCCTCAACCTCCTGAGTAGCTGGGACTACAGGTGCCCACCACAATGCCTGGCTATTTTTTTTTTTTTTTAGACACAGCCTCAAGCTATCACCCTGGATGTGGCATTACAGCTCATAGCAACCTCCAACTCCTGGGCTCAAGCAATTCTCCTGCCTCCGCCTCCCAAGTAGCTGGGACTACAGGCACCTGCCACAATGCCCAACTATTTTTTGGTTGCAGCCGTCATTGTTGTTTGATGGGCCTAGGCTGGATTCGAACCTGCCAGCTCAGGTGTATGTGGCTGGTCCCTTAGCCACTTGAGCCACAAGGTGCCGAGCCAGGACTATTTTTAGAGATGAGGTCTCGTTCTGGCTCAGCTGGTCTCGAACCTGTGACCTTGTCAATCCACCTGCCTTGGCCTCCCAAGTGCTAGGATTACAGGAGTGAGCCACTGCACCGGACCTGAGCCAAGTCTTAAAGGCCAACAGTTAAAGACCAATAGGAATTAGCGAAGAAAGCCAGACAAGCAGGGCAGCACCTATGGCTCAGTGAGTAGGTTGCCGGCCCTGGCCCCATACACCGAGGGTGGCAGGTTCAAGCCCAGCCTCAGCCAAACTGCAACAAAAAACTAGCTAGGCATTGTGGCGGGCGCCTGTGGTCCTAACTACTTGGGGGGCTTAGGCAAGATAATTGCCTAAACCCAAGAGCTGGAGGTTGCTGTGAGCTGTGATGCTGAGGGTGACAAAATGAGACTCTGTCTCTAAAACAAAAAAGAAAAAGAAAAAGAAAGCCAGACAAGCAGCCAGGGTGGAGGAAGAGCATATTCCAAAGTATGAAGGTGTCTTCCAAGGAACTTTTGGCTGGCTGGGGAGGGACAACCCAGAGACATACAGAAGACAGAGTGGGGACTTGGAACCTAGGGTAGTGAGGAGACAACAGAGACTCCAAGCTGGGAGCGACAGATATAGGATTAAAAAGACCCCTGTGGAGGTGGGGAGGGAATATTCCCCACTGTCTCCAGCACGAGGCCTCCAGTGGCTGCACTCTGGGCCAGCCATAATGAAGGACATCATGGTTCCTCCTCCCCAACTCAAGGCCTAGCACCCTATTCCCAAGGCCTCTCTCCTGCTGTGGCAGCCCTGCCTGGACTCAAGCACCCACTGTAGTGCATGGTCTGTTTTTAGTCTGTCCCTCGAACTGCACTGGGAGTCAGCACCTGGGCCCATCCACTGTTGTACCCTCCATGCCAGCATAAAGCCAGGGGATCCTCAGTATTTGGTGGAAGGAAGGATGGGAAGGAGAGATGGAAGATCAGTCCACCCTGGCCATTAATTAGCATTACCCCTCCCATGCGGGGGCCCCTACTTTTTAAATTTTTTTGTAGAGACAGAGTCTCACTATGTTGTCTTTAGTAGAGTGCCATGGCATCACAGCTCACAGCAATCTCAAAACTCTTGGACTTAAGCAATTCTTTTGTCTCAACCTCCCAAGTAGCTGGGACTACAGGCACCCGCCACAATGCCCAGCTGTTTTTGTTGTTGTTGGTTATTGTAGTTGTCATTATTGTGACAGGCCCAGGCGGGTTCAAACCTACCAGCCCCAGTACATGTGGCCGGCATTCTATCCACTGAGCTACAAGGCCCCTACATTTTTGTTGATGGGCTTTTCTCTAGCTGCTCAGTCCTTCAGAGGTGTCTGTGAAGGCCAACACCCCTTTCCCAGTCTTCAGGGTTTCCCTCTGAGATTCTGATTTTCTCTGGGGTGGTGGGTGGGGCTCCTTCAGTCTGGAAGGCTCCCCATGGCCCACTCACTCTGGCAGAGCAGGAGGCCACTGCTTCCCGGCCTCCTCTGGTGTGGCAGCAGACTTTTGCAAAGTGGCTCACCTCACCCCAATCAGATCCCATGACCATGCCCCCATCCCCAGGGCCTATCCAGCCCAGACGCCCTAAGATGCTATCAGCTGAGGCTAATGGCCACTGACAGCCCAGCTTCCATCTCTGCTTGCTTAGATGGCAGGCGGTTCCTGACTGCCAATTGCGTCTGAGCCTTCTCTCAGAAGGGCCTGGTGTCACACATCCTGAGGAGAAAATTCCAGCATCTCCATTTCTTATTTTTTATTTTATTTTATTATTATTATTATTATTTTGAGACAGAGCCTCAAGCTATCCCCCTGGGTAGAGTGTCATGGCATCACAGCTCACAGCAACCTCCAACTCCTGGGCTCAAGCAAGTCTCCT
>NW_003852406.1:27176071-27177784 GCF_000181295.1 Otolemur garnettii
AGGTGTATGTGGCTGGCACGTTAGCCGCTTGAGCCACAGGCACCGAGCCAGCATCTCCATTTCTTAGCTATGGGGACAAATGGCTTCATCTCTCCTTCTCTAGAACTACCACTGGTTGAGGGCCAACTATAAGCTGTGAAGTCACTGGAGCCCTGTAACCTGTAACCTGCACATTTGACAGATGAACAAACTGGTTAAGAGGCTTGCCTATGTTACACAGCTCAGTATGTCAAACTTCAGTCTGGTTGTTTTTCAAACTCCTACCTCTTATGATTGGAAGAAGTAAATGAGAACTTGTATTAAGTGGCTGACACAGGGTCAGGCTCCAAGTAGAAGCTCTTTGCCCTGCCCAGCCACTGAGACAGTCCTCTTCTGGTGGGAGAGAAGGAGGGAAGAGGAAGTAGAGTGCAGCAGTAGCAGTTTGGGGAACCTTCCAGGAGGAGGCAGTGTCTTTAGTTGAGTCTGAAAACATAGAGGGCAGCATTGCTGTGTGTCTTAAGGAAAGGTGCCACACATCTCTGTTTTCTGCCTGTGGAGTAGCTGCCATTTCCACTTCTCCCTCCTCTGGGGTGAGGGAGCTCCTCTGAGGAAGGAAGGAGATTTGTAAATAGCAGGTGTGGCCTCATTAGAGAGAGCGACATTGTTATTAATAACCTTAACATAACGAGCTGAGGTTTAGAGCGCTGACCTTTTCCCTCACTGTCCCAGGAAGCCAGAAGCAGCAATCTACGTCTGGGGTGGGGTAAAGAAGTGTTCCTGTGCCCCATGTGGAGCCTGTGCAGCCCTGTGGTGATGGGGGTGGGAGTAGAGAGAAACCTCCTTTCCTACACTGTTTTTCTTCGTTAACTCCACCCACAAAGCCCACGTAAGGACACACTGTTCCCTTCTCTGCTTTTACTCACACAAATCCTTCCAGTTAAGGTACAACTTCTCTTAAGACCACATTGCTAATAAAACATGCAGGGGCTCCTAAAACAGTCCCCTTATATGGACCTGACCCTTCAGGTACAGAGGGAAAGGGCAGGATCAGAGCCTTGAGGAGCTCACAGTCCACCAACACTGCAGAGCTGTCTACAGCTTTTCAGCAATTTGCCCTACTCATGCTGCTTGACACCACAGACAATAAGCCAGCCTCCCACTGCTCCCACTGTGCCAGGAAATTTGAGGCTCAGAAAGTTACAAAGTAGCTCCCAAGTCCACCCACCTCCTCCACCACCACCCCTCACACTATGTCCTTTCTTTGGTGGTCCAGACCATTTAAGTGATGCCAATAGGAATGGACAAAATACTGATTAATATGGCTGCTGCCAGATGTTTCCGAATCAACAGGATATTGGGTGGGGGGGGGGGGGCGCTATAGAATCTTAACTGGCCCCTAGGGTCTCAGCAGGTTTATCCTGGCCTGAGTGGGTCCTACTCTGGCTCAGATACTGGAAAGACGACCAGGTACATCTGAGTACACAATGACAATCCTAGACCCAGAGAGCTAAAAACATGGCCCTCCTCCTTCTCTCCCCTCCACCCATAGGGCAGGGATGGGGGAATGGGTGCTGTGCTGGAGAATGAGGAGGGGAAAACAGAGTGGATGAGGAGCAAAAGTGGGGAAGAACAGCCTGTGACCCACAGGACTATAGGCTAGGGTTAAAGAATAAGGCCTGGCTCGGCGCCTGTGGCTCAATCGGCTAAGGCGCCAGCCACATACACCTAAGGTGG
>NW_003852406.1:27178009-27187304 GCF_000181295.1 Otolemur garnettii
AAGGCCTGGTGTGAGCCCTAGCTGTCAGCACACAAATGCATTTTCCTGGCACTAAGGTGTGGCTGCAGAAAGATCCCCAGCATTAGAAGTCAGGAGATCTGTGTCCTAGCCTGGGAAGGCCCTAACTCTCCCTGAGTCTCTCCTCCTCAAATCTTCCCAGACTCCATTTCTTTCTTTCTCTCCTTTTGAGACAGAGCCTCAAGCTGTTGCCCTGGCATCACAGCTCACAGCAACCTCCAACTCCTGGGCTTAAGCGATTCTCCTGCCTCTACCTCCCAAGTAGCAGGGACTACAAGTTACAGCCATCATTATTGTTTGGCGGGCCTAGGCTGGATTTGAACCCGCCAGCTCAGGTGGATGTGGCTGGTGCCTTAGCCGCTTGAGCCATAGGCGCTGAGCCCCAGACACCACTTCTAAGGTTCTTTCAGCTCTAATTGGAGCAACACTCTTCCCCACTCCTCAGAGGACCTCACTTCCTCTTCCTCTACCTACCTGCAGTGTCCAGTCTCTCCTCTTCAGTTCCAGCTGCTCCATGACTCTTGGGACAGGCAGCCTCAGGCCTGTGCTGCTCTGACTCAGGCAGCCCTGACCTTTGGGATTTGAGGAGGTGGCCTGGGTGGTTTTGTCCCATGAACTTACTCTGACCTTTGGCATGTCCACCTGTCTTTCCATCCCCCACTGCACACACCTGTTCCCGTTCCTTAGGCAGCTCAGGAACTTCAAGGGACTAGATTCCTTCAGATAAAGTAGTAGCTGTGAGGGGCCCTTATCCACAGTCAGGTGACCCAGAGAAACAGTGCAAACAGGGGCAGCCCTTCCACTCTTCCAGCCCCTCTTTGCAACATACCATCCTGGCTGGGAACGCCCCACCCCCATCATCTCCCAGGCTGCACATGCTCAGGCCTGTCTTCGTGGGGGAGACTGTAGCAAACGTTCAGGTACCCAGTGAGGCCACTTAGCAACCCCTCCCCCAGCACCCTCATATTTGGCCCGCTACAGGGATAGGGGTATCACCGCTTCCTCAGACAGCTGCCATGCCCTAACACAGGTTGGGATACATCTCTCTGAAATTTGCCCTAGCTGACTACACTAAAACCAGGGGAAAAAATAACGAGCCCTTCTCCAGCCCCTTAATACAACAGCTCCCTAATGCAACTAGCGCGGGACAAGGGAGTTGGAGCACCTACTGTGTGCCAGGTATTTTAGTAACAACCTCAATGCTTTACTACACCACCGAGAGAAAGACAATTCCAATTTACAAATGAGGAAACTGAAGCTTAGCGAGGTCAAGTGGCAGACACCAGATCACATAGGTAGAAAGTGGCAGTGGATGAATGTTCTAACGGAGTGACTGAACAAGGACGCGTGACTGGCCCGCAGAGCACTGGCTCGCGGAGGCGGCGGGTACAGAGAGAGCGCGGCGCCCGCGGCCGGGTGCCGGGAGAGCCAGCCCCACCTAGGCCCTCTCACCCCCGGGCCCAGGGGAGGGCAGGCTCCCAGAGGCGCGTCCGGGCTCTGCCCCTACCCCGCGGGCCGCCCCGCCCCCGCTCCGCCCCCAGCCCGCCCCGCCCGGGACCGCAGACGGCGCCCGGCGGCGGCGCGAACGGCTGCGAGGAGGGTGGCTCCGGGCTTGGTTCTCACCGCGACTTCCCGCGCAGGGCCTGGCTAGACAAGGACCCGCGGCCTGGGCGGCATTGGAGGATGCGGTCGCGGCTGCGGCCCCGGCTAGCGGCAGCAGGAAGCCTGGCGCCTTGCAGGTAGGAGCTCGTCCGCTGGGCGGGCGCGGAAACTTGGGCCGAGTTTGCGGGCGGCGCGTGGGGAAGGGGCGGGTGGCTCTGCCCCAGGGCGCCCCTGCTGGCTGGCCCTGGGATGGAGGGCGCCGGGCCTGGGCCAAGGTGCTGCGGCTTCTGGCAGCTGGGGTGGGGGGGCCCGGAGGGCGGACTGCAGGGCAGGGGTCGCCTCGTTGCTTTTGACTGGCCCCGGACTTCGAGGTTCCCGGGCCTGGTAGGCTCTGGGGCTCTGGCATGGCCCGCGCGCCTGGTCTGAAACCTGTTCAGACTGAGCCCTCGGGCCTCGCGTGGGGTCCGGCTCACGTGGATTGCCAGAGCGGCGATGGGGTAACCGGCGATTGGGTCTGGGGAAGAGCGGGCACTGAGGCCCCCGGGGCCCTGGACGCGCCCTGCTGGGACGGGACGGCCCTGCGGTTTCCTCGCCATCACTTGACTCACCCTCTGGCCTCAGCCCAGGCTGGCGGGATCGCCCAGAGGCGGTGGCTGCCGGGACTCTGCAAGCCAGGCCGCCCCTTGACCCGGGACCTCCCGCCAGTCTGCAGCGTCCATCCGTTTGTGGGTGCGCCAGCCTGTTGTGTGCACCCAAGTGCCCGGGGCCCGAGTGAGGGGAGATCACAGTTCTGAGCTGGTATGTGTGCAGATGTGAGCCTTGCACGTACGTGCAGGCATGGGTTTGCATGCGTGGCGGCGGCCTGTGTGTCAGCCTGCTGGGGTGCACGTGCGCCCCAGCGCGGCCGGGAGGGGCTCAGAGACACCCGGAAGCCCGCAGGGTCCGGAGCGCGGCTGTCCCAAAGCGAGGTCGGCTGTGAGACACAGGCACCAGAGTTAACAAGCTGGGCTGGTAGAGGGTAAAGGGTAGAGCCTGATCCCACGACTCGTCCCCTTCCACTAGAGACTGTGGGCTGCTCCAGATTGGGTCGTAGTGTCTGGAGAGCTCGGAACCTCAGCTAAAGGTATGAGGATACCTGTGGTCAGGTCCAGCCCTCCAGGATAGTCCAGATGCTGGCCACAACTGGGTGGCAGTCACACTCTTCTTCCTGGTCTTTCCTGAAGTCCATTCAGAGGGCCCAAGGAAGTGAAAGTGGAATTGGGCTATGGAGTTGTTTCCTCTGCTGTACAGGGTCAATGCACAGGTGGTGGGCTCTTCTGGACCCTGCCCTGTTCCCTGGCCGAGTTTGGAGTTCAGTTGAGAAGACTAACAGAACTACCTACCACAAGGGTGATGAGAGCCCGCTCCCTGGGGCTCTGCCCTCTCCCAAGTGCTTGCCTGCCTCCTCAGTATGTGGGTCAGGGAAAGAGGCACCTACATTTTGGTTAGTTTTGAATAGGGGAGGGTAATCCTTGAGAGTGTGTATAGTGGGTTCTCCATCTCCTGGCAGGAGATAAGGTCACCCCCACACACCTCTCAGAGTTCTCTGTTGGCTCCTTGGAGCCCCATCCCTGTCCCCAAAGACTCCTAAGGGTCCCAGGAGGCTTTGTGTCTATAAGCTGGATCCCGAGGGCAATCCCCAGAAGTCTCCAGAGCAAAGGGCACTCTTTGGGCTAAGCTCAGGAAAGAAGGACTCCTGGGGCTTGGAGCAGACCCCAAGGAGCATGTAGGAGAGGTGAAACCAGAGCCAGCACTTAATTAACCCGGAGCTTCTCAGGGCAAGGGTCAGAACCCCTAAAACCATACAATTCTTACAACATTGCTGTGGAGTAAGATGGGGCCTTTCCACCAGGGTACGGGTCCCTGTCATAGGACACTGTTATTGGTACTGTCACCTGTGTCCTGATGGCCCCTCCTGTCTTCTCTAGGCTGACCTGAGGTGTCAGATTCTATCTGGGAGGTGAGCCAGCTTTCTTTCCGAGAGTTCTGTGTGGCTTCCTTGGTGCGTCAGGCCAGGGTGGGAGTGAGCATTTGTTCCTGTGCTACCCTCACCTTTCCTATGCCCAAAATGTACTAGTCTGAATCAGTGACTCTCATCAGCTTGCAGCCAGAAGGGACCAGAAACCTGTGACACTTGGCTCATGGCCTAATGATAGCAAAACTGAACTGAATGATTCTTTCTAAACCACTGGGAGTTTCAGGAAGCAGGGTGTTGGGTGGGGAAGGTAGAGGCAGGTCAATATGGCACCAGAAGACAGGCTTCAGATACAGTCCCTAATGGGTCATAGGGTGCCTGCTGTGCTAGGGAAACCCATGCTTAACTTCTCTGGTCCTCCCATCCTTCTTCTGTTTTATCTTAGCGTCTTAGTCTTTCTTAGCACTTAGTTTTTTGATTAGCACGATGAGGATAGTTGCCAACTCGCACTGGGGCCTCCTTCCCTGGACTTTCTCACACATATGCCCCACCCCTGTCTTGCCCCACGTGCCTTGGAATAGCTTGCCAGGGGAAGTTGGGGATGAGCACTGGTACCTTCCCTCTGACACCACAGCACCATCTTCTGGACAGCCTTGACCCTTCTGCTGAGGGAGGGTGGCTCAGTGAGAGGGGCGTGGTTTGTACTTACCACTGTCTTTCAGAGCCAACCCTAGTAGCTCAGCCATTGGCTTTGGGCCTAGGGATCTGAGTTCGAGGTATGCTTCTGCCATTTTTTGTTATAAACCTGCTAGAAATCTGTGAATTTATAGACAATACCCGATTCCAAGTCTTGGCTGCAGTGGACACCTTAAGATAACTATGACATCTTTAAGATAGAAGCTTGTGTGGGAGGCAGGAGGCCTGCTTTTTGTCTTGTCTCTTTCATTTGGTGACTTTGGGATGACTAGGTCTCCTCTGTATATGGGAGGGCAGCAGGGTAAGCCAAGCCAAGTGAACCTCAGACTGTGCCATATGAAGTCTGAATCGCCAAGGAGAAGGGGTCTTTTGTTGTTGTTGCGGTTTTTGGCTGGGGCCAGGGTTGAACTCGCCACCTTAGGCATATGGGGCCAGTGCCCTACTCCTTGAGCCACAGGAGCTGCCCAGGAGAAGGGGTCTTGGGAGTTTTATGGGGAAAATAAAACAGAAGGGGCTATTGGAATGGGCTGGGGATATGTTCATGAAACAAGGGTTCTGCAGCTTAATAAAAATAAAACAGAAGGGGCTATTGGAATGGGCTGGGGATATGTTCATGAAACAAGGGTTCTGCAGCTTAACAAGTCAGAGTTGAAAGCCTCTGCATTCTATGGCTCATGTATTCATAGTCTTTTTTTTTTTTTTCCAGTTTTTGGCCAGGGCTGGGTTTGAACCCGCCACCTTGACATATGGGACTGGTGCCCTACCCTTTTGAGCCACAGGCACCGCCCAATGCATTTGTAGTCTTAACTGGCATCAGTAAGTGCCAGGTTCTTATGTGTGGCAGTGAGCCGGTGAGAGCAGCTCACTGCATGTAACCTGTTTCTGATAACCCTGTCTTTCTCCTTGTCTCCCAGGTCAGCAGTTGAGTAGCACGGGCCTGGGAAGGCTTGAAGCCTTCACAGCAATGGCAGAGAAGCGGCCACTGGGGACCCTGGGGCCTGTGATGTATGGCAAGCTGCCCCGCCTAGAGGCAGATGCAGGGTCTGGGCACAGCCTGCTCCCCCCTGCTGGAAGCCAGGACCCCTGCAGCTACAAGGGGGCATACTTCTCCTGTCCCATGGGGGCCACGCCCAAAGCAGGGTCTGAACGGATGGCATCTTGGACCCCATACCCACCATTGTACCCCACCAGCATGGCAGGACCTCCACTTCGGGGAGACAACCTGCTGACCAACTGCCTGCTTTACCGCCCACCCACAGAAGACCCTGAGAAGATACAGGACTCCAGCCCTGTTGAGCTGCCGCCCTTCAGTACCCAGGCTCATTCCTACCCAGGCCCACCACTGGCAGTACCCAAACCTGTCTACAGAAACCCTCTGTGTTATGGGCTCTCAACTTGCCTGGGAGAAGGGGCAGCAAAGAGACCACTGGATGTTGATTGGACGTTGGTGACTGGGCCCCTGTTGCCCTCAGCTGACACACCCTGTTCTTTGGCCCCACCTGCTGGCAAGGGCCAGTCCCTAGATAGCACCTTCTTGCGTGGGGTGCCAGCTGAAGGGTCCAGCAAAGACTCCTCGATGAGCTTCTCTCCATGCCAAGCATTCCTGGAGAAGTATCGGACCATCCACAGCACAGGCTTCCTGGCCTCCAAGTACACAGTTCCTTACTCAGGGGACCCTAAGCAAGCCATGTCCAAGGGATCCTCCAGTCCTTGGACCCAGCCGGCCCCACCCTTGGGGCCACCCTGCCAGGATGTCATGCCCAGCCACTACCCACTGCCCCACCATCCACAGGCCCTGCCTTGTCCTCCAGCCTGTCGCCACCCAGAGAAGCAGGGCAGTTACAGCTCAGCACTCCCACTGCAACCCCTGGGATCCCACAAGGGTGCTGGGTACCAGGCTCGGGAACTTGGTAGCCCCTATCTGAGGCAGCAGTCAGTCCAGACACCCTACATGCCCCCTGTGGGACTGGACACTTACTCCTACCCCTCTGCCCCACTCCCAGCACCCTCACCAGGCCTCAAGCTGGAGCCACCTCTTGCTCCACGGTGCCCACTGGACTTTGCCCCCCACACTCTCAATTTTCCTTATGCCCGGGATGACCTCTCTCTCTACGGAGCATCCCCAGGGCTTGGAGGGATGCCACCTTCCCAGAACAGCTTGCAGGCTGTCCCACAGCCTGGTGCCTTTCAGCGTGTGTGCCAGCCTTTACCAGCCAGCCAGCCATGCTCAGAGCCTGTAAGGCCTACAGAGAAGCCAGCACAGGAAACTGAGGAGAAGATGTGGCTGCCTAGCTGCAGGAAAGAGCAGCTGCAGCCCCGGCTTAATGAGCACCCTGGGGCACCCATTGTCATCCGGGATAGTCCAGTTCCCTGCACCCCACCGGCACTTCCCCCTTGTGCCCAGGAGCGCCAGTCTCTCCCACAGAAGGAGGGTGCAAGACCACCCAGCTCTCCACCAATGCCTATTATCGACAATGTCTTCAGCCTGGCCCCCTATCGTGACTATCTGGATGTGCAGGCACCTGAAGCCACAGCTGAGCCTGACTCGGCTCCAGCCACCAATGAGAGCCATGACAAAGGCTGCAGGGAGACACTGCCTACCCAAGAGGGCCCCTCGGGGGCATACTGTTCACATAAGGAGGAGGTAGCCCTGGACTTGAGTGTGAAGAAGCCCATAGCAGAGGCTTCTCCCATTAAAGTCCATAGTCCTGTGGTACATGTTAAGCCCACTGAAGCCATGGACATGCCAGATGTGGGGAACCCAGTGTCAGATTTGCCAGGCCTAAAAAAGATAGTCACCAAAGCCCCAGGGTTGCCTGGGGAGCCAGAGACCACAGAGACCATGCCAAGGACCAACTTCCATAGCTCTGTGGCCTTCATGTTCCGAAAGTTCAAAATTCTCCGACCAGCACCCTTGCCTGCCACTGTCGTCCCATTCACCTCAGGTCCTGCCCCCCCACCGGTGCAACCTGCCCCCACTCCCACATCTGTACCTGTTGGCCTGCAGATTCTCACTCAGCCCTTGCCTATGGCCTGCTTCAACCTGGCACTGCCCAGCCCTCCAGCCATAGCCATGGCCTCCCCTACCTCCACCCCTGCTCCAGCTCCATCCCTGGCTCCCACTCCAGTTCCATCTCCTGCCCCTGTTCCAGCTCCTGTTCCTGCTCCAGCTTCAGCTGTAGGCCCTGCTCCAGCTTCAGCTGCAGGTCCTGCTCCAACATCTACAGCAGCCCCAGCAGGCTCCCTAGAGCAGCGCTTTACAGGGCTACATGCATCCCTGTGTGATGCCATCTCAGGCTCAGTGGCCCACTCCCCACCGGAGAAGCTGCGCGAGTGGCTTGAGATGGCTGGGCCTTGGGGCAAGGCTGCATGGCAGGACTGCCAGGCTGTACAGGGGCTGCTAAGCAAGTTGCTGTCCCAGCTACGGAGCTTTGTGTATACACAGCAGTGTCCGTTCCCCCACGTGGTGCGAGCTGGTGCCATCTTTGTACCCATCCACCTGGTGAAGGAGCGGCTCTTCCCACGACTGCCACCCGCTTCCGTAGACCACGTACTGCAGGAGCATCGCGTGGAGCTGCGGCCTACCACACTGTCAGAGGAACGGGCATTGCGGGAGCGTGCTCTGCATGGCTGTACCTCACGTATGCTGAAGTTGCTGGCGCTGCGCCAACTTCCTGACATCTACCCGGACCTGCTGGGTCTGCAGTGGCATGACTGTGTACGCCGCCAGCTGGGTGAGCATGGGGCAACCCCAGTAGCCACCAGAGCTGTGTGACACATGGGTGCAATGTGACAGGTGTGTGAGTGGGTTACAGCCAGAGCTGAGAGGTTCTAAGAACTTCCAGAGCAGAGGGCTGGCCTTTTAGGGTGGGCTTTAGGGACCCTTCCTATTTGACCCTCGGCACCAGTGAGCACCTTCGTAGTGTTCTTTGTAGGCTTCTGAACATGCCAGCTGCTCTGATCTGGGACAACTCTTTCTCAGCCTCCTGACAATCTGTCCTTCCTGCTCTGACTCCAGCCTGCAAGAGTTCAGAGCTTGGTAAGGAAGGGACTAGAACACATGGTTCTGCCACTGGCAGGATTTTGGTGTCCCTGTCCCACTTTCTGCCCCATCTTTAGAGGCCACCCCTTTTTTTTTTTTTAAGAGATAGAGTCTCATTTTATCTCCCTCTGTAGAGTGCTGTAGCGTCATAGCTCGCCACCCCATTTTTTTTTTAAGAGATAGAGTCTCATTTTATCTCCCTCTGTAGAGTGCTGTAGCATCATAGCTCACAGCAACCTCCAGCTCCTGGGCTTAGGCGATTGTCTTGCCTCAGCCTCCTGAGTAGCTGGGACTACAGGTGCCTGCCACAATGCCTGGCTATTTTTTGTTGCAGTTTGGCTGGGGCAGGGTTTGAACCCACCACCCTTGGTATCTGGGGCCGGCACCCTACCCACTGAGCCACAGACACCACCCTAGAGGCCACCCTTCTAGACAGTTACTTCTGTCCTCATTTCTCATGGGCTCCTATGCTTCCCCACTACTCTCCTTCCTGAGAGGTATGCTCTTGCTCCCTCTGCTACCTCCACCCTCCTCCCTCCAGGCATTGCATTCAGGGTGGGGCCCTGCCAGGTTGGGCCCTGGCTCTTGTTTCAGCTCTGCAGGCCATATGCAGAAAGGTGATGGCTCTCTTATGTATGGCAGGGCCCTCTCTTTCTATGCCTCAGTTTCCCCACTTGAACACTGGGGCTTTAGACCAGGCTAATGGTTCCTGGCCTTCTGGGTTCCCTCCCTCATCTTGTACCCAAGGAGCCTCCCTTGAGCAGTGCTCTCATCAGATACAGAGTTCTGGTGTTATCTGGGGAGAAATACCTTTTTGGTTTGGATGGTCTGGCCAGTGGACACATGTGGAGAAGAGTTGTGATATCTGGCTCAGCACCTATAGCTCAACCAGCTAAGGCGCCAGCCACATACACCTAAGGTGGCGAGTTCGAATCCCCAGCCCGGACCCGCCAAACAACAATGACGGCTGCAACCAAAAAAAA
>NW_003852406.1:27187469-27191459 GCF_000181295.1 Otolemur garnettii
AAAAAAAAAAAAAAAAGAGTTGTGATATCTGTGACCTGACTGGTGCCATCCTGGCCTGGGGCAGAGCAGAACTAGATTGTTGTAAATGGCTTTAAAGGCAAGGAGATGGGACCTGAGGGTGTGGGGGTCTGCAGACTGACTATTTGTTCATTTTCCAGGTGACTTTGACGCTGAGGCTGGAGCTGTGTCCCCCTCAGAACCCTCCATGGCCAGAGATGAGCCAGAGAGCCCAGCCCTGGCTCGGAAGTCACCGGCCCCCAAGGTCAGGAAGCCAGGGAGAAAGCCATCAACTCCTGGCCCGGACAAAGCAGAGGCAACCTCTGGGAGAGAGTCTAGTGGTGGCTCACCTGCCCCTGCGGGGTGTGACAGCCCACCTGGCCCCACCCTGAAGGCCCGATTCCGCAGCTTGCTGGAAACCGCCTGGCTCAATGGCCTAGCACTGCCCACTTGGGGCCACAAGGCCTCAGGACCAGACCGGCCCTCACCCCACCCACAGTTACTGGGTGGCCAGAGCCACCACCTATAACTCTAGTTGCTGGTACTGTGTGGGCAACTACCTGGGGCTCACTCTACCCCCCCGCTTCTGCCTGTTTAGTCCTGGGCCAGGAGTGGATGCTGGGCCCATGGCATCTCCCTTGAGGGTCCCCAGCTGTCACCCCAGGCCCACCCAGGCTGGCTTGAGGATCTTTATTAGCTGGGAATACTTTCTATTTCTTCCCTAGAGAAAACACATTGGCTTTGAAGCTGTACAGACCTGGGTAAGATACTTCACCCTGTTGAGCCCTCATACCCCATTTGTAAAATAGGACAACACAATCTACCTCACAGGGCTGTCGTGGGGATAATGCCTGACATACACACATTCGTTTGGGTCTCTGCTTCCTCTGTGGGACAGGGCCTGGAATAGGCTGAGGCAGCACAACCTTCCTGTAGAGTCTTTATGTGTCATAGGACTTGGTTGTCTTAGAGTGGTACATTGTACAGTCTATATGACTCATGTTTCCTAGAGTCACCCTTGCGCCCACCCCCACCCCCACCCAGCCTGGAGCTCCCTGAGGGAGCCTCCTGTCCCCACTGTCCCTGCTGCTGATGGGGACAGGCCTAGGGCTGGCATGCTTGTTCTGGGCCTGCTATTCCCACCCTTGAAAGCTCTAAGCCTGGCCTGAGTTGACATAAGTCGACTTCCCAAAGCTGCCTCCTCCACCCCAGGCACTGTCCTGGGCAAGCTGTTTTCTGGAAGCAGCAGTTGCAGGGACTCAGGGATGGGGCAGGCAGGTTGAGAGGCAGCTCAGTCCTAGGAGGTCACAGATCAGGATTGGGGACTCTGGTACTCTTGGAGCCCAGTAGGCCTGCTGTGGGCCACCTGCCTGCAGAGTGCTGACCTGAGCCAGGTGCTGGCACAAAGGGCATTGGCCTTAAGGGTTTGTGAAGAGCTTGTGGTTCCTGGAGGCAGGCCATTAAAGCTTCTGGGTTGATTTTGGAACTTGGGCCTGGCTGTGTGTTTGTGGAGGACGGTTTAGTGCTTCAGCACTGTACTGGCCCTTCTCTATCCCTGCGCCCAGTCTGGAAGGTTCTCAGGGTCCCCAGCACCATTGTTCTGGCTGGCTCTGGCCCTGTGGGTCCTGCTAGTTGGTCAGCAGCCTACTGCCCAGGGAGAAATGCTGGTCACCAGATGCTGGTACTTTTCCCTCACCCAGGAACAAGAATGTGCCCTTCACTGTCTGGCTGGGAAGTGTCACCCTTTCCCTATGCTGGTAACCATGCATCCCAGTGACCTTAGCTGGTGGGACACTGAGCAACCCCTCCAGAGACCCCACCCTTGTTGGGCTCTGTTACACCAGAGGTTTGTTCTCAGGGAAGCTGGGGTGGCTTCCTGGGCCTGGTTTCCCACTCTGCATGGGCCAACGCCCAGTCCTCAAGGACTCATTAGGTCTGCCCAACAACTTGGTGGGTGTTCACTGGGCCTGGCTAAGCTGACCCTCCTGTACCAGCTTGGAAGGGATAGATAGAACACACTGTAGTAACAGCCTAGGGGAGGGATGCTATGGAAGCTTGGGGGAGGTCTCCTTAGCTACCAGAGTGGTGATGTCGGAAATGAGCCTTGAAGACAAGTAGGAAGTAGGTGAGGACACATACAAAACAGGGTCTGAGTAGAGATGGGCTGGAACCGGGAGATCCTTGGGTCTCCCCAAGGATCAAGTTTAGGTCCTAGAACTCCAGGACCTAAAAGGGACAAGGGGTGGGGCTGAGAAGTTTGGCTCCAAGTAAACCTCAACATGGGGTATATAGCCAGGCACATTGGCTCACACCAGTAGTCCTGACACTGGGAAGCTGAGGCGAGTGGATTGCTTGAACTCAGGAGTTGGAGACCAGCCTGAGCTAGAGTGAAACCCCCATCTCTAAAAACAGCCAGGTGTTACAGCAGGCACCTATAGGCCTAGTTACTTTGGAGGCTGAGGCAAGAGGATTGCTTGAACCCAAGAGTTTGAGGTTGCTGTGAGCTGTGAAGTCATGGCACTCCACCCTGAAGTGACAGAGTGAGACTGTCTCAAAAAAAAAAAAAAAAAACCCCTCGTGATGGTGCATGCTGTAATCCTAGCACTCTGGGAGGCCAACGCAGGTAGATTGCCTGAGCTCAGTCTAAGTCAGAGTGAGACCTCCCCCCTTAAAAAAGCCTGGGCATTGTGACAGGTGCCTGTAGTCTACTACTAGAGAGGCTGAAGCAAGAGAATCACCTGAGCCAAAGAGCTTGAAGTTGCTGTGAGCTATGATGCCACAACACACTACCAAGGGTGATAAAGTGAATCTCTGTCTCAAAAAAAAAAAAAAAAAAAGAATGGGGGGCCAAGCACAATGACTTGTGCCTGTAATCTTATACTCTGGGAGGCCCAGGTGGGTGGATAGCTTAAGTTCATGGGTTTGAGACCAGCCTGAGCAAAAAGTGAGACCCTTGTCTCTACTAAAAACAGAAAAATCTGGCTTGGTGCCTGTAGCTCAGTGGCTAAGGCACCAGCCACATACACTGGAACTAGCAGGTTCAAATCTAGCCCCAGGCCCGCCAAACAACAATGACAACTACAACCAAAAAAATAGCCAGGCATTGTTGTGAGCGCCTATAGTCCCAGCTACTTGGGAAGCTGAGACAAGAGAATCACTTAAACCCAAGAGTTTGACATTGCTGTGAGCTGTGATGCTACAGCACTCTATTGAGGGTGACAAACCACCTCAAAAAAAAGAAGAAAAAATCTGAGGCAGGGGTGGCACCTGTGGCTCAAAGGAGTAGGGCGCCAGCCCCATATGCCAGAGGTAGAGGGTTTAAACCCAGCCTCTGGGCAAAAACTGCAAAAAAAAAAAACTGAGGCAAGAGGATTGCTTGACCCCAAGAGCTTGAGGTTGCTGTAAGCTATGACACCATGGCACTTTACCCAGGGCTACAGCTTGAGACACTGTCTCAAAATAAAAAAGAATAGGGAGTGTGGGCCAGGTGGCTTACAGAAGACTGAAGACCAAAGTGCAGAGTTGGAATCATGAGATACTCCTAAGAGGAGAGAATGGAGCCAAGTGGAGCTGCTCTCAATCCCAGGCTTCCCCAGGCCTAGGCAGCGGTGGGCACCTTCAGCCCCCTTAGCATATCCACCTCATTGCCAGGGCCTTCGATAGGGGCATTTCTTTCCTTCAGTCCTCTTACCCTGGAGTACCTGTGCCCCTCCATATATCATATCAATGGCTTCAGGGCAGAGTGAGGCCTCAGGACAGGCAGTGCTCATGCCCAGTTCCACCTGTTGCCCCAGAGGACCCATAATGGTACAGAGAGCAGGTTGAGTCATGTAGGGCTGGAGGGCGGTAGCTATCCCCAGGAGACAGCTCTGGCCCAGGAGTCCTGCCCTGAGGATTCTTTTTTTTTTTTTTTTTTTTTTTTTTTTGAGACAGAGCCTCAAGCTATCCTGGGTAGAGTGCCATGGCGTCACGCTCACAGCAACCTCCAACTCC
>NW_003852406.1:27193136-27199221 GCF_000181295.1 Otolemur garnettii
AGCTACTTGGGAGGCAGAGGCAGGAGAATCACTTGAGCCCAGAAGTTGGAGGTTGCTGTGAGCTGTGATGTCACAGCACTCTACCCAGGGTGACAGCTTAAGGCTCTGTCTCAAAATAAATAAATAAATAAAAGGATGGGGCTCAGGTAAGACTCCAGCTTGGTGAGGCCCAGCCTCCTGCATCCCCACCTGGACCCCAGCCCAGTACAAAAGGCTGGTGGTCCCAAGCAGCCAGCTTTACTGACTAGTCAAGCCTGTGAGGAGGTGAATAGGAGCCAGTGTCATGGAAGGGGAGGGCTGTGTCCAGCGTGCTTATTGAGACCCCCATCCCTTTGGTGAGCTCTAGGTGCCTTCTTCCCTGTCTTGTTCTTACTAAGGGGGTTGGGTCCAACTGGAAGGGTCTACCCCAGCCCCAGGGGTGCTGGGGGCAGGGCCTACCTCTGACCTGACTAGCTATGCCACCTCTGGGGATGGATGAGGTGCTTCCAGCCCCAAGGCCTGAACTCCCAGCCCAGCCTACTGCCCTAGGCAGGTGTGGTATGAGGAAGGTTGTCAGGACACCCGAACTGGGGGATGCTGGGCCTTGTTGCTGGCTATTATCCCCAGGCAGCTCCCTTGAACCCCACCTCCAGATACCTCCCCCTCCCAAGAGGGAGACCCCAAGTCAGTGCAGCCCTTCCAGGCCCCTCTCTGCTTCCAAAGATGAGGACAGCTCTAGGGCAAAGGAGGATGCCGCAGAGCACCTCCTATCTCCTCTCCAACTGGACACAAGCCCTGTGCTGGACTGAGGGGGGTGCTCGTGGGAACCCCAACTCTGGGCATTCTAGCCACGGCATCAGCTGAGCTCTCTACCCCTTCCTGACATACAACACCTAGCTTGAGCCTGAGCTTGGCCTGCTGACTATGCCTCCAGCATCCCTGCCTCTGCCCTGCCCTGTGACTTCTTGGAACAATGAGAACCTCGGCTTCTGGGAAGTGAGTGCTGATCCTCTGAGCCCCTTGGAAGGACCTTTAGAGGCCTGTTCTATGCCTACAAGGCCTGGAAGGGGGTCCCTTTTCTAAGAGCCATCAGATAAAGGTGTCTGTAGACATGATGGGACCAGGGCAGGCCCCTCTCCAAGCCCTAACACCTACTTATAACTCACAGCCTGGGACTCCCGCTTGGTGGCTGCTAATCCTCAAACCATACAAACCTCTCAGACCCAAGGCCTCCCTTTAGAGAGCCTGGGGCTTCAACTTGGAGCAACACAGCACAAAAGCCAGTGGCTTCTGCCAGCCTCTTCAGTGAGGCCTGGGCTCCCAGCTGCTTTGAGTGGTCAGGAGGCCCTGGAGACAGCCCCTACTTGAGAGATGTGGGTTTTCCAACAGGTCTGGGACCCTGTCTGCCTTTCCATGAGGCTTGTACCTCCTCTGTGCAGAAGAGACAGGGTAGCCCTGCCCAGTCTTTGCTACTACCCCTCAGCTTGCCACTTCCTGGCCCTGTGGATGCATCAGGACTCCAGCTTCTAGAGGCCAGCTCTCCCTCATCCCTGCCCATCTCCACTCTGGCATTGCCAAGCCTAGCAGGCAGCAAGGAGGGTCCCCAGCTATTAAGGCTGGTCCTTACTACATCTGCCTTGTGCTTCCCCTGTGTGGTCTTCCAGCCCAGCAGCCATCCAGGCCCCCAGCTTCCGGCAGCCCAGCCCCTTCCTGATGCTGCCAGCTTGGTGCTGCCTTATGGACCTGTGAGTGCTGTCCTATCTGGAATTAGTTTTGACCCCTTTGTTGGTCTCGTGAGCACCTCTGGCCCTAAGCCCCTGGCAGCCTGGTCTCCAGCATTCCTCAGGACCAGCGGCTCTGTCAGCTCAGCTTCTGCCATTCTGTATCCCAGAATTGCTTTCCTTATAGTCCCAGCAGGTAGCCTTGTTCCCCTGTGGTTTCCAGGCCCACACCCTGACATGGGCCCCCAACCTCCAGCTGGGCCTGCCGCCTCAGCAGAGGAGGTACCCAAGGCTTCTGCAATAATTCCTCTTGTGCCAGTCTCCCAGGGAGCCCTCTGGAGCCTGGGATCAGAGCTCAGGAGAACACAGTGTAGGTCCCCTTCCCTCTCACCCTTGGGGGGATGTGTTCATCAAGGCCCATGACTGCTAGGTGATCTACACCCACAAACCCCTTCTTTTTTTTTTAAGCTGGCCCTGGCCGGGTTCAAACCCGCCAGCCTCGGTGTATGTGGTCAGTGCCCTACCCACTGAGCTATGGGCGCTGCCAGCCCCCTTCTTTCTGACTGTTGACCTTCCACATCTTGGACACTTGAGCCCTGTCCAGAAGCATGAGGACCCATAGGATGTTCTTTTTTTTTTTTGAGACAGTCTCACTATGTGGTCCTTGGTAGAGTGCTGTGGAGTCACAGCTCACAGCAACCTTCAACTCCTGGGTTTAGGCGATTCTCTTGCCTCAGCCTCCCGAGTAGCTGGGACTACAGGCGCCTGCCACAATGCCCAGCTATTTTTTTTTCTTGCAGTTTGGCTGGGGCCAGGTTTGAACCTGCCACCCTCAGTATACAGGGCCAGCGCCCTACAGCAGGCGCCACCCCATAGGATGTTCTTAAGTAGAAAGTTTACTTGGCACCAGGCCCTGGCTCCCTGGACTGAGCTGGGCAGTGAAATATCTTCGAGGTTCCCTGGGCAGAGGGGCTCTGCCCCACTGGTTGCTAGAAACACCATTCTGACTCACCCACGGGTCCTGGAGACCACTCCAGGAAGCCACAGCCAGCTGGGAGGTGTGCCTGGTGTTTCTGTATTCTTTTCTATGGGACTCCCTTAGGTGGGAGGGGCCGCAGATTCAGATGACAACCCTGGGGCGATTGGGCTCCCAGCTCAAGAGTCTGACCAGAAGGATGGGGCTACCCTGTCACAGGAGGAGGTCTGAGGAGCCCAGGCTGAGCTCTACCCAGCCTCAAGCAGGGCTCCTCCCTGTGCGCTTCCCCAGGGGGCCAGCAATCCTGAAGCACAGTGATGTCCTGGTGATCTGTGTTCCATTCCACTGTGTCGCTATCTCCAAAGGGAGTCCAGCTCCAGTTCTGGCCTGGAACTCAAATACCTATGAATTGGAGGCCACATCTGCCAGAGGGGAATGGCCCAGTCTGCCCATGGCCAGGGCAGTCACCCTGTCAGCAGCCCCTCTGTTCACCACAATTCCTATACTCCCTTTCCACTTCTGTCTCGTGCACATCACCTGCACACTGTTCCTGATGAATCCAGGCTCTGTCAGCTGCCACCAGCTCGCCTGGAAGCCACAATGCCAGTACAAACAGTGCCACTGAGTTAGGGGCCAAGAAGGGACACCTTGGTGTGGGTGAGTAAGAAGAGGTTATGGGGGTCATTGTGCAAGTTTTGAGATACAAAAATCAAGAAATAGGGCCAGTCAGGGTGGCTTATACCTATAATCCTAGCACTCTGGGAGGCCAAGGCAGGTGGATTACTTGAGCTCAGGAGTTCAAGACTAGCCTAATCAAGAGTTAGACCCCGTCTCTAAAAATAACCGGGCATTATGGCAGATGCCTATAGTTCAGATGTTTGAGAGGCTGAGGCAAGAGGATCACTTGAGCCCAAGAGTTTGAGCTATGACACCATGGTACCCTACCAAGTGCAACAAAATGAGACTCTGTCTCAGAAAAAAAAAAAAAATCAGGAAACATAAATTCTGTGCAGACAGAAACAAATGAAACCTTCCCAGCAACACAGGTAAGCTGAGCAAGTCAAAACTTACATGGCTGCGCTAGAAAGAATGCTGTCAACTATGTTTCTTGGAAGTGAAATAATGGACCATATCACAATCTGTCTCAAAACTTTTGTAGTGGTTCATACCTGTAATCCGGGGAGGCTGAGGCAGGAGGATCACTTGAACTCAAGACTTCAAGACTAGCCTGAGCAAGACTGAGATCCCATCTCTACTAAAAATAGAAAAATTAGCAGGGTGTTATGCCTGTAGTCCTAGCTACTCAGGAGACTGAGGCAAGAGGATCACCTGAGCCCGGGAGTTTGAGGTTGCTGTGAGCTAGGCTGAGACTTCCACACTAGCCTGGGTGACAAAGTGAGACTGTCTCAAAAAAGAAAAAACTTTGCAGGGACCCACATATCTTCCCTTCTACTTTGTGCACAAAGAAGACATTTTCTCCTTGTCCCTCTCCTGCTCCCGAGCACACACAACACAGCCCTGGGTCTGCCTGCCCTTAGACATAGCCCATCTATCTCCCTGTGGCCTGTGTCAGATGCAATTGTCCCTGCTCTGCTCAGAGAGTGCAAACTAAAGCAGAAAGCAGGAAGGGCTCTGTCATAGCTCTGGGTCATAGTGGCTGAGTTGAGACCAGTCTTTCTCTGAGTGGTCAGGTCCAGTGGACACCAAGCTTCCAGGCCTCCCCTTGTCATAGCCCTGTCCTCACAGTGCAGGCACATGCTGTCCTCCATGCCCAATTTCCTAGGAATCTCCATAACTTCTAGTAAGTCATCTTGGCTCTTGGGATTGAGTGGGGCTGCTAGGCCTGGGGTTGGCGCCCTCTCCATCCTAGTCCCCACCTCCCTCTCAAGCCTTATCCAGGCTGGGAAAAAGCCCTGGCTGCCATTGCTGGTTAGTCTGCTCCCCCTACTGCTGCCGACCCACCTGGCTGAGTCTGTCCATACCTGCTCCCTGCAGCCTAGGGGGTCAGTCTGGGTGCAGAGCTGGTTGGAGCTCCAAGGTCTCTCCCCAGCCCAGACCTGGGGCAGGAGCCACAGTGCACTAGCATGTGTATGCCTACTTTTCCTGGCTGTGGACCTGGCCTGCCTCAGGTCCAATGGTTAATGTGAGGTTATCTGCTGTCTTTCAGAACTTTCCCACCAGTATACTTGTGACCCTCCTGGGGTCCTTAGCAGGCTTTTGAGAGGGTCTGTTACCTACGCCTCTGGCTGCTGTAGGGCCTAGCTCAAACCCCAAGAACCTTTTCCTGAAGGGTCTTCCCCTTCCTCAGGGCCCCTCACTTTAGAGCTTTTGGTGGTGAGTGCAAGGGTCAAATTTATGCTACCAGTCTTTGAGAAATTGTCCCTAGGATTGAATGTCAGGAGAAGGTGTGAGGATTTAGACAAGGATCCAGAGAGCTGAAACTCCTAAAGGGCGAGGCCCTCAGCCACCCCAACTTCACATAGGCCTGGCTCTGTGCCAGAGGCACAGTCCTGTGCCTTTGGTATTGAGCCCTGCTGGGAACTCTCTTTGCCCTTGTTTACCTAACTTGACTTTCAAGGTAATACTGACCTCTCCTGAGAGACAGAAGGGTGGGCTAAGACCTAGCATGGGGTTGCTATGGCCAAGCATGGGTCTTGGCCCATGGTGCCCTGGGGGCCCTTTTCAAGGTCTTCCCCAATACCCTCTGGCTTTGGTGCCCTTCAGGGTATCCCTTTGGCCCTTGGAGCCTGAAAGGCTGCCCCTCACATTTGTGATCCCTGGGCTCAATCCTTAATTGTGACAAAAGCCAGCCCAAGCCTGCTCAACAACCTGATGCCACCAACAACAGCTGCCACCCATGGCCTCTGATCTGGGAGGATGTCATCTCAGCAGTACATGCTGGGAACAGAATAGGGAAGGTGGAGGAGTCCTCTCCAAGGGTAGCTCTGGGCCCTAGGGTTGGGTCTTCTTAACCTGGCCCTTCCCCTGTGATTCTCCCTGACAAAGAAGGTAGTTTGCCTAAGGCTATCTGACAGGTAGGGCCCAGAGAAGAATCTTACTCTTCCTTACCTAGTGGCTATTTCACCCTGTCCCCTGGGTGAGAGAGAGCCTGGCAGCCTGTGTCCTGTGGGAGATCCCACCTTTGTTCAGCTAGGGGATGAGAAGCCAGCTTGGGGTGAGAGGGAAGAAGGGTCTGGGGCTCTCCTAGCCCTGCCTTTCCAGCTGAAGACTGTGACATCAGTGGTTTAGGCTAGACAGGGCATTCCACATGCCTGTAACCTATAAACTGCCCTGCTGCTCTTACTTGTGCTTCTGCCTCACTAAAGGTCCTTAGGGCCCCTGTCCCCTGTGTTAAGTGCACAAACCCTTCTCCACCTCCCCTCCCAGAACAAAAGGCCTACCTGGCCCC
>NW_003852406.1:27200778-27206528 GCF_000181295.1 Otolemur garnettii
CCCCAGCTCCTGGGCTTAGGTGATTCTCTTGCCTCAGCCTCCCGAGTAGCTGGGACTACAGGCGCCCGCCACAACGCCCGGCTGTTTTTGGTTGCAGTTTGGCCGGGGCCGGGTTTGAACCCGTCACCCTCGGTATATGGGGCCGGCACCGTACCCACTGAGCCACAGGTGCCGCCCAACGCCCAGCTATTTTTTGTTGTAGTTGTTGTTTGGCAGGCCTGGACCAGATTTGAACCTGCCAGCCCCAGTGTATGTGGCTGGTGCCCTAGCTGTCGAACCTGTCCCGGAAGAATCTTAACAGACTCTTCTCTACGACACAGCTTTGCTAGGTGGCCTAGGCTGGGCCAGGTCCCCTGGCCCCAGCACTAACACCTTTGTGAGTCTCAACCAGACCATGAGCTGCTGCCTCAGGGTCAGGATAGGGCCTGACTTAAGTGTGGACATGCCCCAGGTCAAGGGGGGTTATTTTTATTTATTTATTTTGCAGTTTTGGCTGGGGTTGGGTTTGAACCCACCACTTGCAGTATATGGGGTTGGTGCCCTATTCCTTTGAGCCACAGGCAACGCCCATCAAGGGGAGTTATTGATGGTGTCATATCAGCGCAAGTTCTCCACCCCATGGTCTCTTTTTGGCATGATGACCTCCTGCCCCATGCTTAGGTACCCAAGTGTGGCCACAAGTGCTTTTGCCTTCCCTACCACCGTTCCTACCTATGGTTTCAGGCAGCACCAGAGGTAAAACCAGGCCAGGGTGGGTGTTCCCCAGCTGCTACAGGGGCTGATAGTCCTGGCCAGCAGTCTGCTCCCTGGCTTGGGCTGGTTAGTGACATCTGCCATCCCAGTCCTTTGTGGGCCCCAAATGACTTTTGTCTGATTCTGCCCCTCCTGTGCCTGCCAGGCCTCTCTTCTTGACTGTCATCAATAAATGATTTATAGAGCCACTTGAGGACATCACATCTTCTGTTTACCAGGCCCTCGCCAGAGAGGTAGGGCTGGGGGTAGGTATGGGATAATCAGGGACTATACTTGCCTATTGGGAATCAGGGCGGTGGCCTGGTGGGTGGCTGCCCTTCTGTAATACCCAAGTCCTTGACCTCCTCCCTAAGACCAGTGGGGAACAAGCCCCCTACCCTTGAAAAGGAAACCTCTCCTAAACCTTTTAGTCCCAGCCCCCTCAAAGGTAAAGAAGCAGCCTGAGATTAAGGAAGTATGCAGGGAGGGGTTGAGCGAAGGGAGGGTGGATTTCAAATAAAGCCCTGGGTGAAAAGGTCCCAAGTTGTTCTTGGAAACTTACCTAATACTGGTTTTGTACCCCCTGAACTAGGTGACCCTCACCTTATGATCATGAAGTAATGTATTTGTGATGTATCTTGTGATTTATGAACATGTACCCCCACCCTGAATCGGGTAAGCCCTTATCATGTACCCTTACCTTGTGACTTTTGAACTATATTGAGCTGTGCTAACCGCTGTGATTAGCTTCTGTATTGCGGTAGTCTGCTGATTATGCAAAATAACAGTATAAAAAGGTTTTTCTCCCGTTATTTGAAGCTGTTTGCCTATATGGTATCAGCCCGCCTGCAAGTGTACCAAATTATCAATAAATTTCTATTAATTAATTAGACCTGAAGTGGGATCCATCCTTCTCTCGCATCTGCCGTTACATTTCACTTCTCCCCTGCTTGGGGATGTGGAGTGGTGAGGAAGGTCAGGCAAATGAAGGAGCTGAGGAAATTTCACCCCCAAATACGACAACTTGGCATAAAGAATACTTTAACTTAAAGGCCACTGGAGATTAGAAAGCACTGGAAGGAGCTTTCCCTCTATCTGCATAAAACTGGACTGACCTGATCAGGGGATCAAAAGGGGCAACTGACTTCCTTTCCTCCCCCTGAATGCCTACAGACCTAGACCAGATCATTTAAAACACAATACCTGTCTCTCAGGTTAATTTACAAGTCAACCTGTTTCCCCCCCATCTATTCATCCTCCTTACCAACCACTTTCTGCACCTGTATTCCACATGCTCTCTCCTCTCTTTGAAAAGATATGTGTGTTTTATTTCTTTGAGACAGAGTCTCACCTTGTTGCAATGGGTAGAATGTCATGGTGTCATCATAGCTCACAGCAACCTCAAAGTCCTGAGTTTGAGAAATCTTCTTGCCTCAGTTTTTCTTTTTTTTTTTCAGAGATAGAGTCTCACTTTATTTCCCTCGGTGTAGAGTGCAGTGGCATCACAGCTCACAGCAACCTCCAGCTCTTTGGCTTAAGTGATTCTCTTGCCTCAGCCTCCCAAGTAGCTGGGATTACAGGTGCCCACCACAACGCCTGGCTATTTTTTGTTGCAGTTTGGCCAGGGCCAGGTTCAAACCTGCCACCCTCCATATATGGGGCTGACACCTCAGGCTGGTCTTAAACTCCTGAGTTCAAGCAATCCGTCTGTAAAAGGCATCTCTAAAGGTATCTGACCATCACTGAGACATGGGGTAATAGCTCTTTTTTTTTTTATTTTTGAGACGGAGCCTCAAGCTATCCCCCTGGGTAGAGTGCCGTGGCATCTCGCTCACAGTAACCTCCAACTCCTGGGCTCAAGCGAGTCTCCTGCCTCAGCCTCCCAAGTAGCTGGGACCACAGGTGCCCGCCACAACGCCTGGCCATTTTTTGGTTGCAGCCATCATTGTTGTTTGGTGGGCCAGGGCTGGGGATTCGAACCCGCCACCTTGGGTGTATGTGGCTGGCGCCTTAGCCGCTTGAGCCACAGGCGCTGAGCTGGGGTAATAGCTCTTGTGGTTCTCCTCATATGCATAGTATTTGGAAATAAACATTTGTTCTTACTAATCTTCCTTAATCGTGAGTTGATCTTTCAGTGAACTTTGGGAGAAAAGGGCAAGTTTCCCCTTGCCCTACAGGAAGACCTGCTTCCTGTTTCTCTCATCCCCTGCAGGGGCATGGAGCTGTGCTCCTTCCCGACCTCAGACAGATGCTGACTGCAGACTTCCAGTGAGTGCTGTGGGGGTGGGCTTCAGTGCCCTCTCAGGGCCTGGGGAACTCTCGGTTCAATGAGGCCCAGCCTGGGTTGTTTCCTACACTGTCACGCCCCAAACCTGGGGCTGCATGCTCTGCCCCTGGGTGGGGTGAGGGAGGCAGCAGAGCTCCACTTTCTGGGGTTGGGTCCACTTGGAGCCTCTGGAGTGGGGATGTAGTAGACAATGAAGGCTCTGGAACTGGTACACTGAGCCAGCCCTGCCATTCTGGCCTTGGGCCAGTCATCCATGCTCTGCCTCCCTTCCGCCAGCAGTAAAATGAGGGTAACAACACCTCTTTTACGGGAACTTGCGTGCTTGGCTGTACCATGAACGGCCTCTAGAGGGGTTCCAGGCAGATGCTCGGAGCTACCTCTATTTTATGCACCTGGAGAATAAGGTTGCTGTAACAACAAGGTTACGTAATGGGGGAGGACCTTCTGGAGTTGAGGTGAGCCATGGAAGAACATTCTGAATGTCTCGTGTTGCCAACAGGGCAGATTCTCTTAGCAAAGACTTACTGTGCCTGTGTGGTCCCTTCATTATCCTACAGAACCTAGTGGTGGCCATCCAGCCTGGTGGCCATCTGGCTGGCTCATCAGTCCAGGTGGACCCTTTCTCCTATGTGATGCAAATACCACTGTGGCACCTCTAGAGAGGCCATGCTGTTACTGGATGAAGAGGATCCAACCGTCTGTCACTGTCCGCCAAAATGCAGAGACAGGGATAGGTCTGCCAAACTTTACTTGTCAAAAGGCCAGTGATTGTGGAGAATAGTGACAGTAGCCTCTCCACACTGTTCTATTTCCAAAACCACAGTTTTATACATAAAAGTTCAAAGCAAAAACCACATTAATGCTTATTTTAAATAATAATTAACATAACTCAGTGACCTATTACAACATTTCCAATTCAAAAGTTAATTTCTGAAATCAATTCTTCTAAACTACTCAAGATAGGCATCTGTAAGGTGGGAGCTAAAATTATAAAACAATAAGAATGGGAAGGAGGGGTGGTGCCTGTGGCTCAAAGGAGTAGGGTGCCAACTCCATATACCAGAGGTGGCGGGTTCAAACCCAGCCCCAGCCAAAAACTGCAAAAAAAAAAAAAAAAGAATGGGAAGCAGGAGGTAAAAGTCACTTGGGACCTAAACTGACCAGGCCAGCTGTGTTGTGTTGGTCCTGGCCTGACTGACTCCATCTTATTCTCACTGCTTGTGCTCTCAACACTAGCCCTTGGGGTTCTTTGCCTCATAATCTCCACACCCACTCCTCCACATACAGACAAAGCCTGCTGTATTCACTGCGGATGTTTGAACTACATCTTTGTGTGAGGCCTCATGTAAGGCTTGAAGCAGCCTGGCTGGCAGAGGGCCAGGAAACCAAAGCCTGAAGAGGGAGAGGGCCTGCCAGAGCTGCTGCTGGTCCCACCCATTCCCTCCTATAACACCTGCAAGGGCTCCTAAAAAACAAAGCTGCTGTGATCTTCCCTAGGAGGAGAAGCCCTAACAGGTATTTTAGACATCATGACACCTTAGGAAGGGCTTCCAGGCCTGCCTGGCTCTAGTCTTTATTTGTGGGTACTGACCACAAGAGAGGGGGGCCAACCTATGTAACAGGCTGGGCTTCAGGATGCTGATGTCGAGGGAGCAGCCCTTCAAGGGTAGGAATGACAGGCTTGTATACTCCAGAGGTACAGAGGAACCTGTCACCAGCCACAGTCAACCCTCATGTGATCTGCTGACCTTCTTTGGCATCTTGGTACTAGCCACTGTCTTTGGCCAGGTAAGCTTGTGGTCTGGGGTCCTGGAATCCATGTGCTGGGCCTGCTGGCTGTCTACAGGCAAGGGAGACTCTGGGCAGGACTGTACCCAACTCCTTCCCTTTTATTTAATTTTATAAATTTTTTATTTTTAAGACACTTTGTCTCATTTTGTTGCCCTTGATTGAGTGCAATGGTATCATAGCTTACAGCAACCTCAAACTTTTGGGCTCAAGCGATTCTTTTTTTTTTTTTTTTTTGCAGTTTTGGCTTGAACCTGCCACCCCTGGTACATGGGGCCAGCGCCCTACTCCTTGAGCCACAAGCACTGCCCTCAAGCCATTCTCTTGCCTCAGCCTCCCAAGTAGCTGGGACTACAGGCACCCACCACAATACCTGGTTATTTTTAAAGATGAGGTCTCCATCTGACTCAAGCTGGTCTTGAACCCATATAGCTCAGGCAATCCACCCACCTTGGCCTCCTGGAGTGCTAGGATTATACGCATAAGCCACCACATCCAGCACTCCTTCCGTTTTAGATCAGGAGTTCAAAAACCATCCCCAGGTTCCACTGCCATCAAATCTCTCCTGGGCCCTGGTGGGCCTAGGAGCTTTCTAAGTTAAGGCCTTTGCCTATCTCTGTGTCCCCTAGGAGGTTTCCAGGCCTGCCCCACTATAACCCTACCCCTAAGCCAGTGAGGGACTATAGGGGTTGGCCTTGGTCCCAGACCTCCCTAACTAGGACAGCTTGCCCTGGGAGCCTGACAGCACCGACCCCACCCCCAACCCCAGCGGTCCCCATCCCTACCCTTTACCCCTAGGCAGTCTTCTTTTTTTTTTTTTTTGAGACAGAGCCTCAAGCTGTCCTCCTGGGTAGAGTGCTATGACATCACAGCTCACAGCAACCTCTAACTCCTGGGCTCAAGCGAGTCTCCTGCCTCAGCCTCCCAAGTAGCTGGGACTACA
>NW_003852406.1:27207663-27219368 GCF_000181295.1 Otolemur garnettii
AAAAAAAAAAAAAAGACCAATAATGCCTCCAGCGCTTCAGCCCTCTTGAGGGAGGGCTTCCATCTCCCTTCCTGCCCAAGCCCCTGGCCCAGGGAGGGAGGTACCCTACAGGAGGGCTGCCCAGCTCCTGTTCCTCTGGGTTCTGTTCCCTGAGTCCCATGGTGCTGGGCCATGCCCAGGGCCTGCCCGAGTGCCCCACCTCCGAGGGCTCTGTGGACACATATGTATGTCCAGGATCGGACCTTGCCCCTTCCTCCACCTGCCCCCTTCTCAGCCCCCTCCTGTGTGCTAGGGGAGGGGCTCTTGGCTACAGTTTCCTTCTCTGTAAGCAGTGACCTGAGCAGAGGCAAGAGGCTGTGTGAGCCCAGAAAGCATTTGGAACAGGACTGGCCTGAGTAAGAATGGGTTTTCCCCGACTTATGTACCTTGGGGTGGTGTGCGGTGCAGTGGGGAGCCCCTCTTCCCAGCATAGGTGACAAGGTATTTTCCCCACCCCACCTCTGTCCTGGCCCTGAGAGCCCAGTCAGTCTTTGGATGTCATGGGAAGGAAGAGGCCTCTCTTGCTGTGTGACCTCAGGCTGCTGCCCTGCCCTCTCTGGCTCTGGCTTCCTGGGCAAGTCAGGATGCTGGAGCTCCAGATTCATTCTTTAGGGTGGAGGTACTGCCTGTGGAAGCCCTAAGGCAAAGTGAAGGGTCAGAAGAGGTTTGGAGTTTCAGTGGAGGGAGCAGGAGCGTGAAGGGCCTCCTGAGGGTAGAGAAAAGGGGGCCAAAGTCAGGAGTCAGGAATAACTGAGATCCCCAGAATGGTCCTGTCCACCCTGCCCACACACCCCCTCCCCTGGTAGAGGGGACGCAAGGCCAGGAGACAAGGGGGAAACTGGCTTGGGCCCCATGGGTCCAGAACCTCTTCCAGGTTCTCAGGTGGTGGGAGGTGGGGGGAAGCAAGATCCCCTCCCTGCATCTCTTCTCTCCCAGTTCTCCTGGCCTCCTGTGGGAGGCCTGTGTGGATGAGTCTACGTGACCAGCACTGGCCACTGCCCAGGGCAGAGGGGGTAAGCTTATGGGGCATACCAACCTCATCACCTGGGCACTGCCACCAGTGCAGCCTGGGAAATGATTGTGTGAGGCCTTGGTGGCCAGAAGGGCAAAGCCCACTCACAGAATAAACACTGGGGGATGAGGGAGGGTGGATCTCTACTTGCCTGTCTGGAGAGGGTCTTTTATGCCTCATGGTACACTCCTACTCTGGGGACAGGGCTTCAGGTCTCTGAGGCTAAACACCCCAAAGCAGGTCCTCTGCTTTAGCACCTTGATGAGAAGGGTAGGGTATCTGGGATCAGGCCTAGCCCCCGGCCAGAAACCTCTCAGTTCCAGCTGTAAGCTGAGACATCCCGGGGCTCAGGTGCGGAGTGAGTGGTAAAGGGGTCTGTTGACCACTCAGCTAGACTCCAAGGTCAAGGGGGCAAAGGCTCAGGCTGCCCCCAGGAAGGAACCCTCAGCCAGATGCTCACCAAGACAAGGAGGAGTGAAATAAACAGGAGGCCCAGGACGAGGAGAGCCACAGCATAGCTGGGGAGGGAGGTGGCAGGCCAGTCTGAGACTTCAGAGTGGGGGATACCTGCAGCAGAGCAGGAAGACCTTAGCCCACGGGGCCCCCACTCCCAGACTACAAACCTCTGGGAAGCCCAGGCCCTCAGAGAAGCCCTGGTGCAGGGTCCTGGCCCAGCACGTAGCGCATGAACAGAGGCTGGGGACACCTTGGAGGGCTCCCAAAAGGAGGCAGGCTTCAGATCAGAGTGGACAGGAACAGCAAGCCTGAGGGAGGAGGCAGATGGATGGAGGACACAGATGGGGGGAAGGAGGCAGAGGCACTGACCAAGGTCTGGGATGATCACTTCTACAAAGAGGCCCTCAGCCTGCCACAGGGCGTACAGACCCCGGCGCACACAATCCTGCACGATGGCCTGGGCTGGCGCAGACCTGAAGAAGGTGACACCCACTCTGGCAGTCAGTGGATCCGGCCTGGGAGAAGAATCATCATGGTTTTTAGGAGGCTGGGCAGCCTAGGGGGACTTAGAGAGGTTATCTCTTCCAGCTTCCTACCCCCACCTGCAGAGGCCAGGCCTGAGCTCCAGGTCACCTAGAGCTACCACCAACTCACCTAAATTCCTCCACTACCACTTGGCCAAAATTCTGCAGCGGGCTGAGGATGGTGGTCAACTAGGGGTCAGGAGAGGAGGAAGAGGGTCACAGTCTACTCCCACAACCCCCGTCCAGGGCCTCCATCTTCCTCTCCTCCCCACCCTCCATCCTTCCACTTCACCCATCTCATCAGCAGCCTCTGAAGCTCCAGGAACTCAGGGCTGGTTTTATCCTCCAAGTCCTTAGTGAAGGGTTGGCCCAGGATCTGCAGCCACACCTCATACAGCACCAGCTCTGCCTTCTCCCCTAGAGTGACAGTGGGATGGTGGCATCAGCCTGGTGGCCCCTCTCTCCTGGGAGTCCTGACATAGACAAGGCCCAGGCCCGACCCAGCTGCACACGGAGCTCTAAGGCTTCCTTCTGCAGTTAGCGAAGACCAATCCCTTGCTGCCTGTTTCTGCATGGCCCATGAGCTACCAATGGCTTTTGTATGTTTAAATGGTTGAAGAATAATGTTTTGTGACACATGGAAATTATGTGAAATACAAGTACCACAAACAACATTTTTCAGGAACACAGCTCATTCGTTGCCATATTGCCTGCGGCTTCTGAATCACTGTGACAGAGACCCAAGGGCTCACAGAGCCTGGAAGATTATTTTCTTTCTTTTTTTTTTTGCAGTTTTTGGCCGGCGCTGAGTTTGAACCCACCACCTACAGTATATGGGGTTGGCGCCCTACTCCTCTGAGCCACAGGCACCACCCTAGAAGATTATTTTCTGGCCCTTTATAGAAAATGTTTGCCAGCCCCTGCACTAATCTCTTTAATGGAATAAGGAAACTTACCCTGCTCACTCTGAGAGGTGCTGTGAGTAGGAAGTTGTGCTGCTAATGAACTTAACGCTGTTTGGGTTATTATTTTTCCCTGTCCTGCTCTGGTGGGAGAAGCAAGAAGATTCACACTCTGGTAGGGAGGTCGTGGGAGGGGCTTGTGGCCCTCTCTGAGAGGAAGGTGGGGGGCACTATTGTTTGCTGCAAGGAGTGCAATGGGTCCTCTGGTTTTGAAGATGGAGGAGAGATGAATGCTGCTCCCTGACAGCAGAGGAGACAAGCGGGTCCAATCTGCGGTGGGTGGAGGCCCATACCCATCCCCTGCTCTCTGGGGCTGCCGGCGCAGGGACAGCAGTGTAAGGGTGATTGTGAGGGCAGAGCCTGAGGGAGGCAGCATTGATGTCCCCAGAGGAGGCAGTGGGGTTGGGGCTGGCAATGTAGGTAGACCACACCTTCTGTGGCTAAGGGAGTCCTTCGAGCAGCTCCAGGCCTTGTAGCTTTTGGGGAGTGACTGGACCTAGAAGACCTAGAACTCTCCTGACTTGGGTGCTGAATTGCTGTCTCTGCGGATGGCATAAGCCTATGTAAATCTGCCTATCGGAGAGGCCTCGAGAGGAGACATTGGACATCCTGCAGATTCTGCACTAGGGGTAGAGTTGGGCATTTTTGCCCCATGAATTAGTGGGACAGATCTTGTCACATATGTGAGGACTAAAGAGATCCTGGGCAACAAGAGATGACTAGACCCTTTTGTCTCTCTGATCCTAGCCTCTATGCAATTTCCCCTAAGGCTCTGTCTATGTCCTCTTCCTCTCTGGGGCCCCAGCACATGAATATTTGTCATCAAAATCCTGCCCATTCTCCAGAAGAGGAATACTGAGGCCCAGAGAGATTAAGTGGCTGCTGGCCCAAAGACACACAACGACCCCAGCCCTGACTCACCATTGGCCACAATACTGGATTTCTGGAGAGGCAGATCCACTGTCTTTTGGGCCAGGTAATTGGCCAGGCCTTGAAGGTGGGCAGGGATGGGGGTCTGGAACTTGTATTCAATGTAAACATTCACCCACTGGTCTGTGTTACTAGAGAAGTATGAGGGGAGAGTACAAGGGTCACAAGCTCTTTGCCAGCATGTTTCTAGAAGCAGGTGTAGTGTCCCCACTTACACATCCTCAGGTGTGGGGGCTCCCCACCTCCCAGGGCAGAGCTGGAGCTACCCGAGTAGCCCCCAAATCCATGATTCTTGCATCCTGGCCCTTGGGTCATGGGGTAGAGTTGCCCCCTCTACCCCAGGACAGCCCCCAAAGAGAGCAGAACAGGCTACAGGGGCAGGAGAGGGCTTGACCTACTTGAAGAAGAGCAAGAGGCTTTCCTGAGGATGTGCCTTGTAGAACTCTGACATCAGAGGTGTGACCTGCGGGGAAGCCTGGAGGTCAGTGCGGGCCTCAGAGCTGTCTCTCCTGAGACCTAACATGAGGCAGGGACAGGTGAGCCAGCCCCTTCTTCAACATGGCGTCCTGGGTAGGGGTGTCTGCTTACAGAGCCTGGCTATGTCCCTCTTGGACAGCCAGCCCCCTCCTCCTGGGCGGAGCTGTGTGCCTTCCCCATAGTGCCTTGGGCTGGGTGCTGCCTCCAGGGGGTGCCACTGCACTGGAGCCCACCTTCAGGGAAGGTCATGTGAGCATCCCAGGCCCTAGAAGCAGGGCAGAGGCCACCTCACCTGCTGGAGGATCTGCCCCCTCAGTAGGATGAAGAGGGAAGAACCAGGTATGAGGAGCTGGGGCAGAAAGGGCCTCATGGCTGTGAAGCTAATGCTGACGGTCTCCCTGGCCAGGTCAGTGAGGTCGCACTCTGTGGAGCCATCAAGGACAGAGGAGGCATTCAGAGGCCCCAGGAGCCTCTTCATTCACCACACTCTGCTTCAGGGTCAGGGCAGGAGCTGGATTTCTCTAAGAAGCCCACCCAACAACCCTATAGGCAGGTGAGCAGGCACTGGGTTAGGGGTGGGGTGCAGGCCAGGGAAAGGACTCACCATTAGAGGCAAGGCTGTTCTCCTCCAAGGATAAGTGCCCCAAAATATGCCTTGAGGCCTTCACTTTGTGGTACAAAGTCCAGAGAACTTCACAGGCAGAGGGGAGCGGGGCACGGCCCCCAAATATAAGGGAGGCATTCACAGCTCCAGAGCTCGGCCTGGGTGCAGAGCCACATCCTCACTGGGGGTTTGGTGGGGACATGGAGGGCTCTGAGGACCAAGTAGGGGCCTGGCTGGCATGTAAGTTGGCACCCAAGGGAAGGAAATCTATAGGGGAAGTCATGGGATGCACAGAGAAGATCCTCCCTGTGTGACTCAAAGCAGGTCACATCACCCCTCTGGGTGCCTCCTCGGTAAAATGGGGATAATGATCCTTTTCCTGGAGGACTGTCATTAGGCCTGAATGACACAGCCACCAAAGCACAAAACCGAATTCTTTTATGGAAGCTAGTCTGGGCCGCATTGAGAAAAATATTTTTGGTTGCATTTCAGGAGCAGAGGCTCTGGAGAGTGGGAGGTGAATCTCTGAAAGCCTGTGAGAGATGGACCAATTGCCCATGTCCTAAGGAGACAGCTTGGCCTCAGGAAAGGGCTGAAGGAGATTTGGGGGAGAAACTTGGAAACAGGCAGTCTCAGGACCTACGATAACTTTTGCCCTTCCCTTAAGCACCTGTTTTGTGCTATACCATCCCAAACTTGGGGAGATAAAACTTTTGTTCAGGCCCAAGGTAGAGAAGTCACAGAAGAAGACTTGAGGTTATTAAAGGAAAAACTTTCTAGCCAGCTAGAGAGAGCATGGCCTGCAAAGATGAGTTCCCCATCATTGGGCATATTTGAGCCTCTAAATTATCTACAGGATTCAAGGTCTGCACTGAGCTCACAACTCAAGTGGGGCTGCGATGATGTGGACTTTCTCAACCTTTCCCATGAAATTGCAGGGTGACATCCACTGGTGGATTTGGTTTTGCCTCTCTCCCAGCCTCCTCTTGCCCTAGAGGCTCAGAACTGGAGGGAGTCCTAGCCTAGAGGGGCTGCATCTATTTCTGTCATTCACAGATGCTCTTGGTGCCTCTACACTCAGACAATGGTTGGCATTCCTGTCCAAATACTGCAGCTGGAACCAGGCTCAGCACAGGCCAAAGGCCACCTGAAGTCACACAATACAGCCAGTGGTGGCAGAAACAGATGCAGGAGCCTCTTCTGCCCCTCTCCCCAGATGCTCCTGAACATGGTGGGGAACAGGCAGGGCTGTGCAGCCTGAGAGAGTGGCCTTGAGACTGAGAAGGTACAGATTAATTGAAGGGGCAGGAGTGGGCCTTGACAGCCATGCACACTCACCTGAAGACCAGGGCATTGATGCCCTCGAAGCTGGGGAAGGCCTCCTGATAGACAGCCTGGAGCTGAGGACAGGCAGAGACACACTGGAGGCTGGCACGCTCCCCCTTCTCTGTACCATCAGTTCCTCCTGCCCTAATGTACCCCTCTCTGTACCCCAGCACCTACTCTCACCTACCCCCATCATTTCTGGCCTGGTCCCCATAATGGCCTCCTCGTTGACCACATGGGCTGCCCACACAGCAGCCAGAGATAACCTGCTGATCACCCTCTACAGAAAAACCCAGGGAGCAACAAACACCCAGGCTCCCAACCTTTTTCCTTTCTTTATCTGATTTCTTGAAAACCACTCTCCAATCCAATCATTCTCAACTCTGTGGGACCAGCCTGGATGACTGCTTCTCCTCCTAACTGGTCTCTGCTCCCACTCTCTGTCCTGCCTCCGGTTCTCCACACAGCCCACCTCCCCGTGGCCCTTGGCCTCAGCTGCTTCTGACCACCTTTCACTTCCAGGTGCTTGAACTACTGTGTCTTTTGCCTACAGAGCCCCTCCCCAATCATCTGACCACCTTCTCTGTCCCAGTTACAGTTCCCCTTTCTCAGACAGGCGTTCTCTTGGCAGCACCCTCCCCCAGCAGCCTGCCTGCCCCCTCTGCACGTCCCTCCTATGGCTGCCCATGACTCTAATTGCATCTGTGCCCACCCCCACAGCCTGCAGCGTCCCTGGGGAGTTTCTTTTGCTCACTGTCATGCTCCCAGCACTTGGCACAGTGCCTGGTGCAGTAGACAAGTAGTCATGGGCAGAAGCGAATCAGTCAAATGAATGAATGAACCAAAAATCAACTAATGACACTGGCTCAGACAGAGTTGCTCCTAGATGATAGGCAAGAAGTGGCACTTCCTGGCTTCTGTCAGCTGTCCTTGCCGGACTATCCTGTCCCAGCCTGATGTTCCTACCAGGCCACAAACTCCCTGAGGGCAGCTGGGTACAGAGCCAGGCACGCATGGGGGCTCTGGGAATGCTGAATGAGTGAGCACCCAGCCTGCCTATGGGTCCAGAACCAAGGCGGGAGGTGGGTTTGGTTTTGGACTCAGTTACTGTGCCTTGTTCTGCCAAGGGTTGAGGTCCTGTTGGTCTGTAATGGTGCTTTGAGCAGAGCAAAATGTCAGCAGCCACAATGGGAGAGCCTCGTCAAGCTGACTGGCAGGTGCGTAAGAAGTGCATTCTGTCCCCACCTATTCCCAGAAACATTTCTGCCCAGCCTTCCCCACTGGCTGCAAGCTCCTCCAGCTTTCTACTTCTTTAGATTCCACCCCTACTCCACAAACCCTCCGGAGGAGAAGCACAGGGTGGGTGCACATTCATTCCTTCAGCACTCCCAGAGCCCCCATGTGTGCCTGGCTCTGTACCCAGCTGCCCTCAGGGAGCTTGTGGCCTAGTGTGAGTAGCAGGCTGGGATAGGACAATGTGGCAAAGGCAGCTGACAGAAGGAGAGGTAGGTCCTGGCTCTGCAAGGGCAGGGGTCTGAGCTATTAGGAGGGGTTGCTCCAAGGAGACAGCTGTCACCAGGCAGAAAAAGTGGAGGGTGCAAGATGGTGAGAGAGAGGGCTGGCTAGTATGACAGCAGCACAGTGTGACTGGGGCTGGCATGCTCAGAAAGTAAGGGGACAGACAAGGGCCAGGACTCAGTCACTGTCCACTGTGCACTGCAGGAGGTATCCTTACCTGCTGGCAGATGCTCTTACTCAGCAGCTGATGCTCCCAGGAGCCTGGGCTCCAGACTACAGCTTCCTTGGTGATTCTGAAGGTCATGAAGTGGGTCACATGACTGGGCCTTGGGCTGGAGAAGATAGAGTCCCGCATCGAGGCAGCCTGGCCAGGATGCAGCAGGGCAGAAGACTGGGTGGGGTTGGCAACCTTGGGGACCCTGGAGGAGTCAAGGCTAGGTGGGGCAGGGGGAAGGTTGGTGGCCATGGGGGCCAGGCCAGCAGGGCCCGCTGGCCTAGGCTGGGCTGTCCCCTGAAGGGTGGCTGGCTCTGGAACCATCAGGGATGGCAGAGCAGATTTGAGGTTGGAGAAATTAAAGGGGGAGTTAGTGGCTGTGGGGTGGAACACAGACACGGAAGGGTCTGGAAAGGTTCCGGCTCTGCTAGTTACAGGGGAAATCGGCACCAGGGACAGTGACTGAAATGGCAGTGGTGATGGTGGTGGGGAAAGTGATGGTGACAATGACAAAGATGCAACTGTGGGTGATGAGGACAGGGGCAATGCTGGTAAGGGATGTGGAGAGAAGGATGGTGACATCCATGAAGATGGTGCTGCTGAGGGCAAAAAAGAAGAGCCACCAGGCTGTGGGTCCAGACTGGAAGCCACAGCCTCTCTGGGTGACCCTGAGCCCAACATGAGGGCAGAGGAGGTCACGGCCTGCCCTGACAACTCTGGAGCTACAGCTGAAAGAGGTTCTGTGACTGTCAGTGTGTTAACAATTGATGTAAACACAGGTCGGCCCTGGGGTACTGAGGACTCAGCCTTCCCTGGGGCCCCTGGAGCCAGTGTCAGAGGTAGGGAGGCTTCTGGTTCAACGGTGCCAGCTCCTGATGCAGACGGGGTCCAGGTGTTGGGACCTAAGGTGTGCCTGTCCAGGAGCCAAGCCAGCAGTTGTGGGGATCCCCACACAGGTGCAGGGGGGGTGGGGGCAGGGGCTGCTCTGGCTGATTGCTGGGTTGGTCTAAGGGTGACAGGTGTCCTCAGGGCTACAGGGGCAGGAGCATGGACTATCACAGACAACCCAGGGGCCCCACTGGACTTCTGCCCAGACTCAAGGTGGTGTGAACCAGGAGAAGCCCCTGACGGTGATGTGGCAGCCATCTCTGGAGATCCAGGGGCCCATGTCTCCTCTGCACGTCTGGCCACATATGACTCTGGCTGGGACTTGAGGGGTCTGTGGGCTATGGGCTTGGCCAGTGCTGATGGAGATGGTCCAGGGGGGTTCCTGCCTGAGGAGCCAACTGTTCCCAAAGGGCGAGGCTGGTCCAAGAGGGTACCCAAGGCTACAGGAGCTTCCTGGTCCCCAGATGCCTCCAGAGAAAGGGCTCCTGCCCTCGTGCCAGGAGCCTGCCCTTTCCTGTCAGCCGAGGCAGCAGTTCCAGCAATGGCTGATGTCAAGGTGCCCAGTGACAGGAGTATCTTTTTATTGCTGCTTTGCACAGCAGACTTGTCCGGGGCTGAGGGAGAGTAGCTGGGGACTTCCAGAGGAGGAAGAAGCGGCAGGGCAGAAATGGAGACCACCAGGAGAGCTGCAAACCAGGAGGGGCCTATTTTGCCAGCTGCCAATGGGTTGGGATGTCCCAAGCCTCTTAGATGTCCACCTCCCTGCCACCTCCCTCATTAAGGGGCCTGAGGAGACCCAAACCCTGGCACAGCTCTGCTTCCAAACCACTGAGCTACCCTGGGAAAGTAGCTGGATCCTGCCCACCAGGGACGAGTGGTGAAACCAGGCCTGCCTCCCAGGAGGGGGTGCTTCAAGGACAGAGGAGCACACCTCAAGGACCCTCTCTGTCTCCCACCCCAACTACACCCCACTGCTGGTCTTCTCCCCAAAGAAGTCTTCTGGGCCTCCAGAGCTTCCCTGGAGAATGGGGCTTTCCCAGCCTGGCCCTGGATTGCTCTGTGGGGCCCAGACCAGCTCAGGGATGCTGGGGAGTACTGCTTGGAACTCCATCTGTGAAGCTGTGGCCTCACTATGTTCCCAGAACACAGGATGCACTTTGAGGCTGGACCTTGAGGTGTGTATGGGCACCTCTGAGAGCCTTGGGGGTAATACTTGCCCTGTATCAGGCTCTCCCAGGTGTGTGATCCTGAGTCCCATCAGGGAGCCTCAAGCCTGGGGGCTGAGGAGGGTACCCCAGCCCTGCCTCAGCATTCTCCAGGCTGGCTGAGGCCAGACTCACATGAGGACAGCAGAGGTCAGTCCTGATGTGGACGCCGTGGGGGTTCACTGAGGAGGGCCCCTGTCCCTCCCCACCAGGTAGCACCAGCCTGTTCCAGCCCTACTCCCTTACCTGCCAAGAGAATACCCATGCCGAAGGCTCCTGCCCAGGCTTCAGAGGTGTCAGAATCTGGTGGCAGGCACAGAGACGCCCTCTCCTGTTCCCCTTCAAGAAAGGAATTGTGGGCTTGGCACCCATAGCACAGTGGTTATGGCGCCAGCCACATACACCAAGGCTGGCAGGTTCAAACCTGGCCCAGGCCAGCTAAACAACGACAACTGCAACAAAAAATAGCTGGGCATTGTGGTGGGCGCCTGTAGTCCCAGCTACCTGGGAGGCTGAGGCAAGATAATCACTTAAGCCCAAGGGTTTGAGGTTGCTATGAGCTGTGACACTGCAGCACTCTACTGAGGGTAACATAGTGAGACTGTCTCAAAAAAAAAAAAAAAAAAAAAAGAGGGCGGCGCCTGTGGCTCAAAGGAGTAGGGCCCCGGCCCCATAAGCTGGAGGTGGTGGGTTCAAACTCAGCCCTGTCCAAAAAAAACTGCCAAAAAAGAGGACTTGTGTCACCAATGGTGAGCACTTCTGCCCAGGCCCCTCAGCATTCCCACCCCTGCACTTGGATGCAGGCAGGCTCAGCTGCCCTAGCTTGCCTGCTGGCCTTCAGCAAAGCCCTTGTTTCCTGAATGTACTGGCCCTATAGCCTGCAGGTTATGGGCCTGAAAACATGCTTAGGAAATGTTTGATGTCCTGTCAAGTATGAGGTGAGTTGTCTCCCTGAGGTGGTGACAGTGCTGGTGACAGGGAGTGGTTAGTCTTTATTTGCGGTATGGTGAGGAGTATATGAAGTGCTGCTGGGGCTGTGGAGACAATGGGTTGTGGCCGAGTTGTCAGGACAGTGGAGGTGTGGATGTGGTCAGGTGGGAGCCCTGTGTGCAGGTGGGACAGAGCATGCTGAGTAGGGCCTGCCCCAGCTTGTCTCGAGCTGACCCTGCTCCCATTCAATCAGGCTAGTGGGGGTGTGGAGGGGGCAGACCAGAAGAGAACAGTCCCCCTCCCTCAGGGTTGGGGCCATGTGGAATCCCACTCAGAGCCCTGGACCAGGAACCACATGGCGAGCATGGAGGTGGGCAGGCCTCGGGTAGAGGGTCCTTCCCGGATCCCCTCTGTTCTTGCTTTCCACTCCTGCCCTTGACCCTCCCCTGCCTTAGACATAGGAGAAGGGCTAGAGCAGCCCTAAGAAGGAAGCTTAGAGCTCTGAGGGAGCTGCAGGAAGGCTAGAAAGTTAGCGCCTCGGCTCGGCGCCTATAGCTCAACCGGCTAAGGCGCCAGCCACGTACACCTAAGGTGGCGGGTTCGAGTCCCCAGCCCGGACC
>NW_003852406.1:27219588-27222608 GCF_000181295.1 Otolemur garnettii
AAAGTTAGCGCCTCATGGGAGCAGCTTAGGTCTCAGACTCAGCTCCCCACCCCACCTCCTAGGGCCATGGAAAGTCTGCAAATTCTCTCCCACCAAGGGTCCTGGCCTCTGTGTGATCCTGCTGTGACAGTCAATATGTGTCCCAGATCACCAGAGTCTCCTTTGTTGGGGAGAACTCTAGAACACTTGAGTAGAAAATCAGACCTGGGGAGGGCTTCAGCTGGACCCCTAGACTGCCCTTTCCCCTTAACACCACTAGTTCTTTCCACCTGGACACACCCCGTACCCCAACTGGCTCCCCTTCCTGGCCCACCTCGCTGCAACACACACATCCCAGGGTCATACCCAGCTCCTTGCCCAGCCCTTGAATCACACCTCACCTGCTTTGGGAACCACACTCCTGTCGGCACACCCAGAGGCTGCCATTTGGGTGCAGATAGGTTAAGAGGCCAGCCAGGTCAGGTGAAAGTGGAGAAGGATGCTCTCCCCAGGAGAGGGAGGGAAGCTATAGCCATTGGCAGTATCTTCCTCCAGGCCTGGTTTTATTGCCCTGAACCACCCTACTTAACCTGCTTCCCAGTGAGCCTGTCCCCAGGCCAGCCCATCCTCTCTGGGGCCCCATTCTGCCTCTTTGCCTATGCTCCCAACATGCCCAGGTCTTACCTGCTGGGCCTGGTGCTGCCAAGAAGCCTCTGTCTGTGGAGGTACTGGTGTCCTGCAGAGGAGGAGGTGAGAGCAGCGTAGGTCCCTCTGCCCAATCCCAGCAGGGCCACCCCCTTTGTAGGCACACTTAGGGCCAGGGAGATCTAGTTTCTGATGGCTCCACCCACACCCTAGGACACTGGGTCAGGCTGGCTGGAGCCAAAGCTGGGGGCCGGGATCTGGCCAGAGATTCTCTCTGCACTGAGGTCCACCTAGAGACACTGGTAAAAGCAGGACCTATCTGGCACATGACAAGGGATAAGGGACAATGGGCTCTGGGATGAGAAGTGACATGGAGGCCAGGCACATGCTTATTCTCCCCACCAATCCTCTCCTGATCACAGATAATTTTAGAGAAAATTCAGTCAAGAACTGTAGATCAGGGCACAGTGTGGGGCTGAAGTTAGGACTCAGTCTTTGTCAACTATCAGGGCTCAGGGTCAGTGCTCAGTCTGTGACAAGTGTCAGGGCCCAGTGTGGGGCCAGGGATGGGCCAGTGTGGAACTGGAAATCTGTGCCAGGCTGCCCTGAGTCTCTCTCTCATACTGCTCTTCCTGCATTGGCTTCCTGTCTGAATGCATGAAATGAATGAGAATTCTGACTTCAGATCTAGAAAGAGTTCAACAAAGAAACTTTTAAAGGCCCACAATTTCCAGGCCAGGATGGGATCTGGCCTTGAGGGTTGGGTGATGTTCTTCTCTTGGGCTGGCTCAGACAGACCCTCAGCCAGAACCTCCCTGGCCTTCCAGCCATAGCAGTGATTCCCTTCTCCTCTGAGCTCTAGGGCCCTGACTGGTCAGCGGCTCCGTGGTATGGGCCTGTCCCTGTCCACATCCCTCCCCAGCACTGCACATACAGGGAGAGCCCTCTCCTGGTGACACTCAGAGGCCATAGCATCCCACATGCTTCTTCCTGCTTGGCTCCCCAGGGCAGGAGGCTGCACTGTGGGTCATCCTGTGTCTCCGGTCCAGTGTCAGAGGAAAGGGTGTGTGGACACCCACAGGGGCCTGGAGAGTAGCTCAGTGGCAGGCAAGGTGGGACCCCAAGGGAGGAGCAGGACAGAGGAAGGCCATCCAGCTGAGCCAGGCTGATATTTGCCTAGACACACGGGCGATGAGGCCAGCGGATACCCTGCTTTGCCTGTGTAGCTTCTGAGGCAAGATCCCCACCTGCAGGGGCTTGCTGCCCCTTCCTGGCACTTCCGTCCTGGCCCTAAGCCTGAGCTTCAGTGGAGCAGGATGGCATGTGCCATACACTCCTGTGGAACCCTTGGCAAGTGCTTGCCAGCTCCAGACCTTAGTTTCCTGTCAGTGCACCAGAGAGGGGAGTCGTGACCATTTGAGGGCTCAGGCCCCTTGGCCAGGACAGAGCCAGGAGCTCATAAGAAGAGAGAAAAGGGTGGGGAAGCTGCTGCTGAATTCCTAACCCTTCATGTGGCCTTCAAGGGTTTTGTGACCCCCCCCAACACCAACGGCTGATGACCCCACTCCTTGTTGACCCCACTCCTGGGGCTGATGGGCAGGAAGTGCTCACTATTCCACCTCTCCTCCACCCTCCAGCAACATTCTAGAGCCCTCCAATTCCCTCCTTCTCTCAGGGACCTGGCCAAGGTTCCCCCTGGGTATGGGAAGGATCTTGGGTTGCAGCCCTGCCCACTTCCCCTTCACTCAAATATCTGGGATATCACCCACATCTTCTAACCAGGTTGAAGGATCAGAATCATGGTGTGAGCTCCCATCAGGGGCAAGGACAAGTAGATATCCCCAGTGAACTAGGTCGGCTCCCTGTCTCCCAAGCCCAGCCTAGTCCCACCGGCTGCCTGTCCCTTCTGCCTGGGAGTAATGGTGCCTCAAGCCTAAGACCTGCCCTTTATCTTTAAAGGCAGGAGTCTTTAGGGGTCTGATACCCAATGTCACTCCTCCTGGGTTTTCCTGCTGGAGCCTCTAGCTGAATCCTTCCCTTATCAAGTCAGGCAGTGTGTGGTGTCGAAAGATAATTTTATCTTTTTTGAGACAGAGTCTCATTTTGTTGTCCTCGATACAGTGCCATAGCATCATAAGCTCACAGCAATCTCAAAATCTTGGACTCAAGTGATCTTCTTGCCTCAGCCTCCTAAGTAGCTGGAACTAACAGGCACCTACAACAATGGCTGGCTAGTTTTTCTGTTTTTAGTAGAGACGGGAGTCTCACTCTTGCTCAGGCTGGGCTCGAACTCCTGAGCTCAAAAGATCCACCTGCGTCATCCTTCCAAAGTGCTAAGATTACAGGTGTGAGCCACTACGCCTGGCTGTCTGAAAGATAATTTTTTTTTTTTTTTT
>NW_003852406.1:27224322-27225845 GCF_000181295.1 Otolemur garnettii
ACAGTGGCTCATGCCTGTAATCCTAGCACTCTGGGAGGCCAAGCTACTCAGTAGACTGAGGGAGGCTGAGGGAAGAGGATCGTTTAAGCCCAAGAGCCTGAGGTTGCTGTGAGCTATGACATTATAGAACTCTACCCAGGGCAACAGAGACTGTGTCTCAAAAAATAATAATAATAAAACAAAGAAATAAACAAACAAAATAATTGGGAGGCCTTTAGGCTGAGGTTGCTCTAGGATGCCAAATTTTTTGCTTTTTTTTTTGAGACAGAGTCTCAAGCTGTCACCCTGAGTAGAGTGCCCTGGCATCACAGCTCACAATAACCTCAAACTCTTCAGCTTAAGCGATTCTCTTGCCTCAGCCTCTCATGTAGCTGGGACTACAGGCGCCCACCACAACACCTGGCTATTTTTTGGTTGTAGTTGTCATTGTTGCTTAGCCGGCCGGGGCTGGGTTCGAACCTACAAGCTCTGGTGTATGTGGCGCCCTAGCCACTGAGTTACAGGTGCTGAGCCAAGGACCTGAAGTTTTTGTGTGAGCAAACTGAAACCCAATTCACCACGAATGGTCATAACCTAGGAAACAAAACTTAAGCTTTACCAAACCAGAAACTGCCAACTAACCTCTAACTAGGGACATCAAAAGTACTGCTCAACTTTAACCAAAGGTTTTCTTTCCCTTGATCCCGTGTGCACCTTATGAAAATTTTCTCCTGGGCCCCTTCGGTGGTGGAGCCTCAAACCACCTGTGGCCTGGCACTGCTTAATTCATGAATTGCTGTTTGCTCAAATAAACTAAAATTTTAACGTGCTTGGGTGTCTTTTTTTAGCCCTGAATTTTAACTGGGTATGTGGTGCTCCAGGACAAAGGCTATATTTCCCAGCTTCCCTGTAGGTTGTGACCATGTGACCCAGTTCTGGCCAACAGGGTGTGTGTGTGTGTGAGATGGAGGACTTAGGGAACATGTCCCTGAAAGGTAAAGGTATTGCTCTTTGCCTTTCTCTCCTTGCTGACTGGCATGTGGAACTCAAGCTCTTGGGCTGTGTGAGAGAGGGTGTGAGGAGAAGAGGGGGAGCAAGTGCAAGACATCTTTGGGAAACCACCTTTCCGACTGCAGGCTACCACCGCCACGCTTGTTTTGGTGTGAAGGAGAAAAAACTTCTCTCTCATTTAAACCACTATTATTTGGGGTTCTTCACCACTCCAACACTGCCCTATGCACCCACGCTGGGTAGCAATTATGCCTGACACACACCCACCTCACGCACCTACGCCGACAGCACCCCACCCAGCCGCCTCGCGCAGGGCTCACCAGTGCAGGCAAAGGGCAGTCAGTGAACAGGCTTCCCCTCTCGGTGAGTCTGTCCTGCCACGTGCTCTTGTCTTTTCCAGATTTTCCTCTCTTTTCCCTTCCCCATGTCTTCACAACAAGAAAGAACCTTCCGGCTCGGCGCCTATAGCCAGCCACGTACACCTAAGGTGGCGGGTTCGAATCCCCAGCCCGGACCCGCCAAACAACAATGAC
>NW_003852406.1:27230061-27234954 GCF_000181295.1 Otolemur garnettii
ATTGTTGTTTGGCGGGTCCGGGCTGGGGATTCGAACCCGCCACCTTAGGTGTACGTGGCTGGCGCCTTAGCCGGTTGAGCTATAGGCGCCGAGCCAATAAAAAATGTTTTAAATGTAAATAAATGTATATTTAAATAATTTTAAAAATTATATACATACATTAAAGAAGGTAGATAGAATTTTAGTATAAGTATGTCCTAAATGTGTATGGTACATACTTATACTAAAAATTATTTATTAGCAACCTAAATTTTACTGAGCCTCCTATATCTTGTTTAGAAGGCCCTGGCCAGGTTCAAACCCACCAGCTCCAGTGTACGGGCCTGGCACTCTAACCATTGAGCTACAGGCACCCAGCCTAGCATCCTATATCTTATCTGTCAACTCTACTCCGAAACCAAGCAGGAGATAGTACATAGTCCCAGCCTCCTGCAGGTGACTTCACATAGAACAGGGCCTGGCTAGGAGCAATTATGCATTGGATGGATTAAATATGCTCAATAATTTACTGTGTCAAAGGTTTTGCTAGACCTCCATACAGTCATTCTTCTTTTTATTTAATATTGTATCTAAATCAACTTTTTAACTTTTTTTTTTTGAGGTAGAGTCTCACTTTGTTGCCCTCAGTAGAGTGCTATGGTGTCACAGCTCACAGCAACCTCCAGCTCTTGGACTTAGGCGATTCTCTTGCTTCAGCCTCCCAAGTAGCTGGGACTACGGGTGCCTGCCACAACTCCCAGCTATTTTTTTATTGCAGTTTGGCCAGGGCCGGGTTCGAACCTGCCACTCTCGGTATATGGGGCTGGCGCCCTATCCAGTGAGCCACAGGCACTGCCTAACTTTTTAATTTTGTTAACATTTTGTTTTGAAATAATTATAGATTAATAGGAAATTTCAAAGATGGTACAGAGATTACACATACACTTCACTCAGTTTCCTCTAATGATTACATTTAATTTGTAATTTTTATTTATTTATTTATTTTGAGACAGAGCCTCAAGCTGTTGCCCTGGGTAGAGTGCTGTGGCATCACAGCTCATAGCAACCTGCAACTCCTGGGCTCAAGAGAGTCTCCTGCCTCCGCCTCCCAAGTAGCTGGGACCACAGGCGCCTGCCATAACTTTCGGCTATTTTTTTTTTTTTTTGGTTGCACCTGTCATTGTTGTTTGGCGGGCTGGGCTGAATTCAAAAGTACCAGCTCAAGTGTATGTGGCTGGCGCCATAGCCGCTTGAGCCACAAGCACTGAGCCTGTGTTAAGTTTTTTTTTTTTTTTTTTGGGCAGTTTTTGGCCAGGGCTGGGTTTGAATCTGCCACCTCCAGCATATGGGGCAGGCACCCTACTCCTTTGAGCCACAGGCGCCGCCCACCTGTGTTAAGTTTTTAAAGAAACTGCCAAACTATTTTCCAGAGTATCTGTACCATTTTATATTCCCACCAGCAATGTATGACTCAAGTTGAGTCTGTATCCTCACTAAGATTAGATATTATCATTGCTTTTTATTTTACCTGTTCAAATGGATATGTAGTGATACTTTAACCATGTTTTAATTTGCATTTTCCTAAGGTTGGCGTTGTTTTACATCTTTTCATGTGCTTTATATCAACTCATTTTAACAAATTACATAAATGTATTTTAAAAAGAAACTTGATTAGCGCCTCTGAAAATGTGCTCCCTGAATCAACCATATTAGTATCACCTAAGAATTTGTCAAAAATGCAAATTCTCAGGCTCCACACTACACCTCCTGAATCTGAAACTCTGAGAAGTGGGTTCAGCAATCTGTGATTTTTTTTTTTTTGAGTCAGAGTCTTACTTTGTCACCCTCTATAGAGTACCATGGATCACAGCTCACAGCAACCTCAAACTCTTGGGCTTAGGTAATTCTTTTGCCTTAGCCTCTCTAGTAGCTGAGACTACAACAGGCTCCTGCTCCAACGCCCAGCTATTTTTAGAGATGGGGTCTCACTCTGGCTCAGGCTGGTCAGGAACTCCTGAGCTCAGGCAATCCACCCTCCTTAGCCTCCCAGAGTGGTAGGATTGCAGGTATGAGCCACTGTGCCCTGGTTAGCAATCTGTGCTTTAATAAGACCTCTGGTTGATTTAGATACACCATGTTTTATTTTTTTAATTTTCAAAAATTATTTTAGAGATGGGGGTCTTGATATGTTGCCCAGGCTGGTCCCAGACTCCTGGCCTTAACTAATTTTCCTGCTTGGGCCTCCCAAAGAGCTAGGATTATAGGTATGAGCCATCATATCTGGCTTCAGATACACAATACATGGAAAATCAGTATCATTTACTCCAAACAGCAGATCATTGTATAAATAAATGTATCTGCTGCCTACAATCCTCTTGTGGACCACCAGGCGCACACACCACACTTTTGGGTAGTGGCTCCACTCACAGAGGTTATGGCCAGAATGCCTCTCCTGTTGGAGTTGTACAGTGCACATTTCACAATAGCTTCACGTGGCATTTCTTACTTTGGGAAACACTGATTTAGTCCTACCCACACCCTTTCCAGCTCTTAATTCAATAAAGAAAATCAAGGCCCTGAGGAGGGTGGGACTTGCCCAACATCACCCAGCAACAAGGTCAGACTCCCCTACCAGAGCCCTCACCCCTGCTAGGACATCAGGGCAGGACCCTCACAATGCTCAGCCTATCTAAAACCTACCCTTTTCCCTGAGTGAAAAATTAGGCTCTAAACCAGAATATGGGGTAGGTTACTGTCCTGTGAAAATTCTATTTATAGTTGCATAAACACGGTGGGGGAAGGGGAACGTCAGAAAAGACTGTGGGAGCAGTTATTTGGGGAGAAATTTTTTTATACTTTGTGATTTTTTTTTTTTTGAGATAGTCGCAAGCTTTCGCCCTGGGCAGAGTACTGTGGAGTCACAGCTCACAGCAACTTCAAACTCTTGGTCTTTTTTTTTTTTTTGAGACAGAGCCTGGAGCTGTCCCCTTGGGTAGAGTGTCATGACATCACAGCTCACAGCAACCTCCAACTCCTAGGCTTAAGCGAGTCTCCTGCCACCGCCTGCCAAGTAGCTGGGACCACAGGCACCTGCCACGACACCCAGCTATTTTTTTTGGTTGCAGCCGTCATTGTTGTTTGGCGGGCCTGGGCTGGATTCCAACCCACCACCTTAGGTGTATGTGGCTGGCACCTTAGCCACTTGAGCCACAGGCACCGAGCCCAAACTCTTGTTTTAAGCTATTCTCTTGCCTCAGCCTCCCAAGTAGCTGGGACTACAAGCGCTGGCCACAGTGCCCGGCTAATATTTTGTGATTTTTATCACAATAATGTCTAGTTGTATATTAAAGTGTGTTAAATATCATCCGGGCTCAGTGGCTCATACCTGTAATCCCAGCCTCCTGGGAGGCTCAGACCAGTGGATTGCCTAAGCTCAGGAGTTCAAGACCACCTTTAGCAAGAGTGAGACCCTGACTCTAAATATAGCCTGGTGTTGTGGCAGGTGTATATAGTCCTAGCTACACAGGAGCCTGAGGGAAGGGGATTGGTTGAGCTTAAGAGTTTGAGGTTTCTGTGAGCTATCATGCCATGGCACTCTACCTAGGAAGACTCTGTCTCAATAAATTCATTAATTAATTTGATTAAAGTGTGTTAGATGTGATTTTAAAAATTGGCATGAAGACTTTATTTGTGATCCAGCCAGGGTCTATAGTTGCAGGATGAGGAAGTCTTCCAGATGGCATGGGCCCTGCCTGCCCCAGGTCCACACCCCAGGACTGTGCACATGCTGAGCCCTCCGCCTGGACACCCTTGATCCGTGCTCACGTCCACCTCCTTCCACATTCACATTTATCATCACCTCCTGCAGGTGAGGCCCTCTCCTGCATCCAGCCCTGGGGGCTTCCTAACCAAAGGATACCTCATGGCCTGTGAGTCTCTCTGTCTCTGAACAGAGAGCTTGGCCCATCACACCCAGCATGGCACAGGAAGGTACACAGTGGGCATCTGATAAGTGAAGGAGTGAATGACAGCAGATGCAGCTAATCCCCACAAGCTGATTTCCTAAAGCCCTTCTCAAACCAGTCCAGGAAAGACTAGTTCCACTTTTAACACTCCCCGGGGCAAAGCCAAGTGTGAGGGGGATGTTAGGAGCCAGGTGCTCAAAGTTTGGGGAGCAAGCTGCCTAGACAGGGGACTTGCTATAGGAGTCTCAGAGAGCACTTGTACCTAGAATCCCTCAGCCTACCCTGGGGCCCCAGCTCTGTAGGAAGGCCCGGCTTATGGTGAGGGTGCACAGGGACTGGTCTGGACTGGCATGGTTCAGCCCTCAGCTCCCACTTAGGGAAACACCTTCCATCTGCTGGGCCTGGGCCTTAGATGCCAGAAGTTCACACTCTGGCCAGAGGCTGGGCTGCACCTGCACTTTGGTCTGTCAGGGGAAAGGGATAGGACCTTACCTGGCCCCAGAGTTCCAGGTTCTGGTCAGGGCCCGCAGCTTTTAGGCTCAGTGACTTGAGCTGCCTCTGCCTCTCCCTGGGCATCACCCCACTAGTGAAGCCAGGGCTGGGCCAGGGCCCTGAAGCAAGCTCAAATTCATTATTTTCTGTGTGTACGTACCATGACATTATTATTATTATTTTTTTGCAGTTTTTGGCTTGGGCCACCACCTCCAGTATATGGGGCCAGCACCCTACTCCTCTGAGCCATAGGTGCTGCCCTACCATGACGTTATTTTTTTAGAGACAAAGTCTCACTATGTCACCCTTGTGTCGGGAGCCAAATGACGCCAGATGGCCGCCCATCCCCACTGTCTGGAGTATGCTAACCTTTATCAGATAAGGAGCTGCTTTTCCCTTATCAGACAAGGAGCTGTTCTTCCCAGAGAAGCCATAAAATGTTTCAGACACATCGTTT
>NW_003852406.1:27235238-27236508 GCF_000181295.1 Otolemur garnettii
CTCTTGGGCTTAAGCGATTCTCTTGCCTCAGCCTCCCAAGTAGCTGGGACTACAGGCATCCGCCACAATGCCTGGCTATTTTTTTTTTTTTTTTGCAGTTTTTGGCCAGAACCGGGTTTGAACCCACCACCTGCGGTATATGGGGCTGGAGTCCTACTCTTTTGAGCCACAGGCGTACCCTGGCTATTTTTGTTGTTGTTGTAGGTGTCATTGTTGTTTGGCAGGCCTAGGCTGGGTTCAAACTCACCAGCACCAGTGTATGTGGCTGGCACGCTAACCACTGAGTTATGGGCGCTAAGCCTGTACCATGACTTTAAAAACTTTGGGAAGTTCTTTAATCTATATACCTTAAACAGATAGAGAACCACAGGGGATAACAGTTTTGTATTCCTATCAGCTTTTGACCACATGCAGTAATTTTCTCTTATTTTTTTTTTGGGGGGGGGACAGAGTTTCACTATGTTGCCTGATAGAGTGCCATGGCATCACAATTCACAGCAACCTTTTTGGTTGTAGTTGTCGTTGTTGTTTGGCAGGGCTGGGCTAGGTTCAAACCCACCAGCTCCTGTGTATGTAGCTGGCACCCTAGCTGCTGAGCTACAGGTGCTAAGCCCACATCCAGTAATTTTCTAAAAAAACTGTATGTCTAGGAAATATATTCCTGATCTTGGCTTGGTGCCTGTAGCTCAAGCGGCTAAGGCACCAGTCACATACACCGGAGCTGGTGGGTTCAAATCCAGCCCGGCCTACCAAACAACAATGACAACTACAACCAAAAAATAGCCAGGCGTTGTGGTGGGCCCCTGTAGTCCCAGCTACTTGGGAGGCTGAGGCAAGAGAATTGCTCGAGCCCAGGAGTTTAAGAAGGGTGACAAAGTGAGCCTCTGTCTCAAAAAGATAAATAAATAAAAAAAAATTAGATGAAAATTATTGTAAGCTTATAGAGTATTTGAAAAACAAAACAGCAAACAACACCAAATAAATTATTTAAATTTGGAAGTAAGGCAAAAAGATGGGTGGCATGTCCTCTTAACATCATACTAAAATATTTTTCATACCTATTACCTTTTGAGCCACAGGCGCCTCCATATCTGTTTGTTTTACAAACAAAGATTGATGCTTGTTTTTTTTTTTTTTGAGACAAAGTCTCACTTTGTCGTCACCTCTGGTAAAGTGCTATGATATCATAGCTCACAGCAACCTCAAACTCTTGGGCTTGGCTTGGCGCCTGTGGCTCAAGTGGCTAAGGCGCCAGCCACATACACCTAAG
>NW_003852406.1:27238525-27241490 GCF_000181295.1 Otolemur garnettii
CCGTCATTGTTGTTTGGCGGGTCCGGGCTGGATTCGAACCCGCCACCTTAGGTGTATGTGGCTGGCGCCTTAGCCACTTGAGCCACAGACACCAAGCTACAAATAATAATTTTTAAAACTACAACCTAACAGTCATTCACATAGCATATACATTGTATTAGGTAATATAAGTAATCTGGAAATGTTTTAAAATATAAAGGAGGATTTGTGTAGATTTTATGTAAATACTAAGCCATTTTGTATCATGAACTTGAGCATCTGTGAATTTTGATATCTCAAGGGTCCTGAAACCCATAACCTGAGGATGCTAAGGGACAACTGTATTCAATTTCTTCTTTGGTTATTAGTCCATTCTCTAGTGTATTTTTGTAGTTTTGTCTTTTTGTTTTTGCTTCAAGTCAATGTCAGAAACCTCATTTTCCTACACCATCCATTTTCTGAAAATCACTAATAAGCAGAGTATTGGAATTTAAAGTAACTGATTTTTTTCAGATTGGCAAAAATTAATGTAAGTTTCTAATGTTGGTGAAGCTGTAGCAAACGTTTTCCTGACATCTAAGAGGATTCATCAAAACGAAATAAAATACCTATACTATGGATATGAAGGAGCTATTTGGGGGTCTTGGTAATGCTGTATATCCGTATCTGGGTGCTGGTTAAGTGCGACGTACAGGTTACGAAAATTCATTAAGTTTTATAATATGTACAATTTTCTGCATGTGTATTATATTTCAATAAAGCCTTAAAAATATGTCTTTTACCAAAGCTATATATAATGGTATTGCTTTGACCTGAACACACGTGGCTCTGGCTCCCGTCCCTTTAAGCTAAACAAATGAAACGATTTCATTCCTTCGTCATTGCCTTGATTCTAGCCTCAAACTGTGGGTTGACGCTGGTTGTTTCCAGAGAAGGGTTCTAGGAGACAGGAGGCTCTAGCATTTCGCCCCCATACGTACCTAACCCCGGCTAACATCAATCCTCCCACACTGTCTGGGACAGAGCCCCGCCCTCCCGGGCACCGAGAGGCGGGGTCACGTGATCGTCGGATCAGCTGACCAGGGGCGACCGGAAAAAGAGATTCCTGGGCTCCAGCGTCCTAGCACGATGGTGAGAGTCAAGGGGTGGTGCGAGGCAGGGGATGCCGGGGTAGGACGGTGGGGACGGTGACTCTGGAAGTGAGGAGAGGAGAAGTCTGCAAATACAATGGGTATGGTCGTGGGGCCAAGTTGAGGGGGATCTGGTAGAGAAAAGTCCACCCGAACCCCGCTGCGAGCGTTGCAGGTGGGACAAATCAGGACGCCCGGCTTAGAGTCCACGGTGCTTACTTGAAACAGCAGAACCTGGGGCTTGTCGGGAGCGGGAGTCTTTCCAGGCCTTCTCCAACCCCAAGAGTACCTCCTAAGCGTGCCCACGTCCCCAGCCCGCCTGTGGGTGTTTAACCAGAACTTGCTTAGAATTAGGCTCCTTTTCATACTGTTAAGAAGCCTCTCCACTCTTTCTTTCTTTTTTTCTTCTTCTTCTTCTTCTTTTTTTTTTTTTTTGGAGTTTTTGGCCAGGGCTGGACTTGAACCCACCACTTCTGGCATATGGGGCCGGTGCCCTGCCCTTGAGCCACAGGCGCCACCCAAGAAGCCTCTCCACTCCTTCCAGAGCCAGAAAGTAGTTTTGGGATTGAGATTTCCCAATTCATCCCTCCATTCATTCATTCAACAGAGAACGTTTTTTAGTGCCTAGTGTATACCAGGCAGTGTGCCAGGGAGTGGGACTTCAGCTGCAGGAGGGGAAATCGGAGGGTTGAGTTACCAGTTCTAGTTAAGACCTCCCCTCCCATGGCTCAGCGCCTGTGGCTCAAGTGGCTAAGGCGCCAGCCACATACACCTAAGGTGGTGGGTTGGAATCCAGCCCGGGCCTGCCAAACAACAATGATGGCTGCAACCAAAATGTAGCTGGGCGTTGTGGCGGGCGCCTGTGGTCCCAGCTACTTGGGAGGTGGAGGCAAGAGACTCGCTTGAGCCCAGGAGTTGGAGGTTGCTGTGAGCTGTGATGCCATGGCACTCTACCCGGGGGGATAGCTTGAGGCTCTGTCTCAAAAAAAAAAAAAGACCTCCCCCCCATTACAGGGCGGTGCCTGTGGCTCAGTGAGTAGGGCACCAGCCCAAATACTGAGGGTGGAGGGTTCAAATACTGCCCTGGCCAAACTGCAAGGCCAAAATGCAACAACAACAACAAAAATAGCCAGGCGTTGTGGTGGGCACCTATAGTCCCAGCTACTCGCGTGGCTGAGGCAAGAGAATCACCTGTTGCCTTCTTGCTGTGGCGTCACAGCTTACAGCAATTTCACTCTTGGGCTTAAGCGGTTCTCTTGCCTCAGCCTCCCAAGTAACTGGGACTACAGGCACCCATCACAATGCCTGGCTATTTTTTTTTTTTTTAATTGCCATTCTCATTGTTGATTTTTTAGCTGGCTGGGCCGGGTTTGAACCTGCTAGCCCTTTTGTATGTAGCCGGCGCCCTACCCACTAAGCTATGGTGCCACCAAGGCTGGGAATTCTAAATTCAGTGACATCCAGACCCCATCTCTAAAAAGAATTGTTTTAATTAATTGGGCATGTGCCACTATTTCAGCTATTCAGAAGACTAAGGCAGGAGAATCACTTGACCCTAGGAATTTTAGGCAGTGAGTTATGATTATACCACTGCATTCCAGCCTGGGCAACAGAGTGAGACCCTGTGTAGAAAAAGAAAAGACCAGGCTTGGTGCCTGTGGCTCCAGTGGCTAAGGTGCCAGCCACATACACCTAAGGTGGCAGGTTTGAATCCAGCCCAAGCCTCTCCAAAACAACAATAACAGCTGCAACCAAAAAAATAGCCAGGCGTTGTGGTGGGCGCCTGTGGTCCCAGCTACTTGGGAGGCTGAGGCAGGAGACTCGCTTGAGCCCAGGAGTTGGAGGTTGCTGTGAGC